>NC_056732.1:1597640298-1597797798 GCF_019279795.1 Protopterus annectens | reverse complement strand
CCTGTAATAGAACTTTCCTTTGAGCATGTTGTGCAGTGTGTCATCTGTGTAACTTACATGTCCTTACTGTTTTTTCCAACCTTTGTCATGTGTTGTGATATTTGTTCTATATGTATACCTGCTGTGATGACTTTCTCCTCATCTTTCCTCATGTTTACCTTTCTTTCGATTTAAAAAAAGTAAAATAAAAATGGGGCCTATTCCCACCAAAAACAAAAACTGCCCATGCCCCTCTGACTTTCCTTCAGATTTTCATGTTCCAACATCCCTCTTGTATGTCCCTCTTCTTCACCCATACCCCACATCTTCTTTTATATCTCCCACTTTCTTTGGGTATGTGCATTACCTGTGTTCCCCACACAAGACCCACACCCATTGTTCGCTAATGTTAGCTGTGGTGATGTGACCATGATTGCTCTTTGCCTTTATTAATTTTTTTATTAGAAAATGTATAGATTCCATCAGAATCCGTAAGTGATAGCTAACATATTTTAATAATAACAGACTTACGGTGATATTCCATAGTTGTCCTAAAGAAATTCTTTTACAGGTATATATTTAAGACTGTCAGGATACTTGAATTGTGAGAGTTTTTCCATAACTTTGTTAATGTACATCATGTTTTGACTGATTTTTCATTACTTATGGATTACTCTCGAGTAAAATACACAATACACTGTTAGAGATTCTCCATTATGTGCCAAAATATTCCGAGTTCACTGTGACACATTTACATATTACATTGTTATCCACAACTCTGCTGCTGCTATTGGCATAATGCATGAAATTCTGAGAACTTTACAGAATCTGGCCCACTGTGTTCCCAGACATTGGCCATGTCTTCTGCTTCCAGAAGCTTCTAATGGACGCAGCAGCTTATTGGAGCTCTAGTTCAGACAGTTTGTCGATGCACTCTCGTTTCATTTCTTTTTTTCTTGTTGCTTGTGTTATGTGTTGGTGGAGGAAGGTGTTCCTGCACTTAACTACATATGTGCTCCATAGTGAGCATTGGACATGGTGAAAAAAGGTTCTTGGGGACTAGCCCACTTGTTTGGTAAAAAATAGATAGTTAAAATGTAAATAAATAAATATAAACATGTAGTTGCACTTCATCTGCTCTAATTGGTCTGTGAAAAAAAAGTGCCACTATTTTCATGTTTTTGGAATTTGCTAATAATACTGCTGTTCTGTAACTGCTACTATATTCACCAGAGTAGGTCTCCCTAAAATATAATGAATATGTCCTGTAGTAGATACATTTTGGTTGCCCTCCACCCTTCTGCCACCTAATATTTTTTCTGTATAACTTCTACTTAAGTATAAGTTGGGTATTTTAAAGTGTCAAATGGTAGAGTGAAAGGACAAACAAGGCATTTTTGTGTGTGTGTGTGTGTGTGTGTGTGTGTGTGTGTGTGTGTGTGTGTGTGTGTGTGTGTGTGTGTGCGTGTAGGGTGTTCCCTGCTATATGTTCACATCTGATTTTGTGCAACAGGACAGCATCCAAAGGTACAAACAATGGTGGGGATTCCCAGACATGTTTCCTAGTATGCAAAGCCCTGCAGCACATCTTATGTACTAGGTAACCTTGTCTAGTTCATACTGTACCCTGCTGCCTGAGGGTGCAACTCAGCGCTATGGACCATCAAAGTTTTGTTGCCATAGTTCAATAAAGTTGGGGTCTATGGTACTAAGGCCCATAAGTAGCCTGATACACTGCTCATTTAGGATACCTGTCTTATAACAAAGTCCTATACATTCTCGTACTATGTAAGTTACCATAATGAGCTATATACAAAATGGTAAGTGTGGGGCATCTGCACAAGGGAAGCAAGACAACTTTACCATGTGCAGATTATCGATTTAGGTAAGGAGTAATGAGTGTGTGTACTGGAGTGTGTGGCTGTTTGTGTGAATGTGTGTGCTGCATGTGTGTGCGTGTGTGTCTGCTTGTCTGTGAGTCTGTGTGACTGTTAGAAAAATATGTATTACTAATATACATGCTTAGTGCATTTGAGGTTTAAAACGGTTAATACATTTATTCTGTTCACACTGCATGAATCTGCACAGCTACTAGAGACATTCCAATCCTGTTTATGTCCTGAAAATATGCGCAGCTATGATTCTGCTTATGCCATGAAAATTAACAAGAAGTATTTCATTTCTACTAGTGTCATGAGACTTAACAAAGAGTTATTGATTTTCTGCTTATGCCATGAGAAAGTACACAGCTGCTAGAAGCTATTGATAATGAATACAAAGGCTGCTTGAAAGTATAAACTGTAGTCAGCATTACTTGTACCTAAGCTGGAAATGTACCTTGAATCTAGGCAAAATGTAACACATATATTAGAACTGCACAATTAAAGAATAGAAAGTGTGTGGTCGGCTAAAAATAAGCCCCAAGGCCAGGTTGTTTTTCTCAAATGTTTTTTGTAAATCAACAATAATCCAGTCATGTCAGCAGGAAATCTAAGTAACATTTTCTATGTAACACATAGTGAGTTTTAAATCTGAACATGTCAGCAATAAGTCTAGTAACATTTTCTGTAGAACAATACAGAAAGCTGTGTCTAACTACATCAATAGAATAGTAACATTTACTGTGTGACATGAAAAGAACTGTATAAAAGTACCATACTAATTATGAATGGTCAGACAAATCATTCTGCCTGCATGCTTTGTCTCCTTGCTGCAAGTTAATAAAGGGTGCCATACTTGAACCTTACGTTAATTGGTCTTTGAAGTTTTTTCCTTTGACAGTGAATGAATCATAGTGTCTGCACATGGAGCTTGCCTGTGTGTATGTGTGTGGTTGTTGCTATTGCACAGGCTGGATAGGTAAAGAAAAGCCAGAAATTATATTATGGTTTTGCTCCACTTAGTGTGCCCTTACCAACAGCATCAAGGTAATTATAATATGCCAACCAGGTGTGTGTGTGTGTGTGTGTGTGTGTGTGTGTGTGTGTGTGTGTGTGTGTGTGTGTGTGTGTGTGTGTGTGTGTGTGTGTGTGTGTGTGCGTGTGTGCGTGTGTGCACCCGCATCTGTGTGTACCTGCTTGCATCTGTATGCGCGTGCATGTGTGCGTGTGTCTTTGAGTGTGTTGGACCAGCTTTACTTCATGTGCTGATTAGTATGGTGCAGAACTGAGCAGTGAAAAATAATTAGTTGTGTGACTCATAGTCATGCAAATTCCCCATTAATGTGATGTAGGCATTGTGGAGATATGCATGATTATTCACAAAATGGAGCAGCAGCACAACTCATCACATTGGACATGGTGAGTTATGTGGCTGTGCTCTTTTCTACGAATCCTAACTAATGTGTACTAGGGTTATCACTGTCTCATAGTACTGTTGGTGTTGTCACCTCAGACTCTTACAAAGGACCTCTTCCCCATGGCCTCCTCTATGGCTGTGTTGTTTAGTGACAAGTCCATTTTAAGCTAGCTTGCTGTAGTCTCAGACCAGCTTTAAGAGTTATACCTGGTGTTCAAGATTTGGTTGTTAGCTTTGGAACCCACTGAGCTCTATCCATTCCTATGGTGTGTATCTTATCAACTGCTAAAAGTGGCATAATATCAGTTATGGATTGGTTATCTGTTTTGTATTTCAACTTGGAGTAGCCCGCATAAAAAGTAGGCTCACCAACACTATGAGATTTGTCCTACTCTCTGTACTAAAAACAAAGTTTGTCAGTTAATGAAACATATTAAGGATATGAGTTGTTAATAAGCTGATTCCTGTGGCCCAAGGTTTTATTCCCTCAGTCTCCATTTGCCTACTGTGTGACTTTGCGCAAGTCACAGTGCTCATTGGGCTGAAAATGAGAAAGCCTCATAAAATTAGTCCTCTACACTGGGTAATATAAAAATAAACAAAATAGGTGGACAAGGCAGAATCATCTATTTGGGCAGGAGTGAAATATCAAATTCTTCTATGCCATCCACTTATCTGTTAAACAGCAGTTCTCTGATTTCTTCATTGAGACAGCAGAAACTCACCAAGTATATTTAATCCTGGGTAAGTTTAATGCCAATGATAATAATAAATTGAATAATGAATGTAGTGAATGTCTTAAACAGTTATGGAATGTTCCAGCTTTACTCAGATCATCACCTCCACTATACATATTTGAGGTTATTCACTGGACTTGTTTTTTTCAACATGGTCTAATCATCATGGACCTGATGGTGCAACTGGTTATATGGTCATATCATTGCAAAGCTCCCTTCAGGGTGGTGGTCTCCCTAGTTTTGCCACCTGATATTGAGTAGTCCATCACACTCAGTTAAAGACCATCAGTAGTGCCACTTTATCTCCATTAATGGATCAACTCCTTATGGGTGCCAGTGCTGAAGGCCTAGACTTCTTAATGTATACTGGGATTGTAATTAGATATCTTCACTATATCATTATATCACCCAGAATACATATATATGTATACACATATATCATTGTCCATTATGACTGCTGAAGGATGGTATTGTCATGAAATGTATTTGTTTGTTCATAGGTTTGTAAATGAATATTAGGCTAAATGCCCTGAAGGGTGATTTTAACCCAACCATGTTTATCTCATCAGGTGCTCAAATTATCCTTGCCATGAATATTATCCCTGTATTTCCCATTTGTGAATTAATGTTTCTAGGGTCATAACAGGATGGGACATTTAGAGACTTCATCTGTCTATTAGTACCACAGGGGCAGTCCTGGGGTAAATTTATTTATTCCCATCCATTGATCTAATTTGCGGTGAATTTATTTATTCTCATCCAGTGATCTAATTTGCATTTGAATAGGTGAATTTATTTATTCCCATCCATTGATCTAATTTGTGGTGAATTTATTTATTCTCATCCAGTGATTTAATTTGCATTTGAATAGGGACAGGGACAAACTTTGTTTTACATGAATGAGGTGTCTGTTCCTGAATGGTGGTATTCTCAGGGATATGTACCTGTACTCCAAACTGTTCTGTTTGTGTTGCAGAAGAGGCTGAGGTTTCTGGATCAGGTATTTCTGATAATCATTTGATTTGCAGATGTAAGTGTGTCCATTAGTACTGGGTCAGAGGATGGCTTATAAGCCAGGGACAGATCATCTCTTAACAGTCTGTAACAGGACACGTATAGTTCTAGGGTTTTGAAGTGGCCAATACAGGTCATGTGATTTAGTCCCTGTATTCTCTTTGAGAGAAAGCTTTGTAGGTGTTGTAGTTGTGTATATTTGGATAATTACATACCAAAGGAGGTATTATACTCAATGATCAGCCTGATATAGGAGGACGTCCTCCCAACAGTAGATATTAACCTACCACTGCCCACCCAAAACCTCCAAAATTTCTCATCCACAAAAATATTCCACATTAACCAATGCAGCATAGTTAATAAACTCCCAGACGTTCATTCTTGGATAGCCACTAAGTTTTCTGATATCTTAGTACTCAGGGAAGCCTGGCTAAAATAAGAAATAAAAAATAAAGACATTCTGCCACCTGGGTTCAATATAGTTAGGCTACATAGAAAACATAAAAAGGCAGAAGGAGTAGCAATACTTTACCACAACAACTATATCTCACAACATCCCACACTACTTCCTCTAGCCCACAATGCAGAACTACTGTTTACATCAGTTAAACATAACTCACATAAAAAAATATATATATACTTCAAGTAGGCTTCTACATACCCCCTGGTAATAATATTCCAATACTAGAAGACATTCTACTAATCTGCATCCAACATAGAGCAAGAAACAATAATTCTAGGTGAAGTGAAAATAGACTAGAAGACCATTTGTGTCTGACAATCCATCATATAGTATACAAATGTACGGATTCTCCTAAATTAATAATACCCCAACTAGATATGACAAAAAAATCATCCAACCAATCTGTCCTAGATTGGATCCTCATATCTCACCTAACAAAATATACAGAATATGGCACCTGCCAAACTCTTAAAGTGACCATCTTCTAACCTACATAGTCAGACAACAATGACCCAGTTGTTACAAACCAATTTAAAATTGTAAGAAACCTAAGTAACTTCCAGGCTGAAAACTTCATAGCCACCCTCCTGGAACATTCTAAAAACTTACCATTTGATGATGCAAGCACAGAATTTAACACTATATTTCTGACTATGCTCAACAAACTAGTCCCTATTTGGAGCAAAAGGATGCAAAATAAACCCACCCCATGGCTATCCAAATGTAGCAAAAATAAATATAGAAACCAACCAACACAGCCAACATATCCAAAAGATTTATTCAGTAAGCGCTTTTGTACATAAAATGCACTTTCATCAGACCAACAAAATGTGAAATCCAAATCTACCAGAGAACTAATAAACAGGGAAAAGGCATGCAAAATTTGACATACAAACAAAACTACCCCTAACCTACAACAACTCAGGCAACTATAAAACCTGGTAAAACATCACATTAGACATGACAACAAAACATATTATACTAACAACCAAGTCAGGCATAAGATAAATCCAAAAAAATTCTGGGCATCAATCAACAACTTACTGAACCCAGAAAAAATGTCTACTCCAACTCTAGCAAACCTTCACCAAAATGAAAGCATAGCTTCACACTTAATTTCTTATGTTACTGAACTGGTGGCCTCTCTTCTCAAAACCAGTTCAACAAATACCCTATCCCCTCCAGCCAGGCCTAATAATCACTTCTCTTTCGCCCCCAGTCCCCACCTCCTTTATCAAAAATCTCTTACTAAAAGGAACATCAACAACCATAGAACACTGACAACCTCCCTCTGGAATAGCTCAAGATGGCAGCTGAAGCAGAGTCATATCCCATTGCTATCCTTATAAACTGATCACTAAAAGAATCTGATGTCCCTGATTTCTGGAAAAAATCAAATGTCATACCCCTGCACAAAGGAGGTCCCTCTATGAACTCAACAAATTATGAGCCCATTGCTATACTCTCACCTTAACCAAAAATCCTGATGTGCATCCACTCCCAACTTCTCAAATATATACTAGCAAAAAATTACTCCTCTCCAACACAGCAAGGCTTTAGACTCCATCACTGCAAAACTTCTGCTCAGCTTCATTTCATCAATGCAGGAAACCCACATAGGAACTCTGATAACATTGTGTCGACCCTCTTTGTGGACTTATCTAAGGCTTTCAACACTGTCTGCAGCACCAAACTCCTACAAATACTCTCTAACCTTGGTCTCTCTACCACCGCCCTTCACTGGTTCCATACTTACATAAACAATACACAGCAGAGAGTGAAATGGGACAATTATTCCCCCTTCCTGTCCACATCTCTTCACATGTCCCAGGGCTCCACACATTGCATTGTCTTCTGCTGTGATTACTATGGAAGACAATACAGGTGCAAGTTAGCGCTAGCTGGATGTATCAGTCCAGGAAAGTTGTGCGGCAGCTACATGTAGCTCACTCCCTACCTACTCTAAACACTACAAGCTGGGATGTTTTTTTTACCTATGAGTAAAATAGCCTTTGCCACTACAGTCTTGCAGGGCATGTTTGCTTCTCCACCTAAAGTCCCAGGGTCAGGACATGGTGAATCAGGACTCTTACACTTGTCCTGTTTATTATGAATAATACTATGGCAGTGATCTTTGGCTCTGGGTAGTGTATGTTTTTTTTCTAGGGATATATGCATATGTGTATATACCTAATCCTAGTATTTAAACATTTACTGCTATGGTAATTTATTACACAGCTTACCTTTCATGATTGGTACAAGATTAACATTGATTTTCCTGATACAGAGACTCTGCTATTGGATGTAGTCCCCTTTCCGGCACAGTGGCACATGCTTCCACAAGGAGGGTGCAGATTGTAATCCCTCTATAACTGGGACTCACCCTCATGTCTCTCCTTTTGAAAATGGAATCACTACTCCCGTTTGTCAGTCCAGAGCTACTGTGCAAGTTTTCAACACAACAGTGAAAGCTGTGTTAACTGTGGCATCCTAAGAGCGTCAGCATCTGTAGCATTCCCAACCAGATCTAGTAATGCAGGTTATTTTATTTTATTATTATTATTATTTTTTTTTTTTTGCAGAGGAACTATTTAATCACCACAGTGACCTCATCTATGGAAATGGATTCAGTTTCACAATCTGTTATTGGCATTGTCTACTCAGAGAAGGTCATATGCAACTGTTTTAGTAATGGATTGTAAACATCATGTTCAGACACAGTACTGCTCATGCATGTACTTAGTATAAAAGCTCCTTGGATCAAAGTTCAACAACTGTAGATGTGTCAACAGAGGTGAGGCCACTCAGATAAAGATCATTTGATGGTGAGTTGAGTCACACGGCTAGGGCAGTGGCTGATCAGACCAGGGAAGCCCAAATGCATAGTGAAGGTATCCTGGGAATACACAGCTGACACTACTTTGCGGAATGAGTTAAATTTCCTCCTTTACAAGAGCTTCTCCCACATATCTTGGAAGTCTGGGGCAGGAGTCTGAATAAACCCTGTCAAGTACCCCAGCAGCTGATGTGGCACAAAGGAGTTGTGACAAATTGTACTTAGTGCTTTTTGCAATGCTAACTTTAGGACCTGGTAAGAAAAGTTGTCAAGTTAAAGAGGTCTTCCATGCAATGCTAACAAGGGGATATCTGGGTTAAACTAATAGGTACCAACAGGCAAGGAAGACAGTAACTGCAGCAGTCATCAAAGTGAAGGCCGGGTATATGAGGAATTTGGTCAAGCCACAGATAATTTTTGGGGAATTAAAGTTATAGCTCAGTATGTAATTAGTGCTTATTTAACTTATGAGTTCTATTTAAAGAAAATAATAATTATTCTAGACAAAATGCATATTTTTTCATTAAATGGTAGAGTAAATATTATTATGTCTATTTTACCTTTTTATTGTTTGTTTCCTTTACAAAATGTTTTGACTTCTCTAAAAATGTAGTGAATTTTTAAAGTTAAAACATTAATTAATAAATTCCTTTGGACGGGGCATATACTCCATATCCCATGACAAATAGCAGTAGTTCCTATGGAGCAAGGTGGTTTACCTTTGCCTAATATATACACTTGTGTAACTGTGTGCATGTTTATCAATTTAATATATAGGTTCATAGGTTCATACTAGGCTATCTGCCCTAGGGCATTTATAAGCCTAGCCAGAGTGTGTTTGGCTTTCGCCACCCATTTTAAATTAATTTTGCTATGCCTTTTTGAGGAGGTTAGTATACTGTGCCTCTGTCTAACAGTGACACAGAAGTGATAGCCGGGGTAAACCTACGATCTCCCATCCACTCATCAAGATTCCTCTTGAAGAGAGTCAATGTGGGACTCTGCCTAACCTGGACTGGGATTTTATTCCAGAGTGAAGGGAGCCTCTGGGTTATGAATCTGTCCCTCCAGCATGTCCTATTTATTTCAGTGCTGAGGTTCAAGTCTCTCGAGCGTAGCTCGATGGGATTTGATTTTCTGAGGTGCAGCATGTCCATTAATTCCGGTTGGACATGGCTTTATACGTCAGGCACAGATCGCCTCTGAGCAGGCGGTATGCCACTGAGTAGAGCTGGAGTTTCTTTAACCGGGCAGCATATGGCATCTGTTTGAGCCCTTTGATCCTCTTGGTGAGGTACTTTTGGGGTCTTTCCAGTTGCTGCAGGTGTCTGGTAAGGTACATCCCAAAAGGGGCATTGTACTCAATTATGGGCCTGATGAGGGATGAGTAAAGAGGTACGATGACCTCCCTGATCTAGATGTGAATCCCTTCATGATTAGGTGGGCTATATAAAATGTTTTTCTAACCAATTTGGCCACATGGTTGTCAAATAAGAGATTGCCATCAACTTGGGTCCCCAGGTCCCTAATGACTTCTTCTGTACTTAATGGATTACCACCTATGTGGTAATTTGTGGACACTTTGTTTTTGCCAAAGGGGATGACTATACACTTTTTGGCGTTTAGCTTGAGGCCATGGCTCTGGCACCAGTTGTCTGTTTCTATGAGGCCCTTTTGGAGGATGCTTGTGTCGGCTGGAGAGTTGATTATGGCGCCCAGTTTGCAGTCATCTGCGAACTTGGTCAGCCACAGTCCTTCCGTGTTGGCCTGTACTGCCGAGAAATATATACCGAACAAGAGAGGTCCCAGTACTGAGCCTTGTGGAACGCCACTTGTAACTGGTTTGGAGTCTGACATGGCTCCAGCAATTCTAACCATGTGGGTTCTGTCCTTGAGCCAGTTTGCAACCCATCTAGTGACATAGGGGTTTATATTTAAGCTGGTGAGCTTATCTATAATGCCCGAGTGGGGTATTGTATTGAAGGCTTTTGTGAGGTCCAGGTAGGCTGTGTGGACCACCTTCCCCTCGTCAATGGCCTTGGTGACTGTTTCAAAGAAATCGACCAGGTTTAAGAGGCAGGATCTGCCCTTAACAAAGCCAAACTGGGTAGGATCCAGTGTCTGTAAGTCCCCAATATCTTTATTTATGAGGTCCATGATGATCCTTTCCATAGCTTTGCAGACCAAACTAGTCAGGCTTATGGGGCAATAGTTTCCAGGATCTGTTGAGGCACCACCTTTGTGGAGAGGGACCACTGTTGCTGTATGCCACTCTTTGGGTACATATCCTGTAGTAAGGCTAAGATTGAACAGTAGTTTTATGTTTGGGTTTAGCTCTTCTTGGAGTTCATGTAGGATGCAGCCCGGGACACCATCTGGTCCCATTGATGCTGTGTTTTTTGCTTTGGAGACGGCGGCTCTTACCTGAGCATCTGAGATGTCAGGGGGCAGCACTCTATTGGGATAGATATTTGTCCTTTTTGTGGGGAGAGGGGGGAGAAGTTTGCACTGAACCTGTCAGCTAGGATGTTGGCAATGTCTGTGGGCTCGGTGTATTTTTTGCCATTTTGGACTAATTCTGAGCATATCTGGGAATTCCCACCCAGGTTCCTAACATAACTAAAGAAAGCCTTGTGATTATCCTTAGTGTCCTGTGCAATTTTTCTCTCGAAGCTGGCCTTAGACGATTTTATGAGTGCTCGTAGTTTTTTGCTAATACTGATCAGAGATGCCTTCTCTTTTTGGGATTTTGCTCTATCATGTAGTTGCTTCCTCCTTCTATTGTATAGTTTGTTTATGGCTGGGGTCCACCAGACAGGATGTCTGCCTTTGGAGGATTGGGTCTTGGTTTTATTTGGGATTGCATGATCCATGCATTCCTGAAGGTGTTCATAGAATGCGTTTATAAAGGATTCTGCGGTCTGGGACGTATTTTCCACAGGCCCGGGGGCTTTGAAGGATTTCGCCTCGGTTTTGAGGCATGTGAAATTTGCTTTAGAGAAGTTTTTCACTGTGATTATCTGGGCAGGGGGTGGGGTCGGGATGTGAATATCCAGTGAGATTAGTTTATGGTCTGATCTTACCAGTGAGGGATACACTTCTGGTCTGGAGCATAGTGTCCCCATGTTGGTGATGATCAGGTCCAGTATGTTTTCCCCTCTTGTGGGAGTGGTAACAAGTTGTTCCATAGCATTTGAGTTTATAAATGCTAGGAACCTTTGGGCTAGGGTGTTGGAGCTAGAGTAATGCTCCCAGTCTATGTTTGGGTAGTTGAAGTCGCCCAATATAATGGTGTTTGGAGAGACCTTCATATTTTCCAGTATTCTCAGGAAGGCCAAGTGGGGTTCCTGTGTTTGGGAGGGTGGTCTGTAGCAGGCTATAAACTGGAAGGCAGTTTTACCCACAGTTAGTTGCACATGGATAGTCTCTGATGCTTCGTGCTGTGCCACCAACCTGGAGGTGTGGGTATCTTTGACAAATATTGATACTCCCCTCCTTTTGTGGTTCGGTCCAAGTTTTGGGGAAAAGCATGGTATGAGGTATAACCTGGTAGTGCTGGGGTGCTCTCGGGAGCCTTGAACCAGGTTTCTGTTACTGCACAGATATCGATGTTCTCCGTGCTAAGGAGAGTTTCGAAAAGTGCATCTTGAGGTTTAGACTTCTGGCGTTGAGTAGCATTACTCTTAGTTTCTTGTCCCTTGTGATACCTATGGAGGTGGGTTTGTATGGGAGTAGCAAGAGCCTTTGCCAATATCCGAAAGCCCAGGGGTGACAGGTGCAAGCCATCCCTAGCGAAGCATTGTGGCTTGTCGAGCATGTCATCCCAGGCTGACAGGCATTGGATCCCCTTTGAATGACACCAACACTTAAGCCAGTTGTTGAAATTGATCATCTTGTCTTCATATTGTGGCATCATTCTTGGTGAGGGTAAGATGCTACTCAAGGTCAGGGTCATACCGGCCTGGGCTACATGCTCAGAGAGCTCCTCTATGTCTCTTTTCATGTAGCCCAGGGAGGTACGTCTCAGGTCATTCACACCAGCATGGACAATGACTGAATCATATTTGTACTTGCCTTGGAGTGACCTGAGTGCTTGTGTTATGTGGCGGATCCTAGCACCCGACAGGCAGCTCACCGTGACCTTCTCCTTGTTCAGCCTAGTGAGCGGGACGTCAGTGTGCCTGACGATAGAGTCACCTATTACAAGTGTATCAGGTGTGTTGTTTAGCCTTAAGAGCTGTGACTGTTCGCACACTGGCTTTGTGAGCTATGTGTTGCACGTGTTTTGTTTTGGGGTAGCGGTTGCTTGGGTGTCTGCTTTGGAGGTCTCTGCTGCTTAGGCAGATATTTATTTAGAGCCTCAGTATGTTTTTGTGTGTTTATGTGTTTGGTTTGTTGTCGGTAGGTCTATGTGAGACTGGAATTGTAGTGAGTGTGGTTTCCTTCTCCTCCTGACTGGTTACGCCAGTACTGAGTTGAGAGAGCTTAGCCTCCAGTTTGGCTATATGGTTGCATCTCTCACATGTGTTGGAATTTGTTGGGAGGAGGAGAGGGTTGTCTGTGTACATGACCGAGTTGTAACATTGCCTCAAGATTCCCAGATTCACCAGCTGGACCGGAGAGGAGATTGACAACTGACCTTTGGACATGCTAGAATAGTATTGGGAATTCCTTTATAATTGAAAAAAAGGGCCAATGGGGAACAAGGTACTCAAGGGGAGTTTGTGAGGGTGTAGTGCTTTTAATTTTTTAGAGCTGACTTATATAATTGCTTTAGTGAGCAAGTGCCAGGTAACTTAAATGCAATGTGTTACAGGTAACTTAAATGCAAAATCGACAAACAGTAACTTTCAAGTGAAACAAGGAAATATATACAGCATGGACCTAAATTGATTCAACAAAATATAAAAACATTTAATAATGTCATATTTATGGTCCTATACCCAAAATTACTAGCATCTAGATCATTACATTTTAAGCTACAGGTTTTCTTTTTCATTAATTAAACCCATTGCTATCTCATTTTAAGAGCACATAAATCCATTGGTTTAATCATTTAAAAATAAAATGTTATCCTATTTTTAAGGGTATGCTAAACAATCTTGGAATTATAACTTGGAAAGATTATTTTAAAGGTACACATTTTAAACATCCAGCTATTTGAAATATATTATAATAGTTTTAATAAGATTATTTATTAAGATTTAAGAGACAAGCTAACACTTAAGTCTGTTGGACGGAAAGTCAGATTTCATTACCTTATAAATTTCAATCTAGTCTGTAATATAATACGTCTTTTCCAAGTAAACAAAAATGGGAAAAAAGTGCTATGTAAAACTCAAATTAAAAATTTTATGGGATCCATTTTCCTCCCAATGATTTTATTTACTGCACTTTTTGAGCAGTGCCAAATGTTAGCATTATAATTTTGAGACAGCCGACTTTTATCATTGTTGGTGGTCATGCATTCAGATGTATTGGAAAGTTAGAATTATTTCATCATTCTTAAACTATAACATTGACTTTTTTCTAGAAAATGTATTACTGAATATGAATAGTTTATATCTAACTCATATTAGAACAAAGTTGTGTTTAGTTTCCATGACAACGAAGACAATGATTTTGGACAATGGAAAGTTGTTCCAGTGCCAAAGATTTCTGTGCAAAGGTGGTGGTATTTATTTTTAAAATATACAGAAGTTTAAATCATCATTTCTCTCCTTTTTCTGTTTCCTCTTTTTCTTTCCTTCTTCCTATTCCTTATATCCATTTTTTTGTTAATTGCAATATTTGTTTATGTTTTTCTTATATGATGGTAAAATTAATGTTTATTTAATAAAGATAATGCATACATACATAAATAAATTAGCTAAATCATTGCAACTTGCAGTTGGAATGGCATTTGTTGGATGCAATCTCAAAATACTCTCCAAATTTATAGCCAATTTTGTTACTGCTTTCAGGACATTTAGGGCAGGATTGTAAGAGATACAGCAGCACAGAGTAAGATCTCTGTCATGAAATTGCTACTATTACAAAATGTTCAGTGAGTTACCCCTTTCTAGGAATAGTATCATAAGAAGTAGGTCACATCTCTAGACGGATGTTATGCATGACTGCTGCTTCAATATGTATAAGAATTGCTGAACAGAGATAACGCAATTCTATAACAGTCAGTTTTCATAAAGATCATTACCTATGGAAGTCAGTTCCTGAAAATTACCAAATGACTGCAAAGTCTGTGAGTCTGAGACCAAAGGGACCCAAGCCATATAGAACACATTTTGTCTGTTCTTCAAATACCATTTCAAACAAAAATGGAAAGGCCACAAATAAATCATAAGGTCTCTACTTGTACTGTGACAGAATATCGCTGCACATATATGCAGGGACCCATTATTATGGCTAGTGTGTCTATGCATGCATAATCTAGTGTACACCTTGAACATGGCCACAAGGCCACTATACATAATGTCAACCTATGATTACCACTAGGTGAAATGCATATAAGTGAAGTGGACCATTTCCCACACATTACTGCATAGGCCATTTTTAGGGATTATGTAAGACACCTATAATGGAGTACAGTTATGGTACAGACAAAGCCGATGATATGTGATGGGTAAGTAGCCAGACTGCAGTAGAGTCCTTTGTTAGGAGGACACAGTGTGAATATTGGCAGCGTAGTATGTACCAATATAATCTGGAACTTCTGTCATAGTCTGTCATGTAATACATGTACAGCCTAATCCTTGTATATTGGCTGCTATAGAATCTCACAAGGGATTTGCATGTTCCTCCACCACTGTCCTGTACAATACAAGTTCTATCATAAATCTTCCATGCATCAAGGCACAGAAAAAGTCTGGTGGGTTTGTGCATTTTGACCATCCCCATTTATACAAAAATGATAATTATTTGAGATAATTCAGTCAGACCACTCAACAGCATACAATATCATTACTCATGTACAAACACATCAATAATAACAGAACAGTAAATACAGACAAACAGAAAACCCCATCATACTTCTTTGATTATCACAATACAGGATTAAGTATATGAAGATCATAGCCCACATTACCACAATGGCTGCCTAGTCCCCCAATTGACTGTGCTGGATAATGAAAGTGAGCCAACTACTGACTCTTGTGTGCATGTCCAATTTAAACTTGCCCAAATTTCAAGGTAGTAAGGGCTTGAAATATTTTGGAATTGGGTGCAGACTATGTTCTATCCACGAGGACCTGCGCAATTCCTCATTTGCATAATGTGCAGTAAGGGCTTGCGGGACATCAGTTTGGAATCACTACTGTTTTAAAAAGGCTCAGAAACTTTGTGGACAGTGTTCACCTCAGCATAAACTGTTTTTTTTTTTAATATATGGGTCCTTAACATATTTAAATATGTCTTTAATGTCCTGTACCAGACCTAAAGAAACAAACACCACAAAAATCAAAAAGCTATCTCATTTGCGGTAAAACATATGAGTGCAAATCTTCATGTACTAGAATGCAGCATATGACTTGAGGTATATGACTACACTTTCACTGGAGTTGAAAAAAAGGCAGTAAAATATGCTCTACACCTTAAAATATTTTACCCTTGGCTTTATCAAAAGCTTCAAAACTGGGAAATAAATATAAAGAACAGGGTACAGGGAATCACAAAAAAGTGTGACAACAGGTGCAGTGCTGAGAAGAAAGGCAATAATAAGGAAAGGAAAAGGGTGGATCAGGAAGGACATTATATATGGCACCATGAAGCAGAGATGGTGAAGATCACTATAGAGAGTCAGGGGGCAGACATTGTCCATTTGGGACAATGAGCATAGGAAAAGGAAGGGTAGAAAAGTAAAAAAAGAGATTTGGAATGTGAATATGGCTGAGATGTACATATATCTTTTTTCCATAGGTTGTGGGGCTGATGGAGGAGAAAAGACTGGTGGGTATAAAGTCAGGCTGTCTTTTATGAATCTGTGTTCCAACTGCTCTTATATTTCAGTTGTTCATAGCTGAACTCTTGTCTGTATATATGATTGCAAGAGAGTCATATATGCAGACTGTATCTCAAAAAAAGAAGTTATGTCTTACCATAATGTTCCATCTGTATTGTTGATCCTCGTTCAGTCATTACGTACGGGTATCGGTTCCGACCTCAGAACCAAGCCGGCCATCTTCCAAGCTCACATCAGCTACAAACTCTCAAGCTAAAAACTCTTACCCAGAATTCCCCTCTCCATTACCTTAGATTGAATTTGCAAGTCAAAAGAAGGTAGAGGCTACCTCTGGTCAAATGACCTAAGAGAACCGGATGGTGAGATCCACTAGAAGCCACTAGAGGGGGAAGGAGGGAGGGTCGTAATGACTGAACGAGGATCAACAATACAGATGGAACATTATGGTAAGACACAACTTCTTTATCTGATATTGTTAATCCTCGTTCATTCCTTACGTATGGGACAGAGTCCCCAGCTACCTCTATTCCTGGGAGGCTCTCATGGAAGGATATTCCTGAGCACCTTAGAACCAAAAGATGCTCTTCCCCTGGAGGCCAAATCCAATTTGTAATGATGGATGAAGGTATGAGGCGTAGCCCAGGTTGCAGCTGCACAGATGTCATGTAAAGAAGCTCTGCCATGGAAGGCAGCAGAAATTGCCACCGACCTTGTCGAATGAGCCTTTATAGTAGTCGGCAATGGAATATTACATTGTGTATAAATGGTCACAAGGTCTTTCAACCATCTAGCCAATGTGACCTTAGCAACAGCACATCCTAATCTAGTTCCAGAATAGACCAAAAATAACTGGTCTGATTTACGAAAGGCCTTAGTCCTGTTCAAGTAGAAGTGAATTTGCCTGTGAATATCTTGGGTATGTAGGCAATACTCTCCTTTGTTTGAATGACTGGGGAAGAAAACTGGCAATTCGATGGTTTGATTAATGGACATTTCAGAGATCACTTTTGGCAGAAAGGAAGGATTACTTCTCAAAGACACTCTATCTCTATGAAAAATCAAATATGGACTCTTGATGCATAAGGCTTGAAGCTCAGAGATATGTCTGGCAGAAGTAATGGCGACCAAAAACAAGGTTTACCATGACAAATATCTGAGGTCGCTTGAAGAAGCTGGTTCAAAAGGTGGCACTGTCAGAGCTTGTAGAACTAATGACAGGTCCCATGGTTGAATAGGTTCTATAAAAGGAGGCTTCAGATGATTCACACTTTTTATGAAGGTCTTGCATAATTTGTGTGACATAAGAGAGGAGTCTTGGACACCCTCATGGAAATTGGATATAGCAGCCAAATGAACTCTAATGGTAGAGGCCAATAGACCCGATTGGAATAGATCGGCTAGATATTCTAATACTATCAACACTGGTGCTGAAAAGGGATCTACTTGCTTTTCTTTCAGCCAACAGGTAAATCTTTTCCACTTGCTTAGATAAGTAATTCTAGTGGAAGACTTATGAGATGCAATAAGAATGTCCCGTACTGGTAAAGAAAGATCATTCTGCCTGGCAATCAAGGGAATTGGAGGAGCCAAGCTGTGAGCTTCAGGCTGTCCAAGTTGGGATGAATTAGATTCTGTGGATGGGAGATCAACCCCGGGGTTGGATGGAGAATCGATGGTTGATCTAGTAGGTGAGGCCAAAGGAAGGGGAACCAAATCTGATGAGGCCAATATGGTGCTATGAGGATCACCTTGCTGTTCAACCGACAGGCTTTTTTCAGAAACTGGGGAATGAGGGGAAGAGGTGGAAAAGCATAAAGAAGACCTGAGGGCCAGTCGTGGACTAGAGCATCCCTGGGTGACTGTCCCAGAGGGGCAATCTGGGTGAAGTAGTTGCTGCATTTGTAGTTGGTTGGGGATGCAAAGAGGTCGCAGTAAGGACAGCCACAGTGGTGGAAGATCTCCACCGCTATCAAGGGATTCAGGGACCACTTGTGAGGTTGTAGAATGCACCTGCTGAGTCTGTCTGCTATAACGTTGGAACTCCCGGGAATGTGCGTTGCTAGAAGAAAACGGTTGGTAGCCATCGCTCATTGCCATATCCTCATGGCCTCTTGACAAAGGGGGTAAGATTTGGTTCCGCCCTGTTTGTTGATGTACCAGGCCACAGCCATGTTGTCTGATTGAATCGCAATAGTCCTAGACAGAAGCAGGGGATGGAATGCTTGCAACGCCAGAAGCACCGCCCTCAGCTCCAGAACATTTATACGCAGTTGGGCCTCCAATTTGGACCAAGTGCCTTGGACTGTCTGACCTTGACATAGCCACCCTATCAGGGAGGTGTCTGTGGTTACTGTAGCCTTGAGCTGCTGAGGGGAGAAGGAGTGAGACCATTGTGACGGGTTGTTGGTCATCCACCAATTTCAATCCTGTTTGCACCTGTGAGTTACTCGAATCTTGGCTGAAAACAGATGCTGAAAAGGATACCATTGGGTGAGCAGTAGCCATTGTAGAAGCCTCATGTGAAACCTGGCCAGGGGGACAATGGTGATGGAGGCTGCCATAGAACCCAACAGCTGTAGGACAGAGTGAGGTGCGGATTTCTCCCTTGAAAGGATTGGGATCAGTTGTTGCATTATCCTTAGAATTCTGTGCTCTGGAATGGATGCTCTGCAATTCTTTGTATCCAATATAACCCCTATGAATTCTGTGGACTGAGATGGGGTGAGATTGGATTTTTGCCAGTTTATGGTTATGCCTAGCCTTTTTGAAATGAGGAGAGAGTATGCCAGGGCTTCTTCCAATAGATGTCTGGTGGGGGCAGAGATGATCTAGTCATCCAGATATGGAAACACCTGGAATCCTTGTAGTCGCACGTGAGCTGTGACAACTGCCATGCACTTTGTGAACACTCTGGGGGCTGTAGAGAGTCTGAAGGGCAGTACTCTGAACTGGTAGTGACTGGCTCTCGCACGGAAGTGCAAAAATCTTCGTGATGGCCTGTCCACTTTTATGTGGTAGTACGCATCTTGAAGATCTATCGAGCACATCTAATCGTCTTTTTCCAAAAGCGGGAGGATAGACTGTATTGTGACCATCTGGAATTTTTGTACTCTTACAAACATGTTCAATACACTGAGATCCAAAATTGGTCTCCAGTCCCCGGTTTTCTTTGGCACCAAAAATAGTCTTGAGTAGAATCCGGATCCTATCTGGTCTGAAGGGACTATTTGGATTACTCTTTTTCTTAGCAGCTTTGCTATCTCTAGTGCTGCTTCTTCCCTTTGACTGGGTGGAACGTTGGGTAAGTTGTTGGGGGGGCAGGACAAAGATCGAAGGGGATATGGTAACCTCTGGTTATTATCCTTTGTACCTAAGAGTCGGTGGTGATGGTTAGCCACGCAGAAGGGTTCAAGGAGAAATGACCCCCAACCACCTCCAGAGGAAAGGAGTTGGGCCACTCTTCAGGAGCGCTGATAGGATTGACCAGGAAAAGAGTCCCTGGAACCCTGGTTACATGGACCCCCTGTGCTTTGAAAGGGGCGTCTTCCTGGTGAGTTTCCCCCTCTGCCCCTAGGGGAGAACTCAGCCTGTGTGTCACGGAAAGGACCCTGAGATTTTTTGTACCATATCTTCCCACTCTTTTGGTTTCTGGAGACAGCACGTTGAGGGGAAGAATAACAGACACCTATGGCAGAAAGGGTCTTACCGTCCTGTTCATATCTGGCCAGTGTGCTTTTAACTTTGAGTCCAAACAATGAAGAGGCTTCAATGGGAGCATTGAGAAAGAAAGCCTTGAAGGGTTCCACGAAATTACATAAGTGCATCCAGGTGTGCCATCTCAAAACAACGCCTGAACTCGCCGCTCTAGCTGCTCCTTCTGATGCGTGAGATATCAGGTGCATGGAGGAGTTTGATATCGATTTAATGGTAGCCAGCTGAAAGGCCACTTTGTCATGGACCTCATCAGACACGGCACCAGCCAAAGTTTCAGAGAGCTCAGATACTAAATCCCTTTGAAGCCTGGTGAAGTTTGCCATATAATTCAGGGACCTGATTGCAAAGGTCGCTGATGCAAAAGTACCCTTCCCTATTCTGTCCAGAGCCCGTGACTCTTTGTTGGGTGGATGGACAGTCTGACTTTCTTCTTCTGCCAGGTCTTTCTTGGTTGCAGCCGCCACCACCAGAGCATCTACAGGAAGACCTTTGGACCAATGGGGGTCAGTAGAGGAGGGGACAAAATTTTATCTGGCCTCCAGGGAATGGCCTCAATGGTGTCAGGAGCCTTCCATGCATGCTGTACGATGAGCTGGACCAGTACGTTGGCATGTGGAGTAACCCAGGAGGTAGGGGGCTGGGCGCGAAAAGCCTGCAGGAACACAGACTCTTCAGAGGTCGGGTTAGAGGGCTGCCAGTCACCTCTCTGTTTAATAATTTCAAGGATATCACCAAAGGATACCTCAGAGGGTGAGCGAGGGGGCCCTTCCCATCATCAAAGTCTGTGTCTTCAGTGAGGGACTCCTCTGAGGAATCCATGTGCTTCCTCTTGCACAAGCTTTTGTGATGAACTTCCTCAGAGGGAGAAGCTGGGGATGACAACACAAAAGGGATTTCCTGTGGGAGTACATCCTGAGGCCCTTGCACCCAGTGTCCGCTAGGAGTGACTTGTGTACATAGTGGTCCAGTGGAGAGCGGGGAGAGTGACAGCATAGTATCACCAGCAGACACCAAAGCCTTCTCCATTAGTTGGAAGGCTGGTCCAGCTAAAGAGGTGTGAGTGTCATAGACAGGGGTCACCCATCCCCTAAGTGCCTCAGCCTGCCGACTCGGAGTCCCTGGATGGCTGTGAAATGCCAGATTACGTATGCTACAGCTAACATCCTGGGTCATAGAAAAACTCTCCTGCCACGAAGGCAACTGCGGTTCCTTAGTGAGGTTCATAAAGGGAACCGTAGAGGGGGAAGTCTGTGCTATATCAAGGGGCTTCAAAGGCAATGAAGGAGGAGAATAAGTAGGGGTCTTTGGCAAAGGGTGATCACCTCCCAAGGAAGGATAGGCCCTGGGGGGTAGGATACCTCTGGCCAAAAGCACTTGATCCACAAGATGCAACACGTCATGTTCAGACAGGCTTCTAGTGGATTTCATGAACATGGCTGAGGGGGAGTCAGGTCTATCCACAGATGGGACAAGCTTGGTGCTCATATCACCAGTCTGCACTGAAAATAACGGTGCCATAAGAGACTGTACTACAGGTGTCTGCACCGAGGAAATCATCGGTGTCAAAGTCATGGTCTGCACTGACAGTAAGGTCGGTGCCAAAGTAGTTGTCGGTGCCGAGGCTGGGACCGAAAAAATTGGTGTCAGTAAGTGAGTTGTCAGTTCTGGGTAAAGTATTGGAGCTGATGTGGTTACAATCTGTGCTGACAGAATAGTCAGTGCCGATAGAGAGGTCTGGACCGAGGAGCCCCTCGGTACCGATACGGCAAAGGGTACACTAGTCGGTGCCGAAGTCACAGATGGCGATGATGGCCTTTGTGCCAAGGGTGTAGGCACCAAAAGTACTGGAGCCAAAGGAGTCAGATCAGCAGTAGAAAGCTTAGCTTTCTTGGGTCTCAGTTGATGGGAGTCCCCAGCCGGGGACGAAGGAAGATATTTGGCCTTTGAAAGATCATCAGTCTTTTTCTTATGGGCTCTAGGAGGGGTTGAAGCCTCCGACCCAGAAATAGCCTCTGATAAAGGAGATTTGAGTAGCCCTTTCAGTAACAATTTATTTTTCCTCTTGATCAACATCCTGTTAGAGAAGTTCTTACAAATTCCACAGGGAGGATCATCAGATAAATGAGGCACACCCAAACAATAGACACATAGAGACTGTGCATCTAAAGTAGGTAATTTTTGTCCACAATCTGAACATCTCTTTAATCCTGGATTACCTTTTTTATCAATGATAGAAAAGAATGAAATCAGAGAAAATACCAGCAATGGTACAAGAAATACCCGAAGGTAAAGAAGAAAGGGGGGGTCTACCAACGATGGTATAGAAGAGATACCTCGTGGTAAAAAGACTGAAAAATTTTAAGAAGAGATAGTCGGTAAATGCGATAAGGTAAGAGAAAACAATTTAGAAACTTTTCTGAGAGAAAAAGTTATTTTAGATTAGAATGACAACAAATATTGTACTTAGCTCAAGAGAAGTAGCTTGACATGACCGAATGGCGATGCGGCAAACAAAATCTGAGGTAACAGGGAGAGGGGGATTCTGGGTAAGAGTTTTTAGCTTAAGAGTTTGTAGCTGACGTGAGCTTGGAAGATGGCCGGCTAGGTTCTGAGGTCGGAACCGATAGCCGTACATAAGGAATGAATGAGGATTAACAATATCAGATTATACTTTCTGTGGTTTGGTATGACCTCAAAAGCACTATAAATAAAAGGGGTGTGGAGGACTTATGGTTATTCCACTGACGGTTCACTTTATCAACAAAAAAAGGGGGTGGATCATTTAATCTAAAACTCATTTGATTGATACTCATTATATTGAAAAGTGTGAAAAGGTATAGAAAATAACTGCCGGTGTGGTTTTGGAGGGTAGGAATTAAAATACAAATTAGTGCTGATCAGTATTTTTACCACAATAATTCTTAAAAGTGGAAAGAAAAATGTATTTATAAAGGTAAAGATCCTGAAAGGTTATAAAGAATAGACATTCATCTCCAACAGGTTCATAAAACATGTTTTTTTTTTGTCTCCTCTGATCTCATCATGATTGGCATGTTCCCAGTACCCCACTTCCATGCTAGGTCTACCAGCTACTCTTCTACCCCCTGGACTTACTCAGTTTTGCTCTGGGGCTGATCATGGATCCTAATAGTCTTCTGGGGAGCTCATCTTGTCTCTGCTTTCATCTGGATTTCACCTCCATTTACCTACTGTGTGACTCTGAGCTGGTTATTTGACCAGGCAATAATCTTGAGTGCCTCTGAAAAAGGACACATGCCCAGTGGGCTTACCTGGTTTACAAACATGTTTAAAAAAAGAGTGGCATGATATACATTATAGTCAAGTGAGGCTAATGGAAAGAAGATGGGGCTGTATGGTGGGATGTTAAGAATGCTGTATGAAAGAAAGGATGTGTAAGTAAATGAGACTTTAAGAAAGTCAAAAACACTGAGACAATGAAATGATGAAAAAGGTACAAAGGTTACAGAAAAGGTGGCATTGATGAAAGGAGCAGATTAGAAATGGAGGTGATAAAATAAAGCAAAATAAGTAAACTTATTTACAAATTGTAAATAAAATAGGATGATAAACTTAATTAGAATGACTGAAACTGAAAAAAGAGATAAGGTGTTAGATGCAGTTTTGATCATGTGATGGGGTCACAGCTGTGCAATATTAACACTAGAACTGAAATAAAAAGCATACCAAGACAATTATTTTACAAAGTAAGTTCAAAAGGAAGGATGGACAGGTGGTGTATAACAATAAGGGAGAAGAGAAGGTGACAGTGGATTTACAGAAGCAAGAGGAGGGAGCGATGGGAGAGAAGTGTTGGAATTTGGAAGTGCATTAAGTAGAGGAAAGTGAGGCATAAAACAGACAGAATGGAGAGGAGGGGATCCAAAGAGCAGTAGATGGATTTCTGCCTAAATCTCAAAAGGATAAGTTGGAGGATATAACAGGATTTTTAAAACAAGAAGCTGGAACATGCTACTGGAAAGCATAAGGCAGGTAAGTATGGTCGTACTACAAAGGAGAAAGAATGAGTTTGAAAAGCTGGATAATTATAGACCCATTTTTTAAAAAATGCAGTAATAATAAAGACTTTAGACAAGGCTCTGGCATGTAGGTTGGAGTGAATATTAGATAAGATATGGAGGCAACTTATGATTTTTTTCTTTATTCTCACTCCAAGATCGCACTACAGTGGGGAAAAGGGAATATTCCCTTATCCCCACTGTGCCACAATCTAAGCAACAGCCCCCCTTGCTGCTCACTTAGTTGCCTTTTCTGGAAAGTGCATTTTCGAAAAAATGCACTTTCGCAAAAAGGAGTTTGCCTGATTACGTTTTGTTGAAACATAATTTCGATGGGTCGAGGTAGACCCATAATATATATATATATATATATATATATATATATATATATATATATATATATTTATATTTATTTATTTATTATTAATGATCACATTATTCCATTTGAGTCAATCCATGAGTCTGCATAAAGGATGGTTACAACAGATATGAGTTTGGGATGCTGCTAGCACTGTGTACCTGGGGGCAGCTATTAGCAGATTGTATTCATCTGGTCATGTGCAAGTTATGCATGGCATTAGTTCATAGGTTCATAGGTGTGTAGTAGGCTAATGGCCCTAGAGCCTTTACAAGCCTAGCCCATAAGATTATCCTGGAATCTTGCCACCCGACCTTAGTTCCCAGTGCCTCTGTCAAGTAGAGCCACTGGAGTGATCCCCGGACTGAATTTTCTATTTCCCATCCACTCATCAAGATTTCTCTTGAAGAGGGCCAGTGAGGTGCTCTGTTTAATATGTATGGGAAGTCTATTCCATACCATGGGCAGTCTCTGGGTTATGAACCTGTCCCTCCTGCACGTTCTGTTGATTGTAGTAATGACTTTGAGGCCTCTGGAGCATGTGGTGTGGAGAGATTGGGATTTCTTTAGATGTAGCATTTTTAACAGAGCTGGGTCAGACATGGCTTTGTAAGTCAAACAGAAATCACCTCTAAGTAGGCGATATGAGACAGAGAATAGTTGGAGTTTTTTGTCTGTCCATATAGGACAAGTGTTTAAGGCCTAGGATCCGCTTTGTGAGGTACTTTCCAGTTGTTGCAGGTATGTAGTGAGGTACATGCCAAATGGGGCATTGTACTCAATGACTGGCCTTATGAGGGAAGTGTAGAGGGAGACAATGACCTCTTTCTTCCTGGATGCAAAACCCTTAGTAATGAGATGTGCCACATAGAAGGACTTTCTGACCACAGTGGCAATGTGGTGGTCAAAAGAGAAGTTGCTGTCAACCTGTGTTCCCAGATCTCATAACGCCTTCTATGTTCAGTGGACTACCATCAATGTGCTACTTCATGAGAACTGGGTCTTTCCCAGTGGGGATGATGACACATTTTTTGGTATTGAGCTTAAGGCCATGGTTCTGACACCAGTTATTGGTCTCAGTGAGGCCTTTCTGTAGGATGTCAACATCACTTGAGGAGTTAATAATGGCTCCTAACTTACAATCGTCTGCAAACTTTGTCAGCCAGAGTCCCTTTGTGTTGGCTTGGACTTTTGAGAAGTAGACAGCAAACAGTAGAGGACCCAGGACCGATCCCTGTGGAAGTCCACTCATGACTGGTCAGCAGTCTGACTTGGAGTCAGTTACTTTCACACTGTGGGTTCTATTTGTGAGACAGTTTGCAACCCACCTAGTGATATAGGGGTTGATGCCTAGCTTAGTGAGTTTTTCTATGATTCCTGAGTCGGGAATGGTATCAAAGGCCTTGGCCAGATCAAGGTAGGCTGTATGAACCACATTGCCTTCATCCACAGCTCTGGTGACTGACTCAAAGAAGTTGACCAAGTTAAGCAGGCATGATCTACCCTTCACAAAACCAAACTGTGTAGGATCCAGAGTTTGGAGATTCCCTATAGCCTTGTTTATTAGGTCCATGATGATGCGTTCCATAGCTTTGTATATCAGACTTGTCAGGTTAATGGGGGCGATAGTTCCCAGGGTTTGTAGTCACTCCTCCTTTGTGAAGAGGGATGACTGTAGCAGTGCGCCATTTGGTAGGGACAAAGCTTGAGGTGAGGCTGTGATTGAACAGGGCACACAGGTGAGTTGCCAGTTCACTCTGTAGTTCATGTAGAACACAACCAGGAATATTGTCAGGTCCCATAGAAGCTTTATTCTTGGCCTTGGACAGTGTTGTTTTAACCTGTGCAGCAGTAATACTGGGTGCCTGGCAATCTACTAGTATTGTGATTGGCCCTTTGGGGGGGGGGTAAAGTTGGCACTGAATTTGTCGGCCAGTATATTGGCATTATCTGTTGGCTCAGTATAGGAGGTACCATTGTGCAGTAGCTCAGAGAAAATCTGGGTATTGCTGTGGAGATTCTTTACATAACTATAGAAGGTCTTGTGGTTATCTTTACTATCTGCTGCAATTCTGTTTTCATAGCCAGCTTTAGAGGATTTGATGAGGGATCTCAACTTTTTGTTGAGGATGATAAGGGAGTTTTTCCAGTCTTGGGACTTCACCTTATTCCATATCAGTTTCCTCCTCCTGTTGTAGAGTTTGTTTATGGCAGGGGACCACCAGATTGGCTTCTGTTTTTTGGAGGAGAGCATCTTGGTTCTATTGGGTATGGCAAGATCCATGCATTTGCGTACATGTTCGTACAGTGCATTGGTGTATGATTTGGCAGTCATGCAGCTATTCTCCATTTGCATGGGTACCGTGAAGTTAGTCACCTCTGTTTTTAAGACCCCAAAGTTGGCTTTGGAAAAGTTTTTCATGGTGTTTACCTTTGCGGGGGGATTGGGGGGTGGGCGGGATGAAGAATTTCCAAGGTGATTCATTTGTGGTCTGATCTAACTAGGGAGGAGTTGACTATTGGTGTAGAGCAATGTTGTCCATGTTAGTAATGACCAGGTCAAGGATGTTGCTACCTCTAGTGGGGGTAAGAACGAGCTGGTCAAGGGCATTGGAATTAATGAATTCCAGGAAACATTGGGCAAGTGTATTGGTACATGAGTAGTTTTCCCAGTTAATGGAGGGATAGTTGAAGTCGCCCAGTATGAGAGTGTTAGGTTGGACCCTAATATACTTCAGGGTGCTTAGGAACATGGAGTGTGATTCTTGGGACATGGTTGGGAACCTATAACTGGCTACAACCTGAATCGCTGTCATACCCAGTGTTAGCTGCACCTGAAGAATCTCTGATGCGTTATGTTGGGCTACCAGTCTGGAGGTGTGGATATGTTATATGAATATGGAGACACCACCGCCTTTGGAGCTTCGGTCCAAGTTCTGGGGCCGAAAGGTGTGAAATGAGTTATAGCCTGGTAGTGCAGGGGTGCTTTTTGCTGCCTTGAACCAGGTCTCTGTTACAGCACAAATGTCGATGTTCTCCATTTTAAGGAGTGCTTTGAGCGAGTGCATTTTGAGATTTAGACTTCTAACGTTGAGCAGCATGACCCTCAGATTGCATTTGTTTGTAGCTGTTATGGTGGTAATTTGGTCTTTGGAACACCACCTAAAAAAAGGCACTATAGTGGTGGCAAGAGCTTTGGGCAGTATCAAGAAGCCCAGGGGTGACAGATGCAGGCCATCTCTGGCAAAGCATCGAGGTTGGTCAATCATGTCATCCCAGGCAGACAGATACTGGATCCCCTTAGAATGACACCAGAAACTTAGCCAGTTGTTGAAATCAATCATTTTCTGCTTGTACTGTGGTATAATTCTGGGTGATGGCAGGATGCTGCTCAGGGCTAGGGTCATACCCGTCTTGGCTACATAATCTGAGAGCTCCTCCATGTCTCTTTTCATGTAGTCCAGGGAGGTATGTCTCAGGTCATTCACACCCACATGTATAATGACAGACTCATGTTTGTACCTGTTGTTGAGGGACCCGAGTTCATGCATTCTGTAAAGATAACAAACAGTAGTGGACTTAATATTGATCCTCGGGGTGCTCATTAGTTAGTGGTAAAGCTGAATGAGAAAGCATTTTGACATCTAACAGAATGAGACCTTTTTTCAAGGTAAGAATTAAACTATAATGTAAATGTATAAAACAACAAGCAACCAGTAAAAGAGAAAAGCAGCCACAGAGCAATACACAAATGTAAAAGAAACACACTTTATTCCTCTGATGTCTCGGCCGTAGCCTTCAAGGAGTAAAGAAATTACAAAATATACATACTATATATACCATTAAATACCGAATTAGATAATTAATCAATTACAATCAAAAATAAAATCAAAAACACTTAGATTAATGCCTTCCAATTCAATTCTTCATTTAACCCCCTAAGGGTACAAAATATCAAACATTAAAATATAAATGGCTTCTTTAGATAATAGATGATGTTTAATATTAAAAGTATCAACGCAAGGCATATTTATTTTTTCCAAAACTGTGTCTTGGAGCCCCTCATTTTTACTGTCATGAAATTTTTTAAAAGGCATAGCCACAGTGCTTTTCTCTTTTTTATTAATAATGATGATACCTGTTTCAACTAGTGGAGCTTTTCTCCCCGGGCCTCTACTGAAAATGGACATATATCCAGCTAGACTAGCCCGGTCAACAAATGTAAAATGTAAAATAAAATAAAAAAATATCCCTAGCATGTTCCATCAATCTAGCTTTAAATGCCCTTTTAGTTTCCCCAATATAAAATTTATTACATGGTCATTTAAGTGCATAGATCACACCTTCAGAATTACAAGCAAAATGATTACATGTATTAAAAGTAACATTATTTATATGAAAAAAACTTTTAACTATAAAATTACATGCTTTGCATTTGCCACACTTAAAAGTTCCACTAGATAATGTATTTCATTCTGGGCTCATGGAAGGCAAAGAAAATTTACTGCTCACCAAAAAATTTTGGATATTCTTCCCTCTCTTGTAAGAAAATCCTAACCTAACATCTACCCATGAAGCCACGTTATTATTATAATGTAAATGCGTTTGTTTAACATGCTTGCAAATAGTGCAGTGCCAAACTACAAAGTGTCCTGTTCATCCATCTGCAACCCCCTTTTTCCCATGGGATCAGGGTGTCACTTTCAAAAGTGACAAT
Source organism: Protopterus annectens (assembly GCF_019279795.1). NCBI lineage: Eukaryota > Metazoa > Chordata > Ceratodontiformes > Protopteridae > Protopterus > Protopterus annectens. Next base: position 1,597,768,689 of record NC_056732.1, on the reverse strand, counting down.
CATCAAGAGCCAAGGTTTACACCACCAGGAATTATTGATAGACTCACCAAACTAGGCATCAACCCCTATATCACTAGGTGGGTTGCAAATTGGCTCACAGATAGAACCCACAGTGTGAAAGTAGCAGACTCCAAGTCAGACTGCCGACCAGTCATGAGTGGAGTCCCACAGGGATCAGTCCTGGGTCCTCTCCTGTTTGGCATCTACTTCTCAGAAGTCCAGGCCAACATGGAGGGACTCTGGCTGACCAAGTTCGCCGATGATTGCAAGCTGGGAGCCATTATTAAGACCTCAAGTGATGTAGACATCCTACAGAAAGGCCTCACTGAGACCAATGACTGGTGTCGAAACCATGACCTTAAGCTTAATGCCAAAAATGCGTCGTCATTCCCTATGGAAAAACTCAGTTCCCACTAATTATCACATGGATGATAGCCCACTGAACACTGAAGGTGTTATAAGAGATCTGGGGACACAAGTTGACAGCAACCTCTCCTTCGACCACCACATTGGCACTGTGGTCAGAAAGTCCTTCTATGTGGCACATCTCATTACCAAGGGCTTTGCATCCAGGAAGAAAGAGGTAATCATCTCTCTCTACTCTTCCCTCATTAGACCAATCATCGAGTATAATACCCCATTTGGCATGTATCTCACTAAACACCCTTACTGTCTGTTTATTGTACAATTTAAAAAGTGCATATTATTTTGTAGAAAGTCTCTGTCCAGGTTCTGTTTGTAAATGAATTTATCCATTAAGGTTACACCAATGAATGTATGAACAAATAAAATAATTAAAGCTTAGGATGGAAAGGCAGATGTCAGTGAAAGGTGGCATTTCTTCCATTACTACCTAATATGCCCCTTGGAACATGAGCTCACCACCCCTATTGGTCCTAGAACCTTCATTGGTAACATTCAAAACAATATGGGAAAAATAAGTAAGTAAAGTTGCAAAAAATACTTCGTATGATATGAAATACATTTCTGGAGCGTGCATTATCTACTAGGTTAATATACAACCTTACTAGTATTGCAAAGCTGATGGTCTATAACTTAGACCATGGTTATGCATATCTATAATATCTTGTCTAAAGACTGGAATCATTGAAATGTAGATGTCCTCTGTGAGGTGCAATGTCATCAGCAGCCATTCTATGCCAAACACTATTTTTGGTTTAATTTGTTCATTAAAGTAAGATATAGGAAAACAAAAGGAAACATATTCTTCATGTCATTGTACAAATCAATATAAAGCACATGGCACAAAAATAATTGTTTCCTTGTAGTCATTTACATTGCATTTTGGGACTCCCTAACTGATCTCGGGCTGCTAAGTTGCCTCCTCACCTGCCACCCAATAGCTTATTCTTTTATCCTCCAGCAGGCACTTTGGCATTAATGACCTGCCCTACTATCACAAATCAGGGATAGGAGTTTTTACTGTATGAGGTCCCTTAATATTACAAAACCCAACACCCTTTGCAAGACTTCCACATTTACATTGTGGTACTGGTAATCTGCACCAACTTAGAGCTACAAGCTGAAGGGTTAAAGTCCTGGCTACTGCTTCTCCTGACTGCTCTAGGGAGGTGAAGTAATGAGGTTTTTGAACCCTCTCCTTCCTACCAATAAATGTCAGCCTGTTGCTGCCACTCTATTCTTACCTTACCCCTGCTGAACATCTAGAACCTGGGCTGTGATTTGAACTCAGGCCACCACCAGAAAGGATGGGCACACTGACAGTCTGTCTTCTTACTGACAGATCAGTCATAATTTCCTTATTTTTCTGTACCTTAATGTGAATTAGAGATTTTTGAAAAATACATTGTTACCTCACAGCAAGAGGTTCTCCCGTTCGATTCTCAGCTGGGCTTGGGAGTGCCTTCTGTGTGGAGTCTGCATGTCCTCCTCGCGGTTGGGTAGCGTTCTAAAGACTTGCGTGTGTAAATGGACGTGCCTTCATTGAAGGTTGGGAGTCGAGCTGGCACCTCGGCATTTCGTAAAAATCTACTGCCAATCATTAGCGGACCAGAGTTCCGCTGTGGCGACCCCTTACCAGGAAAAGCCGAAAGACAAATAACAACCTTGTTGCTAAACTTGGGGCCTTCTTTATCCAAGCATCCTGGGTGTGTGCATCTGCATTTTGGATATCATGAGTTAAATGTTATTGTGCTGGCAGCCATTATATGATGAAGTTGCCAAAGTATTCTAACATCTGTAACTAAAAGCAACACATTTATCTAAAAGTAGTAAACTGAAGTAACTTCACTTTGCTGCACTGAAGAAGAAATATGGATGTGTTCTCCCAATGCATGTTTTAAACTCTACTGGCGGGGATAACAATTCACTCTGCATTTAGTAGCATTGAAACTCATTAGATAGCAGTATAGTGAAACTCATTAGATAGATGTGTAGTGAAACTTGCTAGACAGATGTGTAAGACTCTAGGCTCCTTGTCTGAATGACTATACAGGATGGATTTTTTTTTGATACATTTGAAGTGGTTTGTCTTGTTGTTAAAAGATACTTATCTACTGGTTTTCAGTGCAAATGATTCTGTTAATAATCAGACACAATGATGTGGAGCTTTATTGTAATTACATTTTTTGTTGTGAGGACTATCTTTTGTAAAACCACTCCTCTATTTGTTGAATAAAGCAATTGGGCCAGTTCCAACAATTTAATCTTATCTTTTCTAATGTACACTTTAAATGTGTACATTGTATGTCTGGAGAAGCCATTGTACACACAGTGAGATAACGTTCGAGTGTAAACAACACACTCATCTGTCCTACTGCAAAGACACAAAGAACTTAAAACTATTTATTTCCAGGTCAGGTAACACTGATGCCCAGGACATGAAATACAGGACAGGTTATACAAGATCACATAAAATGATAATGAACATAGGATCCATTTTTTGACTTATTCTTTAACCCAAGGATGCGTCTTTCCCCAATGTATTAGTCCCAACAAAGTCTTAAACTTTTCAGTACTTTTATATTTTTATATGTGATGCTGTAGTATTTCAGGTATACACCACACACTGACAAAAACATTTATTCCCTTCTTGGCCCCACAACAGTGCTACTCCTTGTTAGAGTTGTGTATTTCCCCAGAGTAATTCACTGTAAAATATGACTTAAGACATGTAGAATTCAACTAACTATTGCATGCCATTTCTCACAGCTTCTACTTGTTGGACTATGACCCTGTCTAGTATACTGTTAAGCCACTGCACCTGCATAGAGACACACATGTAATAATCCTCCATTTTTAAATTGTCTTTGTAAAATGTGGCGTACGGGATAAGATATCTATCTAGGAAGATTCAGTCCTGATCTCCAGTCACTATCTGTGTGGAGTGTGCATGTTCTTCTTGTGTCTACATGCACCTCTCTACGTACTTCTGTTTCATCCCCAAAATACTATGGTCATTTGGCAATGATGGTCATTTGACTACTCTAAAATCTGTAAAACTCTCTCTCTTTCTCTCTCTATGTATGTATCTTTATCTATCTATCATCTATCTATCTATCTATCTATCTATCTATCTATCTATCTATCTATCTATATGTGTTACATGTGGGTATATACTACATTTTTTCTTGACTTTGTAGCCTGAATTGGGGCAGGAAAGAGACCAATAAATAGCTGTTCTCTTATACGCTTAATAAATGAATTTAAATGTGAACAAAATAACAAAGGTTGTTACTTAATTTGCATTTCAAGTTATCTTTAAGTATATATATATATATATATATATATATATATATATATATATATATATATACATATATATATATATATATATATATATATATATATATATACATAACTGCGGTGGTGGTGCTGCAGTAGCGTTGTCACTTCACAGTAAGACGTTGTCCTGTTCGATTCTCAGCTAAAGCGTCGTCTGTGTGGAGACATGCGTGAATGGGCATACCTTCGTCGAAGGTTGTGCGTCAGGGCTGGCAACTCAGCATGTAAAAATCTACTGCCAATCATTAGCAGACCGGAGTTCCGCTGTGGCGACCCCTAACCGAGAAAAGCTGAAAGACACACAAAAAATAAATAAATAAATAATATATATATAGATATATAGATATATATATATATATATATATATATATATATATATAGATAGATATATAGATAGATATATGTATATATATATATAGATAGATATATAGATAGATATATGTATATATATATATATATACACACACACACACACACACACACACTGTTAAAATGCCAGGTTTTTGTAATATAAAAAAATGAGACCATAATAAATCATTTGAAAACTTTTCACACCTTTAATGTGGCCTATAACCTGTACAATTCAATTGAAAAACAAACAAATGTGTTAGGGGAAAAAATATAAAAAATAAAAAACATACAATACGCGGGTTGCATAAGTGTGCACACCCTTAAACTACTACTTTGATGTGTGTGCAAACCCTTAAACTAATACTTTGCTGAAGCACCTTTTGATTTAATTACATTCAGTCTTCTTGGGTACACACCTGCCATCAATTAAAGAGACTCTGATTAACCCCAAATAAAGTTCAGCTGTCCTAGTAAGATTTTCCTAACCTTTCCTCAGTTGCTTGCTATAGCAAAAGCCATGGTTCGCAGAGAGCTTACAAAGCATCAAAGGGATCTCATTGTTGAAAGGTATCAGTCAGGAGAAGGGTACAAAAAATTTCCAAAGCATTGAATATACTATGGAACACAGTGAAGACAGTAATCAAAAGTGGAGAAAATATGGGACAACAGTGATGTTGCAAAGAACTGGATGTCCCTCAAACATTGATGAAAAAACAAGATGAAAACTGACCAAGGAGGCTGCCAAGAGACCTACAGCAATGCTGAAGGAGCTGCAGGAATTTCTGGCAAGTACTGGTGGTGTACTACATGTGACAACAATCTCCTGTATTCACCATATATCTGGACTATGGGGTAGGGTTGCAAGACGGAAGCCTTTTCTTACACAGCATTCAGGCCATGCTAAAATTTGCAAAACAATACATCAAATCTCCCAAAAGCATGTGGGAAAATTTGCTATGGTCTGATGAGACAAGATTGAACTTTTTGGTCACAATTCCAAAAGGTACGTTTGGCACAAAAACACTTCGCATCACCAAAAGAACAACATCCCCATGATGAAGCATGGTGGTGGCAATATTATGCTTTGGGGTTACTTTTCTTCAGCTGGAAGTAGGGCTTTAGTCAAGGTGGAGAGAGAATTATGAACAGTTCCAAACACCAGTCACTTTTGGTCCAAAACCTTCAGGCATCTGCTAGAAAGCTGAAGATGAATTTCACCTTTCAACATGACAATGACCCCAAGCATACATCCAAATCAACAAAGGAAAGTTTTGGAATGGCCCAGCCAGAGCCCAGACCTAAATGTGATAGAAAATCTGTGGGGTGACCTGAAGAGGGCTGTGCACAAGAGATGCACTTGCAGTCTGACAGATTTGGTGTACTTTTGCAAGGAAGAGTGGCCAAATATTGCCAAGTCAAGATGTGCCACTCTGCTAGACTCCTACCCAAGAAGACTGAATGCTGTAATTAAATCAAAAGGTGCTTCAACAAAGTATTAGTTTAAGGGTGTGCACACTTATGCAATCAGCGTATTGCAGGTTTTTTATTTTTTATATTTTTCCCCTAAAAGATTTGTTTGTTTTTCAATTGAATTGTACAGGTTATAGGCCACATTAAAGGTGGGAAAAGTTCTGAAATTATTTATCATGGTCTCATTTTTTTTCATATCACAAAAACCTGGCATTTTAACAGGGGGTGTGTAAACTTTTTATATCCCACCGAATATATATACACAATATATATATATATATATATATATATATATATATATATATATATATATATATATATATACACAGAGAGAGAGAGAGAGAGAGAGAGAGATACATACGTTTTCTATGGCAGATATAACCAAAGTCCTTGAACCCAGTTAGCTATATTTTGGGATGAATCATGTTTCACAATGCTCCCATACTGCAGTGCTATATTAGCTAGCAATGCCTTTTTTAATGCTAGTAATACACTATCACATTGAGTCTAGCACAAACAACTGCATCCCCACTGACTGACAGCCACAGTTATTGAAAGTGCCTCTTCTGGCAGTGGCACAAAACTGGTATTTTTGCAAGTGTGCTGCTCCACAGCACACCCATGTGAGGCTTTACCTCCAACTCTCTCTTACTTAAATATAACAGGGTACATCACCATTGAGAAAAGAGGTAGCTTCCAATGAGGTAGCACCTTTCATCCAGTGGGGGCACAGTCTGGTGCAGAATAACTTATGCTACTTATTTATCAAAAATATACATTATATTATATTTGTATGATGTCAAAAGGAGACAATAAGTTCAACTAACCAGCTGTTTAAGTGCATTTAACATTCTACCATTCTACACCTTCTGCTGGTTCCACAAATTAGCACACCATCCCCACTTCAAGTGAAAAGCCAAAAAAAGTAATTCCTTCTACTGGCATACCAACAAGGTAGCAAGATGCATGACACACATACCCATCTCTCCTGCCCCAACCATTCAGGTCACATTTCTCTGCCCTGCTCCTAGTCTCCTTCCTCACTCTTTCATTACAAAAAGATCATTTCTTCTTTTAAACTATAGCAAACTGATTGCTACAAATGTAGCAAACAGTTGCTGCAGTTTACACCCTGCCTGCATGGAGTGCCACAGCGCTCAGGTATTAAGAAAAAAAAAAACAGATTTTTTTTTTCTTTTAAACTGTAGCAAAAAGCCTGCTACATTTTATACCCTGCCTACACAGAGTGCTACAGTTTTCAGGTTTTAGTTAAAAAAAACGTTTTTCTTTTACTTTTAAACTATAACAAACTGCTTGCTACAGTTTAGACCACACATGGACTGCTACAGTGCTCAGGACTGACCACAAATGCATTACTGACTTTTAAAAGCCAGTAATGCACTAAAGAATAATCAGGATAATGTTATCAGGGCCTATTGAGGCCTTCTTCACATACGTTTGCAATCTCAAAGGTAACACCCAAATCTGCTCTGAACTGGTGGTCAAGAACATCACATACAGAAATGCAGTAGATATAGCCAACCTGCTAACAGACAGGTTCAGTGAAAACTTCACCCCCTGTCCCCCCATCAGTAAACCAGGACATCCCCAGCACTTGCTCCCCTCCCCTTATCACCAGGGAGCAGGTCTTTAATGCCCTCTCAAAGGCAAAAATACAGTTCTCCATGGGACCCGACAACATCCCTGGCTGCATCCTACATGAACTCAGGAATGAGCTCTCAGCTCCATTAGGCACCTTATTCAACCAAAGCCTGAGTACTGGCTTCATTCCAGCGAAATGGAGAACACCACTGTAATCCCTCTCCACAAAGGTAGAGCATCCACTGACACAGGCATTTATAGGCCCATCAGCCTAACTAGCCTGATCTGCAAGCCCATGGAATGCATTATTATGGACCTTATAAATAAGGACATTGGCAACCTCCAAACGCTTGACCCCACACAGTTTGGTTTTGTCAAAGGGAACTCGTGCCTATTAAACTTGATCAACTTCTTTGAAACGGTCACCAAAGCCATGGACAAGGGGAAGATGATGCACACCACCTACCTTGACCTAGCCAAAGCCTTTGACACTATTCCCCACTCAGGCATAATAGATAAACTCTCCCAGCTAGGCATCAACCCATATGTTACCAGATGGGTAGCTAACTGGCTCACTGATAGAACCCACTCAGTCAAAATAGGGGGAAGCCACCTCTAGTAGTAGACCCGTAATGAGTGGTGTACCCCAAGGCTCAGTTTTGGGGCCTCTACTGTTTGGGATATACTCTTCTGAGGTGCAAGCCAAAACCAGTGGTCTGTGGCTGACCAAGTTTGCAGATGACTGCAAGCGGGGTGCTGTCTTAAATTCCCCTAGTGATGTGAACATCCTCCAAGAGGGCCTTACCCAAACTAATGATTGTTGCCAGGAGCATGGCCTCATAGTGAATGCCAAGAAATGCTTTGTTATCCCCCTTTGGGGAAAATGGCATCCCCACTAATTATCACATTAGTAACAATGTACTAAGCACGCAAGCAGTCGTGATGGACTTGGGCACCCAGCTTGATAGCAACCTGACTTTTGACCACCACATTGCATCCGTTGCATGGAAGGTTTTCTACATGGCCCACTTCATAAATAAGGGTATTTCACCCAGGAACAAGGAGGTCATAACATCCCTGTACTCCTCCCTTATCTGAATAATTATCTAGTACAATGTTCCATGTGGCATGTACCTTGCCAAGCACATGCAGCAGCTGGAGAGACCACAGAAGTTCCTGACCAGAAAAATCCAGGGTCTCAAACACCTGTCCTATACAGATAGGCTAAAACCCCTGTCCCTCTACTCTGTCTCATACAGACTGCTCAGAGGTGACCTGTGTCTGGCATACAAGGCCATCTCAGACCCAGCCTTGATGGAGTTGCTGCATATCCATAAGTCAAAAGTCACTCGGGCAACCAGCACACAAGGCCTAAACCTGGTCTGTGACATTAATAAAACTTGGTGGGATAAATTTGTGTCCCAGAGACTCCCCATCTGTGGAATAGACTCCCTCTCCATGTTAAGCAGAGTACCTCTCTAGTCCTCTTTAACAGAAATATGGACGACTGGATGGGAAAAGTACAGTTTTGTACCTACCATAAATGTAGATGTTTGAGTGTATACACTGCTGCAGTCATTACACTTGGGTTATCCTGCCATCAGGCGGTTCCCCAGTCGGCCTGAGTTCCAAAGTCTTGGTCCAGCGTCGGCTGCTGATGCCTCCTCCCTGACGTCAGTGCGTCAGGGGTATATAAGATGCAGCCGATGCCATTTTCTTCAGTTTTTCTTGCCCCAGATGTCAGGTGCCTCCAAATAGGTAGACAATTCCAATTGCTAATAAAACATACATAAGACAAGCAAAAAATAACTTACAGCTACCAGCAAATACTCCCCATAGGTAGTAAGGGTAGAAGACATAGGTATGTACCAGCCAGTAAGAGGGGGAGGAGGGAGGGTAACCTGGACTGCAGCAGTGTATACACTTGAACATCTACATTTATGGTAGGTACAAAACTGTACAATGTTCATCGTGTTACACTGCTGCAGTCATTACACTAGGGTAGAATCCCAAAGCTGAGGTAGGGTGGCTAGTTCTATAAGGCATTAGGGGTGGCTATAAGGCCCTGCAGCACTGCAGTGGTGAAGCCAGCTCTGGATTTAGAGTATAGAGGCAGATGGTAATGCTTGGTGAAGGTATGTACAGAACTCCAAGTTGCTGCTTCCAAAATATCCCTGGTAGGTACACCTCTGAGGTAGGCAGTTGAAGTGGCTGTTGCCCTGGTGGAGTGAGATCTAATGCTGCTAGGTACAGGTTTTCCATGGTATGTGTAGCAGAAACGTATACAATGTCCTATCCATTTTGAAATAGTCTGTTTTGAAATGGCTTTTCCCTGTGCTCCTGCAGCATATGCTACCAATAATTGCTCAGATTTTCTGAAAGCTTTGGTTTTGTCCAAGTAGAAGCGTAACTGCCTGTGAATGTCCAAAGAGTGCAGTAGTCTTTCCCCTTTATTCTGTGGTTTAGGATAAAAAGTTGGCAGGTGAATAGTTTGGTTTAGAGCCACACTGGATACCACCTTTGGCATAAACGTAGGGTTAGTTCTTAAAGACACCCTGTCCTGGTGGAAAATAAGGAAAGGTTCCACTGCCATTAGTGCCTCTAATTCTGAAACTCTTCATGCTGATGTTATTGCCAGGAGCAGAGCAGTTTTCCAAGAGATATATTTTAATTCTGCTGTGTTAGAGGTAATGTTAGTTTTTCCAAAACAAAGTTGAGGTCCCAAGTTGGAGTAGGTGCTCTACGGGGCAGTCTTATGTTTTTAGCCCCTCTAAGGTACTGTTTTAACAGAGAATTAGAGAAAATTGGTGGATCCGTGTTGTAATGAGCAGAGATGGCAGAGGCGTGAATCTTGATGGATGAGAAGGAGAGGCCTTTGTCCAGCATCTCAGTTAAGTATTGTAGTATCTGAGGAATGTTTGGGACAAGAGGGTCAAGGCTGTGAGCTTGGTTCCAGGCACAGAATCTCTTCCATTTATCCAAATAGGCTTTCCTGGTACTTGGCCTTCTGGCCTCCAGAATGACATCCATAACAGCTTTGGAGAGAGGCATTGCTTGCTTGACTAAGGAATCTTCCATGCAGATAGGTTTGAGGTCTTTAGATGGCTGTGTAGTATTTGATTGTTGTGCTGAGTCAGCAGATGTGGGATTTGAGGAAAAATCCAGGGTGGTTCTTGTGCTAAGCTCCTTAAGATTGGGTACCAGTGCTGGCGTGGCCAGTCTGGTGCAATCAGGATCATCTTTGGCTCTTCTTGCCTGGCTTTTATGAGTACCTTTGGCAGGAGAGGTAGTGGTGGGAAAGCGTATACTTGTAGGTTCTCCCAGCTGAATGAGAGGGCATCCAATTTCCATGCTTGTGGATGGTAACTCCTTGTGAAAAATTGTTGTAGCTGGCAGTTTATTGGGGATGCAAACAGATCTATGTCCAGGCTCCACCATTTCTGTGTTATCATTCTGAATATTTGTGGATTCAATTCCCATTCATAGGGATCCATGATGTTTCTGCTTAAGTCGTCTGTCAGTGTGTTTTTCTCTCTTGGCAGGAATTGTGCTTGCAGATGAACTTGAAGGTTTGTAGCTGTGTTCCACAAGGTCATGGCTTGTCTGCATAGGGGGTAGGAGTGAGTGCCCCCTTGCTTGTTTATGTGCCACATAACTGTGGTGTTGTCTGTCTTTATCAATAGTTGTCCTGGATGCAGCAGGTCCTTGAAAGCTATAAGGGCATTTTGTACAGCTAGCATCTCTTTTTGATTGATGTGAAGATGCCTTTGTTCTGTGGGCCACATGCCCTGAATACATTTTCCTGCCATGTGTGCTCCCCAGGCGTAATCCGATGCATCTGTTGTCAGTGTTTGCCTGGCTGTGGGTTGTGTAAAAGGTTGTCCCTTGTTGAGGTGACAAGCTTGAGCCCACCATTGAAACTCCTGTTGAAGGCAAGGGATTAGTGGTATAACTGTTTCCAAACTTTGACAGTGTTGAGACCATACATTCTTTAGGTACCATTGTAGTTTCCTCATATGCAGTTTGGCATATGGAATTAGTAGTATGCAGGATGCCATGTAACCCAAGGCCTGCAGAATTTTTCTTGCAGGGAGTTGGGGCTTTGTTGCCATCAATTGAAAGTATTGAGTCAGTTGTCTTTGCTTGTCTGGCATGAGATAAGCCATCTGGGCCGTTGTGCTCAAGCTGGCACCCAGGAATATAATCTCTTGTGAGGGCACTAGTTTTGATTTCTTTTCGTTTACTGTGTACCCCAGGCAACTTAGTAACTGTTTTACAAATGCCAGATGCTTTAGAAGAATGTCCTTGCCCTCTGCTTGAATCAGGCAGTCGTCCAGGTATGGATAAATTTGAATTCCTTTCTGTCTGCAAAATGCAATTAGTGGTGCCAGGCACTTTGTGAAGACCATGGGCGCAGTAGATAAGCCAAAGGGCAGTGCAGAGAATTGGTAGTGCATTGAACCAGCTATGAATCTGAGGTATCTTCTACAGTTTTGTCTGATAGGGACATGCAGGTATGCCTCCTTGAGGTCCAAAGTCACGAGCCAAGCTTTCTTGTCCAGCATGGGAAGAAGCTGCTGTAATGTTAACATTTTGAATTTTGGAACATCCAGGTAAGTGTTTAGAGATGAAAGATCCAGAATGGGCCTCCAGGCTTTGTCCTTTCTGGGTACCAGAAAGAGTCTTGAGTAAAATCCTTGTCCTTGCTCCTGTGATGGTACCTTTTGAATAGCTCTCATATCCATGAGTGCTGTAATTTGTTTATGAGCCTCTGATAAAAACAAATAAAAAAAATAAATAAATAAATTGAGGGAACATGGGCAAAATTCTTGGCTCAGCTTATAAGGGCCTCTGGGCCAATAGCCTAGTATCATCATATGAAGATATATATATATATATATATATATATATATATATATATATATATATATATATATATATATATATATATATAAACACATTGTCATTTGCATTTTTCCACACAGTTTATTGGTTGTTTTTCCCCCTTTTAGTATACGATTGTTTTTATGGATGCTTCATTTTAACAATGATAGGGTGAAGCCCTGTGGGGGAAAGCACTTTTCTTTTTTATTTTTAATACACTTATAATTACAGTTTTTATTTTGATTGTATTTTTATCTGTGATGTTTCTTTATAACTCATCTTCTGCAAGGTTACTATGGTGGGTGCTGTTTTCTTGATTCATGTGTCTGTTGTCAAACACACATGCATGCACATACACATTCTTATTCACTTCAAATCTCTGATTTTTATTTTGTTTCATTTGTTTTTTTGTTTTTTTCTTAGTTTACCACTCCTTTTGGAAGGATCGTGTTGTCACCTTGGTGCACAATAGCCTTTACTGAAGGGAGTTTTATGACACTTTGTCCCTGCCTGGAGTCAGACTAGGATTTAATTATTAGTTCTGCACTTCAGTTCATTGGACTTTATTTTATTAGTGTTCTTTCTGTTACTTGTTTTAATTTGGATTGTAAAAATGACTTGTGTTACACCAGGCTAGCTTTAAGTTGTAGGTTAGGATCATTGTATGTGCAAGGTTGCCAGTCATGATTTCTGATCCTTTGTGCTCTTTAAGTATATATTGGTTTTCCAGAGGTTGAAGCTGTTATTGAAAAACTGATCCAGTTAGTGGACAAAAGGGCATATCATGAAATAAAACTTAATTTTTCTGGTAACTAAGTTGTTTGAGTTTGCTTCTTCAGTACCTTCACAGAGGAGGAATTAACATCTGGAATGCTTATTAGTGTTGCATAATATTATAACATATAAGTGTTTTTATTTTTCAACTATTTCCTTGCATTTCTGTTGTGATTTTCTGCTCATATACCCACAAATCCCCGTCTGTGCTTTTATTTAGGATGAAACAAAAAACACACAGCTACACATCTTCAGAGAAATTTAACAAGTATTAATCTCTTTCATCTTAACAGTTAAACAAGACTTCATCAGAACAACAGACATGAACAGCTGAACCATTTGAGAAAAAACACAAATTGGTATCACATTATTAAAAACAGCAAATCAAAAGGTTAAAAAAATTATTGTATAAAATTGTTTGAAAATAATTTAAACATTATCTTTAACATTACTTATGGTTCACCAGAGATGGCCTGCACATGTCACCCCAGGGATTCTCAATACTGGCTAAGGCTCTTGCCACACCTATAGTGCCTTTTTTTTTTTTAGGCAATGTCCAAAAGACAAAATTACCACCATAACAGCTACAAGCAAATGAACTCTGAGGGTTATGCTACTCAATGCTAGATGTCTAAATCTCAAAATCCACTCACTCAAAGCACTCCTTAAAATGGAGAACATCGACATCTGTGCAGTGACCGAGACCTGGTTCAAGGCTCCAGAGAGCACCCCAGCACTACCAGGCTATAATTCATACCACACCTTTCGGCCCCTAAACCTGGACTGAAGCACTAAAGGCAGTGGTGTCTCCATAGTCATAAAAGATATGCACACCTCCAGACTAGTAGTCCAACATAACACATCAGAGATACTTCAGGCACAACTAACACTGGGTACAACTGCAATCCAGGTTGTAGCCTGCTATAGATCCCCCACCATGTCCCAAAACTCCCACTCCACATTTCTAAACATACTGGAAAATATTAGGGTACATCCCAATACCCTTATACTGGGAGACTTTAACTACCCCTCCATTAACTGGGCAAATTACTCATGTACTAACACACTTGCTCAACATTTTCTGGAATTCATTAATTCCAATGCCCTGGACCAACTCATTCTTACCCCCACCAGGGGTAGAAACATCCTTGACTTGGTCATTACTAACATGGGCGAACATTGCTCTACACCAGTAATCAACTCCTTCCTGGTCAGATCTGACCACAAGCTAATAACCATGGATATCCACATCCCACCCTCACCCCCTTAAAGGAAACTACTGTAAAAAAACTTCTCCAAAGCCAATTTTGGACTTCTAAAAATAGAGGTGGCTAACTTCACGACACCCATGCAAATGGAAAATAGGTGCATACCAAACAGAACCAAGACACTCTCCTCCAAAAAAAGGAAGACAATCTGGTGGTCCCCCACCATTAACAAATTCTACAACAGAAGGAAAAAAACTGTTGCAGAAAAGGGTGAAGTCCCAAGACTGGAAAAACTCTCGTCAGCCTCAGCAAAAAACTGAGATCCATCATCAAATCCTCTAAAGCTAGCTACGAAAACAAAACTGCAGCAGATTCTAAAGACAACCACAAGGCATTCTATAGTTATGTCAAGAATCTACATGGCAATACTCATATCTGCTCCAAGTTACAGCACAATGGCAATACATATAGAGAACCAACTGATATTGCCAACATATTGACCGACAGGTTCAGTGCAAACTTTACCCTCCTTTCACCCTCTAAAGGTTCTATCACACTACCTGAGGAATGCCAAGTCCCTATTATCACAGCTACATAGTTAAAAACTGCACTGTCCAAAGCCAAGAATGCAACTTCCATGGTACCTGATAATATCCCTGGCTGTGTTCTACATGAATTACAAAATGAACTGGCACCACACCTGAGTACCCTGTTCAATTACAGCCTCATTTCAGGCTTTGTTCCTACCAAATGGCACACTGCTATGGTCATCCCACTCCACAAAGGGGGAGTGACAACAGACCCTGGAAACTACTGCCCCATTAGCCTTATGAGTCTGATATGTAAGGCTATGGAGCACATCATCATGGGTGTTATAAATAAGGACATAGGGAATCTCCAAACTCTGGACCCCATGCAGTTTGGGTTTATGAAAGGTAGATCATGCCTGCTCAACCTGACGGCCTTCTTCGAGTCTGTCACCAGAGCTATGGATGAGGGCAAGGTAGTTCACACAGCCTACCTAGATCTTGCCAAGGCCTTCAACACCATCCCTCACTCAGGAATCATAGATAGACTCACTAAACTAGGCATAAACCCCTATGTCATAAGATGGGTTGCCAAATGGTTCACTGATAGAACCCACACTGTGAAAGTAGCGGACTCCAAATCTGACTACCGACCAGTTACAAATGGTGTCCCACATGGATTGGTCCTAGGTCCTCTCCTGTTTGGCATCCACGTCTTTAAAGTTTAAGCCAACACAAAGGGACTCTGGCTGACCAAGTTCACAGATGATTGCAAACTGGGAGCCATTATTGATTCTCTACCTGATGTAGACATTCTACAAAAAGGCCTCACTGACACCAATGACTGGTGCCAGAACCATGGCCTTAAGCTCAATGCCAAAAAGTGCATTGTTATTCCCTTTGAGAAAAATTCGGTGCTCATGAACTACCACACAGATGGCAGTCCACTAAACACCAAAGGTGTGATAAGAGACCTGGGGACACAGGTTGACAGCATCCTCTCCTTTGATAACCACATTGCCACTGTAATCAGAAAGTCCTTCTATGTAGCACATCTCATTATAAAAGGTTTCTCATCCAGGAAGAAAGAGGTCATAATCCCTATCTACTCGTCTCTCATTAGACCTATTATAGAATACAAAACCTCATTTAGTATGTACCTCACTAGACACTTACAGCAACTGGAAAGGTCACATAAATACCTCACTAACAGGATCTTAGGCCTTAGACACATGCCCTATATGGACAGACTCAAAAAAACTCCAGCTATACTCTGTCTCTTATCACCTACTTAGAGACGATCTCTGCAGACCTACAAAGCTATGTCTGACCCAGAGCTGCTAGATATGCTACACCTAAAGAAATCCCAATCCCTCTGTGCCACACTCTCCAGGGACCTAAACCTCATTACCACAATAAACAGAAAATTCTGGAGGGATAGGTTTCTAACCCAGAGACTTCCCATAATCTGGAACAAACTTCCCATTCATGTCAAGCAGAGCACTTCACTGACCCTCTTTAAGAGAAATCTTGACGAGTGGATGGACAATAGGAAGTTCACCCCAGGGATCACTTCAGTGGCCTTGCTTGACAGGGGCACTAGGAACTAACCTTGGGTGGCATGATGCCAAGGAATTTTCTTGGGCTAGGCTTATATAGGCTCCAGAGGCGTTAGCCTAGTATGCACCTTTGAACCTATATAACAATAAGGCACATCAGTAAGACAATATTTGTCACAATATATTCCTTCTATGATATAAAACACAGGAAATAGATCAATATTAATTCAAACATTGTGGCTGATCTGCTGTAAGGATTAATTACCAATACAACTCACAGTTCAACAAATTATAGTTCCAATCACCCCCTTCTTTTATACTGACTGTCTCAATCACAAAAAATATAAATTTATTAAAACTGGAGCAAGATGCTTTGCGTTTAGCCAAAGCATTGTCACTGTTTCCCCTTTTTTATCATAATATTGATAAATTACCTCCCCAAGTCTTTTCTTAGTTTTGCTAACATAAAATGCTGGACAAGATGTACAAGTAGCCATCCAGACCATAACCCCAATGTTACAGTTAAAGTGGCCCTGGCAAGACAATGTTATGCTCTCAACACCAATGTTAACATATTTGCTCTTATTAATATAACAACATTGTTTACACACCCCACATACTCTCACTGCAGGCTCCCTACACCCCAAATTATTTTTACTCCATGTTCAAAAATACTTTCGATGCTAAAACCACATTAAAAATAAATTTTGTATATTGCCAAGCTTTTATTTTAAATCACTGTAATTGTTCAATAAAGCACAGTGTTTACTCATAATCTGCTATATATCTTTATTGTCCACAGAAAAAGGTAAACATATAACATTGTGAAACTCAACTGATCCTTTTGAAACCAATTTCACTGGTTGCTTCAAAATAGGTTCAAAATTGTCAGATTTCTTCCTAATAACCTCATCAATGACCCCATCAACTAAATTAGTGGATACTGATATGTCAAAAATAAATATCATAATTTGAAACATTCACTGTGTGGCACATCATCATTGGATACCAAACAAGAAAGCCTAACAAACTGTCTCTTGACAATATTTCTCCTCATCCTGATAGGGTGATTACTAGAAAATGCAGGTATGATTTACTGAATGTAGGCTTTGTAGAGTTGTTAGATTCAAAACAAAATTCACTGACATTTATACTAATGGAAATACCCAAATAGTTAATACAATCCATGGAACATACAAATGTAAATGTATAGTTATCAGTGAAAAACTGTTGTAAGAATCCAAATCATCATCCCACATTAAAAATACATCATCCAAGAATCTAAATAAAATTTAACATGTCTGAATAATTCACACTTAAATACTATGTCACTTTCCCATTTAGCAAAAAACAAATTAGCAAAAAGGGGGCAGAGGCTGCTCCCACTGTAACTCCTGACTTCTGGTGAAACAATCACCATCAAACATGAAATAATCATTCTTAAGGCAGATGCTAGCAAATTCACAAAGCAAATCAACCTATTCAGTGGCAACAAACTTCTCCATTAGTAATTGTCTTAACCACAGTATTCCTAATTATTGATGAATAACAACGAATAAATCCCTAATATCTGCAGTTGCAAAATAAAAAATCTATCAACTCCATTAACTCTATAGGATCTTAAAATGTCAAGTAAAGTGCCATGAGTCCCAAAGGACATAAGAAAAAATATTCAAAATAACTTTCAATTTGGTGCCAACATGAATATCTAGTGCTTGAGTTTTGCCAACAGAACCTGAAATGATAGGTCTCAAAGATGGACCAATGAGGTTCTTATGAACCTTTGAGATAGCAAAAATATATGGATAAATGGACTTATATAAAAAAAATTACAATGTATGAGATAAGTGACCATCACTCAACATGTCAATTAAAAACAAATCAATTAAATTATGTGTTGTACTTCATTTAAAGAGGCCTGTCATAAAAGTTAACATTATTTAATAAATTAAACATTTTTGAACTGTATATAACCAAATACATTACAATCATGCCTACTCCATTATCAGGCTTTCTAATCCTTATTGAGTTGTTAGATAACTCAGACAACACCTCTTATTCACATTTAGTGAGGTCGTAAAATCCACCTTTTCTCCTACTACCGAAGTATCTGTGTACATCAGTCTCTACTAACTTTTCATAACATCATAAAACAGGGGAGAAGGGAGGTTTGAAAAACACTTTGTCTGCACAGATTGTTACCTGGTGCTGTTTCTCCAAAAAAACATTTTAAAATGTAACTTCCCAATGTACAATTTTAATTCCATTAGAAAACATGACGTTTGCTCTAGACAATGGTTGAAAAGAAAAACCTTTATGAAACAAAGATTTGTGAGCATTTGTGGTAGCTAAATTGATGTAATTGAAAACCTTATCGGCCTCATTGAAATTGTTCACAATGTCTAAAGTGTTGTCATTTAAACTGGACAGGCTTATTTCAAAATGTTTAATATCAAAATCCCTGTTAATCACAGAAAGTGAGAGATTAACACTTGTTTCTTCTAGGCTAATCTCTCAGATCTCTGAGTAATGCGACCTTTAAAAAAATCACTGGACTTAGTAATGTCATTCTTAGTGGTTGAAGCATCCTCTAATTTACCTAAAGTATCTAAAGGAACTACCAACAAATGCCTGTTATAAGAATATCCAGTCTGAGTGGTGTTACAGCCACACCTGTAGTGACATAAATAGACCTAGTGTCCTGAGCAGGTGCTCTACCATTGTGGATGGTTGATTGCTTTCCCTGGAGTAATGGGTAAACAGTCTTACCCTGATAAAGATGTTTGTGCAAGACCAGTTTCTTGATTTTATGTTTCCCAATTACCTCAATATGGTTATCCAAACTGAGAAAAAAACATGGAATATTTGTCATTTAAACTGGATACAAAGGAAATACCGAATCATAAATAATGGAATCATTCAATATATCTAAGTCAGTTCTCAACTAATCTCTTTCCTGTTGTGCTAGATTAAAATTTCAAGCAGTTATAGACATATTTTGCCAAAATATTGGACCAACTTCTCACATAAAGGAGACCAAGAAACAACTCTATTAGGGAACCTGTACAATCTCAGACCTTCATGGACAGTTCTTTGTTTCAGGAAATCCCTGAAAAACAAAACATCCAGTTGTACAGATTTATATTTAATTATTTTTTTGCAAAATATCTTGATTTGTTTTGAAAGTGAATCATGAGTAATATTAAGTATCACCAGGTCCTAATGGGGGTATGTTGTCCATAACTCTCTCCAACTCATCATAATTAGACATTGAACATTATTTGTGAACTAAAATGGGTTATGAATGAACAACATCTGCACATGACTTAGCAATAGGACTGGAACAGCACCGACTCAGATAATCAGCTACAACATACAGAGACAGTTGTAATAGGAGTTGTGCAAGATCTGTATATAAATCACAATGATCATTGCCATAACCTGATTATAAATTCTGTCCATCTGGAAAAGTCTCTCCATTGTGACTGCCACATGTTAGAAGATGAGTCCTCAGAGGACATGGAAATGACACAGGAATCACCACACAACAAACCCATAAAAGTAAAGGAAAAACCAGTGTCAATACTGCAAGTAAAAAGCAACCAATAACACAAAAACACACAAAAACATGTCCTGAGAGAAATTATTATGCCCTTTTGTCTTAAATGTTATACTAGACTTCATCAGAATACCAAGCATGAACACTTGAGATATTCAAAAACAACACAGACTGATATCAGGTTTTGATGAACCTTCACATCTGCACAGCTGTAAAACAAACAATATCAGAACTATCAGATCAAAAGACCTAAATTTTACTTACAACATAAACAGGACATGTATGAGAGGCAGATATGTTTCACAGAGAATTCCCACTCTGTGGAACAGGTTCCCCCATCCATGTGAAGTAGAGTTCCTCCCTAACCCTATTTAAACACAACTTGGACCAATGGATGGGTAGTTGAAAATTTGACCGTGGCCTAGAGCTTATGTCTCTGATGGACAGAGCCAGTCAGTAAACCACCCCTTATATAAATTAAACTTGTGGGTCATATTTGGGTTGTACAACTAGACTTTAAGGAACTCAGTGATTCTTAGACTAATATACAAATACACCTATGAACACGTGATCAAAAACAGCCAATCAAAAAGTTAAAAGAAATATTGTATATCATTGTGTGAAAAGTGTTTGAAAATAATTTAAAAAAATCATAAAAAGTATTATATAATAATAAAGCATATTGGTAAAACAACATTATTCACAACATATTTCTTCTATGATATAAAACAGTGTAAATAGATACATATTCATTCAAACCTTTCTTTCCCTGATTTGCTGCTGGGATTAATTGCTAGTACATGTCATGGTTCACCAAATGATTATCCCGATCATTCTCTCTGTCTTTTCTATCCATTTAGTAAATGACAAAATTATATAAATTTGTTAAAAGTGGAGCAAGATGCTTTGTGTTTAGTCGAAGCATTGCTGCTGCTGTCTCCATTTTTTATTGAATATACATGTTGATAAATTCTTTTCATAAGTGTGTTCTTAGTTTTCCTAACATAAAATACCAGACAATATGTACAAATAGCCACACAGACCACACCACCATTGTTAAGTCTGATGTGGCTGTCAAGAGCAATCGTAACAAACTTGCTCTTATTAATAGCATTGTTCACACACCCCATGTTCCCTACACCTCAAATTATATTTCCCTCCATGTTCAAAATTATTTTTGATGTTAAAACCATATCTATATATGTGTGTGTGTGTGTGTGTGTGTGTCACATCTTCATAGTTGCCTAGCATGAACTTGTGCACATATATCATGTCCCCTTTTCTCTTTTGAGATAAAAGCTTGTGCTCCTCTAGTCTCTGGTCTTATCAGTTCTCCTTCATTCCATGCCTCTTTTTCATGGCTTTCTTCTGGTCTCCTTCCAAGAGCCCACTGTGCTTCTCTTTGCCTAGTTTCCAGAGCTGCATGCAGTACTCAAGATGCGACCTGACCAAGGCCCGGTAGTGTGAGAATATTACTTTGGTACTTCTAGAGTCTGTTGCTTTATTATACATCCCAACATTCTGTGTTCTACTGTGGTGGCCCTCCCACTCTGCTCCTGTTGGTCTACTCCAGATGCAATCAATACCACAAAATTCCATCCCTCCTCTGCAGCCAGCAGTTTCATTTCACCACATAATACTTTACTTTTGCTGTGGCATAGTTATTTGTACTTGTCTACAGTGAATCATATCCCCATCCTGGATTTAGTCTATGAGAGGAATTTCACAAGCACCTAAGATAACACATCTGTGACCTCACTGGATTTAGAACTGTAACCTGGTTAGGTTCTTAGGAGTGTCTTCCATGGTGGTGCTGTGATACCCATGTTTCCATTAATCAGTGGTGCTGGTTGACACTGATCATCCTTCCATGCATGGTCAAAGGTATGGTCTGTCATGTTGTTGGAATATAGTTGCATTTAGCAACCATCTTCTGGAACTGGTCCTGCTCAATGGAATGGACTGATATCTCGGTATGCTATCAAACCTTCTCCTACTTGTAGTCCAACTGTGAAGTGTGAAGGCTAGGGTTTTTGAGTGCTAGATAGGTGACAGGGCATTAATTACCACTTCTGCTACATTTTCTTGAAAATCAGGTTGATATATAATGGGAAAATTTATCTTAACTGGCAGAAGGCCTATCATTTGTTGAACAATTCATAACTGATTTGTATGTCTTCTTCTTCTAGTATCCTTTCTTACGTCAGCAGTATATCCTTGGGACATAGTGCTAAAACCATTTTGCATATTATTTATTTACAATGTAATATTTATATATTTGCCTTTGCTTACCAAGAATGTCCAACTGGGTACAAAATCCTTTTTCAGCAGAGGGCCAGGAAGAAAATCTGTATTATAGTTACAATAACAAAAGAAGGTAAAATCCCATATAAGCTGCAAACAATACACTGCAATACAATAGTTACAAACCAATGCAATAGTTGGAACAATTTACTCAGATGGCTTTCTAGCTTGATTTAGAAGTGTAAACTTAAACAAAGGTTAACACACTCCATTATGAAATTATACAGTATGGGATCACTACATTTAGCTGAGTATAGTAAGTTTTGGATGGTAAGAAAGTGAAACAGAGAAGTACAGAGTACAAACCAGCAGGTGTTGTTTTGTTAGTGTTACAGTATGGGAGGAGTACTGACAGGATGAGAGTAAGGGTAGATCAGAATTAGCCTTGGGTGCACAGGAGTATGGCCAAGACCTTTTAAAATATCGTTTTACTTCAGCTGTGAAAAATTGTAACTTATCAATTTGTCTTAATGTGTGGCAGATGGAGTTCCAGATTTTGTGGATGTAATTCGAGTATAAGGCATCTCCTGCAATGCTATGTTGACTTGTTTATGTCAAGAAGCATTTTGTCTTTTGAACAGAGGTCTAAGTATTGAAAAGAGATGTAGAATGTTGAATATCTACTAGCTGAGAACGTATGAGGTGATTGATTAATTCAAGCCAATTTAATTGATTCATAGGTAGTTATTAGGCATGCAGTCTAGTAGACCATTAATGAGCCTAGCTCAAATTCTCAGTCGTCTTAAAGCACTATCTGATTAAATGACTTGGTCAACGTCACACGGTGGGCAAATGAAGGCTGAGGGACTCAATCCTTGCACCACAGGAAGTATCTTATTAATGGTTCATCTCCTTAATCACCTGTGCTAACTACCTCAGGGATATGCATGATGGGTTCTGTTAGGATGTTTAGTGGTGAATTTAGCTATTTTATTGAAGCATTATTTAAGTTTTACTTTTAGAGTGGCTTGAATGCTGGTAAGAATAAGAGAATCATAGAGAGAGAGAGAAATTTTTTGGCAAAGTCTGTCAGGAAATGTTTCAAGCACCATCTGTTTTGTTCTGTATACAAGACCTACATTTTGGTTGATCTTTTTTATTACTTGCTGGAAGTGGAGGTCAAACTTCAAGGCGTCATCTATTACAACACCCATTAGCTTGGCTATATACTGTCTGTCAGTCTTATATTTCTTTTTTTATTTAGCCTTTTTTTCACCAGGTTAGTCCCACTAGGCTAGTAGCCTCTTTTCAGGGGAGACCCGAGGTGGTATTTATGCAACTATTCTCTAATCAACAGTTCCAGATCTATGATCAAACCTTCCAAATGTTTCTTATTTGGGCTAATCAAATCCTATCTGTAATTAAGCTTTCTGTTCTGGAACAACATTGCTTGTAGTATCGTGTATCATTATAATAAGTAATTGTCCATCTTGTAATGCAGAGGCTTATTATAGGTGGTCATTTCTTTAGTAATTTTTTAAACTCTTACAACTTTTTTGGCCCACTTCATCTGTATCTTGGCAGCTAGCTACAGACAGGAACATTTTAATTTCATTTTAATCAACAGTGTCATAAATTCTTCTGATATGAATTGTCATTTTCTTTTTCAGGTGAATATTTTTTTTCAAATATTCTTCTTAGTACTGCTATTATCTTTAATGTTCACAAGTTCATAGGTTCATACCAGACTAACGACCACTAGGGCCCTTATAAGCCTTACTATGCAACCCAAATGTGACCTACAAATTTGATTTATATAGGGGGTAATTAACTGGCTGCCTCTGTCCATCAGAGATATAAGCACTAGACCAGGGGGTAAATTTCCAATTATGTATCAATTGGTCCAATTTGCATATAAACAGCGATAGAGAGGAGCTCTGCTTCACATGGATGAGGAGCCTGTTCCAGAGAATGGGAATTCTCTGAGAAACTTAGCTGTCTGTCCAACATGTCCTATTCATGTCACAATCAAAATTTAGGTCTTTTAATCCTTTAATCTAGTAGTTCTGATGCTGTTTGTTTTGTGGATTTACAAAGGTTCATCAAACAGGGTCCAGGGATTCCTTGTATACCAGGCAAAAATCACATCTCAGAAGTCTGTATGATACTGAGTAAAGAGACATGGCTTTGAGGTGAGCAGCATAGGACCTTTCTTGCTATCTTGGACACATGTTGGTCAAAGGCTAGGTCACTATCCATATGAGTTCCCAGATCCCTGACTAGTGAATCAACTTTTAACAGTGTTTTATTGATGGTGTAGTTATCTGGGGTGGCAGACTTCCCAAAACGTACTGTAACACGTTATGAGTTTTAAGCCATGGCTTTGTCACCAAACAACTGTCTGTGTTAGACCTTCCTGAAGGGTGCTCTCGTCTTGGTGGGATTCAATGACTGCTTCCAGTTTGCAATCATCTGCGAACTTGGTTAGCCAGAGACCTTTGACATTGGCTTTGACATCTGAAAAGTGGATGCCAAAGAGTAGTTAGCCTAGCACAGAACCTTGGGGGACTCCACTAGTGGCCAGCCTCTTTGTGGAGGTGGCCGCACTGATTCTAACCTCCTGGTTCCTATCAGTGAGCCAGCTAGCTATCCAGTCTGTTATAAAGGGGTTTATACCCAGTTCTGTAAGCTTGTTAACAATGTCCAGATGGAGTATTGTATAAAATGCTTTAGCCAGATCTAGGTAGGCAGCATGCACTGTTTCCCCCTCATCAATTGTCTTAACGTTACCTTTTCAAAGAAGTCCACCAGATTCAGTAAGCATGACCTTCATTTGACAAATCCAAACTGGGTTGAATCCAGTATCTAGAATTGTCCTTTATCCTTGTTGATAATTTTCATGATAATTCTTTCAATGGTTTTGCAAATAAAACGAGGCATACAAATGAGTCTGTACTTTCCAGGATCTGTTGAAGGCCCACTGTTATGAAAGAAGATGACCATTGCAGTCCCCCATTCTTATTGCACAAAGTCTGTTTTAAGATTATGGTTAAATAGCAACTCCAGGGGTCCTGATAAGTCATATTTTAGACTGTTCAGGAGGTATCCGGGGATGTTATTGGGGCCCATTGAGGCCA
This sequence comes from Protopterus annectens, assembly GCF_019279795.1. Classification (NCBI taxonomy): domain Eukaryota; kingdom Metazoa; phylum Chordata; order Ceratodontiformes; family Protopteridae; genus Protopterus; species Protopterus annectens. The sequence goes on along the minus strand of NC_056732.1, from coordinate 1,597,743,609 downwards.
TATTCTTGGCTTTAGTGAGTGTAGCCAGTACATGTTCCCTAGTTATCATTGGAAGGGTTATGTTTGAGAGTATTTTCTGGGGGATGGTTAGGGGTGTGTTGGGAGGGGTAAAGTTGGGAGTTAATTTGTCCATTAACGGGTTCACTATATCACTAGGCTCAGTGAATATGGCACCATTAACCACCAGTTTACCACATTGCTGTGTGCTGCCCTTCAGGTTTCTGATATAGCTGTAGAAGGCTTTATGCTTATTTTTCACCTGGGAGGCTATTTTAACCTCAAAGTTGGTTTTGATTTATCTATTTAGCCCTCTTAGCTGCCTATTTGGTTTGATACGGGAGTTTTTATCTTTATGGGAATTACCCTTCCTGATTTTTGCCATATCTTTTTTTTTCCTTTTGCTGTATATCCTATTTAATTTGGGATGTCACCAGGGAAGTTTGTTCTGGGGCTAGTCCTGGGCTTACTTCTGGTAGGTATGGCAGCCTCTATGTAGCCATTGACATAGATATACAGAGTTTCTGAGAGCAATTCAGCATAGGCTGCTGTGTTCTTGGGGTTTGGAGGTGCAATGAATTCTAACAAACCATCACTTAATTAAAGGTAATTTGCCCTGGAATAAATAGTTTCTGTTACTGGTTTTAATGAGATTATGGAGTTGATTTTGATGGAGCCAACTTTATGATCAGACCTTACCGGGGAGACCTAGACATGGGGGGGGGGTCCAGTATGCTGGAGCCTGTAGTGGGTATATTCAGTATTTGGTCATGGGTGTATTTACAAAGTCCAGGAATTTATGTGCTTGTAGATTTGAGGCCATATAGGACTCTCAGTTTACAGAGGGTTAATTAAAGTTTGCCATGAGTAGGGTGTTAGGTTGGATAGTAAGTGCCTCCAGTATACATAGTGAGCTTCTTGGCACAACAACAGTGTCCTATAGCTGGCTAGGATATGATACAGGATTTTGTCTATGGTGATCTGCATGTGGAGGAACTCCAGCACTTCATCCTGTTTGACCACCCTAGAGGTATGCTTGTCATTGATTTACATTGTGACATCTCCTCTTTAGCCCTTTTCTGTGCAGTTACTGGTGTAAAAGTGTGGAAGGCACTGAAACTTTACACTGCTGGGGTACTCTCTGACATTTTAAACCATGTCTCAGAAACTGCATTGATGTCTATATTCTCAAGTGTGAGGGGACTTCAAGGGTGTGTAGTTTTTTTTTTTTTATTGAGGCTTTTGGCATTACATAGTAACACCATGAGATTCAGTTGAGTTGATTTTGCTATGTCAGTAGGTTTGTCAATTTGGCATTACTTGAAAAAGGCACTATGAGGCTGGATAAAGTTTTCACCAGTGTTTGAAAGCCTAGAGAGGAAAGGTGCAGACCATCCTTGGCAAAGCAAAGTGGTCTGTTAACCATGTCCTCTCGAGCTGACAAATATTGGATACTTTTAGATGTATTTGTGTTTCTTCCTACTTTATTTTGCTTTTGTGTCATCTTAAAAGTACTCAATTGTATTTATTACTGCTTGGTGTAACTCATTCTAAGCCTTTTAGTTTAAGCACTTGGGCTTCAGACCAGTTGTTTTACATTAAGAAGGTTCGTAGTCTGCACTCTTGTGGGAGGAGAGGCTGGACTCTGCCCTTCTGAGCTGGGAATTTCTGGTTAAAGGCTTATAGTGCCTGCATATTTGAACTGCTTCTTACTGAAATTGGTACACCTTGTTTGCTGTAGCATAGACTAGACCCAGGCCTGCTGAATCTAGCTTTGTTTGTATGCTTGTTGTTTGTTTGCTTGTTATTTCCCTGAAATGCTAATTCCACCTAAAACACAGCTTTTCAGCGCTTCTGTGGATCCCTAGTGATATCTGCATTGCTTACTGTACTTATTTCCTTGTTTCACTTGAAAGAAAGTTACTGTTTGTCGTTTTTGCATTTAATTTACCTGTAACACATTGCATTTAAGTTACCTGGCACTTGCTCACTAAGTCAGCACTAAAAAATTAAAAGCACTACACCCTCACAAACTCTTGAGTACCTTCTTCCCCATTGGCCCTTTTTTCAATTATAAAGGAATTCCCAATACTATTCTAGCATGTCCAAAGGTCAATTGTCAATCTCCTCTCTGGTCCAGCTGGTGAATCTGGGAATCTTGAGGCAATGACAACCCTCTCCTCCTCCCAACAAATTCCAACACATGTGAGAGATGCAACCATATAGCCAAACTGGAGGCTAAGCTCTCTCAACTCAGTACTGGCATAACCAGTCAGGAGGATAAGGAAACCACACTCACTACAATTCCAGTCTCACATAGACCTACCACGACAGCAAACCAAACACATAAACACACAAAAACATACTCGGAGGCTCTAAATAAAAATCTGCCTAAGCAGCAGAGACCTCCAAAGCAGACACCCAAGCAACCGCTACCCCAAAACAAAACACGTGAAACACATAGCTCACAAAGCCAGTGTGCCAAACAGTCACAGCCCTTAAGGCTAAACAACACACCTGATACACTTGTAATAGGTGACTCTATCGTCAGGCACACTGACGTCCTGCTCACCAGGCTGAACAAGGAGAAGGTCATGGTGAGCTGCCTGTCGGGCGCTAGGATCCGCCACATAACACAAGCACTCAGGTCACTCCAAGGCAAGTACAAATATGACTCAGTCATTGTCCATGCTGGTGTGAATGACCTGAGACGTACCTCCCTGAACTACATGAAAAGAGACATAGAGGAGCTCTCTGAGCATGTAGCCCAGGCCGGTATGACCCTGACCCTGAGTAGCATCTTACCCTCACCAAGAATGATGCCACAATATGAAGACAAAATAATCAAATTCAACAATTGGCTTAAGTATTGGTGTCATTCAAAGGGGATCCAATGCCTGTCAGCCTGGGATGACATGCTCGACAAGCCACGATGCTTCGCTAGGGATGGCTTGCACCTGTCACCCCTGGGCTTTCGGATATTGGCAAAGGCTCTTGCTACCCCCATAGTGCCTTTTTTAGGCAAGGCTCAAAAGACAAACCCACCTCCATAGGTATCACAAGGGATAAGAAACTAAGAGTAATGCTACTCAATGCCAGAAGTCTAAACCTCAAGATGCATGCACTCAAAACTCTCCTTAGCATGGAGAACATCGATATCTGTGCAGTAACAGAAACCTGGTTCAAGGCTCCCGAGAGCACCCCAGCACTACCAGGTTATACCTCATACCATGCTTTTCGGCCCCAAAACTTGGACCGAACCACAAAAGGAGGGGAAGTATCAATATTCGTCAAAGATACCCACACCTTCAGGTTGGTGGCACAGCACGAAGCATCAGAGACTATCCATGTGCAACTAACAGTGGGTAAAACTGCCTTCCAGTTTATAGCCTGCTACAGACCACCCTCCCAAACGCAGGAACCCCACTCGGCCTTCCTGAGAACACTGGAAAATATGAAGGTCTCTCCAAACACCATTATATTGGGTGACTTCAACTATCCAAACCTAAACTGGGAGCATTACTCTAGCTCCAACACCCTAGCCCAAAGGTTCCTAGAATTTATAAACTCAAATGCTATGGAACAACTTGTTACCACTCCCACAAGAGGGGAAAACATACTGGACCTGATCATCACCAACATGGGGACTCTATGCTCCAGACCAGAAGTGTATCCCTCACTGGTAAGATCAGACCTTAAACTAATCTCACTGGATATTCACATCCCGACCCCACCCCCTGCCCAGAAAACCACAGTGAAAAACTTCTCTAAAGCAAATTTCACACTCCTCAAAACCGAGGTGGAATCCTTCAAAGCACCCGGGCCTGTGGAAAATATGGCCCAGACCGCAGAATCCTTTATAAATGCATTCTATGAACACCTTCAGGAATGCATGGATCATGCAATCCCAAATAAAACCAAGACTCAATCCTCCAAAGGCAGACGTCCTGTCTGGTGGACCCCAGCCATAAACAAACTATACAATAGAAGGAGGAAGCTACTACATGATACAGCAAAATCCCAAAAAGGGAAGGCATCTCTGATCAGTATTAGCAAAAAGCTACGGGCACTCATAAAATCATCTAAGGCCAGCTTCGAGAGAAAAATTGCACAGGACACTAAGGATAATCACAAGGCTTTCTTTAGTTATGTTAGGAACCTGGGTGGGAATTCCCAGATATGCTCAGAATTAGTCCAAAATGATAAAAAATACACTGAATCCACAGACATTGCCAACATCCTAGCTGACAGGTTCAGCGCAAACTCCCCCCCCCACCAAAAGGGCAAATATCTATCCCAGCAGAGTGTTGCCCCCCTGACATCTCAGATGCTCAGGTAAGAGCCACCCTATCCAAAGCAAAAAACACAGTATGAATGGGACCAGACGGTGTCCCGGGCTGCATCCTACATGAACTCCAAGAAGAGTTAAACCCAAACATAAAACTGCTGTTCAATCTCAGCCTTACTACAGGATATGTACCCAAAGAGTGGCGTACAGCAACAGTGGTCCCTCTCCACAAAGGTGGTGCCTCAACGGATCCTGGAAACTATCACCCCATAAGCCTGACTAGCTTGGTCTGCAAAGCTATGGAAAGGATCATCATGGACCTCATTAGAAAAGATATTGGGGACCTACAGACACTGGATCCTACCCAGTTTGGCTTTGTTAAGGGCAGATCCTGCCTCTTAAACCTGGTCGATTTCTTTGAAACAGTCACCAAGGCCATTGATGAGGGGAAGGTGGTCCACACAGCCTACCTGGACCTCGCAAAAGCCTTCAATACAATACCCCACTCGGGCATTATAGATAAGCTCACCAGCTTAAATATAACCCCCTATGTCACTAGATGGGTTGCAAACTGGCTCAAGGACAGAACCCACATGGTTAGAATTGCTGGAGTCATGTCAGACTCCAAACCAGTTACAAGTGGCATCCCACAAGGCTCAGTCCTGGGACATCTCTTGTTCGGTATATATTTCTCAGAGGTACAGGCCAACACGGAAGGACTGTGGCTGACCAAGTTCGCAGATGACTGCAAATTGGGCGCCATAATCGACTCTCCAGCTGACACAAGCATCCTCCAAAAGGGCCTCATAGAAACAGACAACTGGTGCCAGAGCCATGGCCTCAAGCTAAACGCCAAAAAGTGTATAGTCATCCCCTTTGGCAAAAACAAAGTGCCCACAAATTACCACACAGGTGGTAATCCATTAAGTGCAGAAGAAGTCATTAGGGACCTGGGGACCCAAGTTGATAGCAATCTCTCATTTGACAACCACATGGCCAAAGTGGTTAGAAAAATATTTTATATAGCCCACCTAATCATGAAGGTTTTCACATCTAGATCAGGGAGGTCATCGTGCCTCTTTACTCATCCCTCATCAGGCCCATAATTGAGTACAATGCCCCTTTTGGGATGTACCTTACCAGACACCTGCAGCAACTGGAAAGTTCCCAAAAGTACCTCACCGAGAGGATCAAAGGGCTCAAATAGATGCCATATGCTGCCCGGTTAAAGAAACTCCAGCTCTACTCAGTGGCATACCGCCTGCTCAGAGGCGATCTGTGCCTGACGTATAAAGCCATGTCCAACCCGAATTAATGGACATGCTGCACCTCAGAAAATCCAAATCCCATCGAGCTACACGCCGAGACGTGAACCTCAGCACTGAAATAAATAGGACATGCTGGAGGGACAGATTCATAACCCAGAGGCTCCCTTCACTCTGGAATAAAATCCCAGTCCAGGTTAGGCAGAATCCCTCATTGACTCTCTTCAAGAGGAATCTTGATGAGTGGATGGGAGATCGTAGGTTTACCCCGGGTATTACTTCTGTGTCACTGTTAGACAGAGGCACAGTATACTAACCTCGAAAAAGGGCATAGCAAAATTAATTTAAAATGGGTGGCGAAAGCCAAACACACTCTGGCTAGGCTTATAAATGCCCTAGAGCAGATAGCCTAGTATGAACCTATGAACCTATAAGGATGGGCAGCCTCAAATTCTCCTCTGGTCTATGTTGCCTTGCCTTCCTAGAGGCTAAAGGGAACTTTTGAATAGAGGTTTTGGCTAGGCTTGTAATTGTCTGCAGACTGATTACCTAGTATTCACATTTGAACCTATGAAACAATAAAAACAATAAAAACAAAAGCAATATTATTACACAACAGCACTTTTCTTCAGGTAATATGTAACTTGTTTTGTTTGTTTTGGTTTCAAATGTTTTATTTTTTTTTGGGGGGGGGGGTAAACAGAATTACAGAATCAGTATTTTTTTTTCTGTGTATTTTTTACAATTGTCCTTTAACTATTTTCTGCCATGTCTTTGATTTGTATGCCTGTGTCAGGCCATTACACAAAGCTCTGCTTGGCTGTTCACAGATGACCCTTGAGCATAACTTTCAGTGGAAGCCTGCTGTTGCAATGAGTCCTGTATAATCAACACTTGAATAGTTAGTCACAATTCACTGAATCCAGTACAGTCAAACATTACAGCGCCAGATTTTGACATTTCAGAACTTTAAGGGTGATAATGTTTTTCCCTTTTCATTAAAGAAAAATTTAATAAAAAAAAGATTGCACAGTCATGCCTCTAGTTTATATCAAGTCTCAGGATGTTGTGGGGAGTGCAAGAGAGTCTGTCCTCCTGTAAATATGCATTTTTTTGGGGGAACTGAACTAGTTGGTCTGTTGATTTTTTTCAGTTATACCTGTTCCAACTTCAAGAAGCTCAAGTAGTTACTGTGAGTCAGTTTTCAGCCCTTTAGAATGTGATGTGAAAAATAAACACCAGAAAACCAGATTTATATAAAGGAAAAGAACACCAGCAACTAGAATAAATGGTTAATTTAGAATGCACTTGCACAATACCAAAATAAAACAAAAATAAATGAACCAATACACAGCCAGGGTGACACTGTTTATTAGCTTAGCACTTTCACAGGTGTACAACCCGCTTCATCAGACCAAACAGAATAAAATCAAGAGTCCACATATATAAAACAATTTGAAAAACTAAGCACCAATAAGAATTACATTTCAGTTATGGATGCTAAACTGTAAATGGTAACAATGTTTCTCACTCAGCCTAACAGAATCTATCTCAAAGGTACAAACACATAAAATATTTCCACTGTCACTTACAGGTGTAACTTCTATATAAAACAACAAATTAGTACGATGTTATTAAACATGAGACTACTCACAAAGATTAATATCATCACTTAGAAAAACATTCATGCTGTCTAAACCTATTTACCTAATTTAAACCAGCTTTGATCTAATTGAACATACCTATAGACACACACATTCATTTGCTCAAAACATTAGAATATGCATCGCTTATAAGCCTAGTCTTTATCACAAATTAAAATCATATACTAAAAAACATGTTCTATGGAATGGTAAATGAATAACTTGCTAACCATATATAAATATATCTAACTGACAGATATAACAAAATATATAACTAAACATCACTATATAAAAAACATCATAAGCTAAACAAGCATCCTGTTGAGATACAGGAGCAGTGAATTAACCAATTACAATAGGGAAATTGATATGCTCAGCAATATGTGGTGCAACTGACTGTGATGTCACCTATCCTACTATGCTAGTGCCAAAAAATATATAAACACCTGTCTACAGACATTTATGTTTTAACATAACTGAAATGTCGTTCTTATTGGTGCTTAGTTTTTCAAATAGTTTTATATATGTAGACTCCATTTTATTCTATTTGGTCTGACGAAGCAAGTTGCACATCCGTAAAAGCTGTAACCTAATAAACAGATTTATATAAAATTTAATGGATGCAACTGGTGACAAGCACTTTTGTACTATGTGATATTTCAGTAGATGTGATGAAATACTGCATAAGTTGAAAGCACATATCTCCAATGGCACATATTTGTATAAGTGTTATTTGGTAAAGTTTTATATGCATGTGGTATTTATTTTAATAAATTGTATTTGTAGTTTTCAAACATCTGAGTATTTATTTTCTTTTTTTTCTTTTGTACTCTTTGCTGTGACTGTCAGTTGATCTTGAGGGTCATCATTCAGAGAGCCATTAATGATGGATCAATGTTTTCTGCTTAGTTTTCCTGACCCTAATATAACCACCTGACAAGGCATATGTGGGTGTGTGTGCAAGCATGTGCGCGCAATGGGCAGATTGTTAGGAATTCCTTGGAGTACTTAATACCTGCTGTCAAATAACAGGATAGAAGCCACTCTGAAATTTAGTTATACTATACAGTCTAGGATTCACCAGTTAGGATGTCTGTATCATAGCTCACTGATTTGAGGTTCAGTCCTTAGCAAAACCTTAACAAAACACTAGTTTAGTTCAGTCCTTTTATACATTCTAACATTATGTTACATATATATATATATATATATATATATATATATATATATATATATATATATATATACAAGACTACTTTGTTTTTGTTATTGTTGACTGTGATCCTGAGTTTTGATGCTACTGATTTTTTTGGGTATCCATTCATAACAAGCTTATGTACTCAAGACATGGGGGTCAAGAAATTCACATTGACAGCAGAGTGAAATGAAGCTTGGGTGGTGAATCTTGACATCAACAATGAGAACACAAAAGTTCTGCTCAGGTCATCCTAGGTGAATATTATCTGTAATCTTCAGAAGTATTACAATTAGAAACACACATTTCATGATCAAAAAAGTACAGTTGTGTACCTACCATAAATGTAGATGTTCGAGTGTATTCACTGTTGCAGTCATCACAATTGGGTTATCCTGCTGGCAGGCTACCCGCAGTCGGCCTGAATTCCAAAGTCCTGGTCTGGCGTCGGTTGCTGTCGCCTCCTCCCTGATGTCAGTGCACCAGGGGTATAAAAGATGCAGCCGATGCCATTTTCTTCAGTTTTTCTTGCCCCAGATGTCAGGTGCCCCCTAAAGGGTAGGCTAAATTATGCCAATAAGCATGCATGCACTAAAGTAAACTTTTCCTTCATCTACAAGCCAATACATCACATAGGTTGTATAGAATAGAGAAGTAGAGATAAGTCCCAGCAAAAGAAAGGGGGGTGGTGGGTGGGTAACCTGGACTGCAACAGTGACTCGAACATCTACATTTATCGTAGGTACACAACTGTACTATGTTCATCGTGTTTCACTGTTGCAGTCATTACAACTGGGTTGAGTCCCAAAGCTAAGGTTGGGAGGCAGGTGCTAAATCGGATTAGGAGGGGCTATGAGGCCCTGCAGGACTGCAGTGGCAAAGCCTGCCCTGGATTTAGAGTACAGAGGTAAGTGATAGTGCTTTGTAAAAGTGTGCACTGAACTCCAAGTTGCAGCCTCTAAGATGCCTTTGGTTGGTATTCCTCTGAGGAAGGCTGCTGAAGTGGCTGCTGCTCTGGTTGAATGGGACCTAATGCCCTTAGGCACGGATTTGCCATGCTGTGAATAGCAGAAATGAAAGCAGTGGCCTATCCACTTTGAAATAGTCTGCTTTGAGATAGCCTTTCCTTGTGATCCTGCAGCATATGCCACTAGAAGTTGTTCAGTTTTTCTGAAAGCTTTGGTTCTGTGCAAGTAGAAGTGTAGCTGCCTGTGAATGTCCAAAGAATGCAGAAGTCTCCTTACCCTTATTCTGTGGGTTTGGATAAAAGATAGGCAAATTAATTGTTTGATTAAGGGCCACACTGGACACTACCTTAGGAATAAATGCCAGGTTTGTCCTCAGAGAAACCCTGTCAGGATGGAAAATGATAAAAGGTTCCACAGCCATGAGTGCCTGTAACTCTGTGACTCATCTTGCAGAGGTTATTGCTAGGAGCAGAGCTGTTTTCCAGGATAATAATTTTATATCAGCTATAGAGGCTGGCTCAAAAGGAGGCAGTGCGAGTTTTTCCAAGACATAGTTGAGGTCCCATGCAGGTATTGGTGCTATCCTTGGAGGTCTTATGTTTTTGGCCCCTCTGAGGTACTGCCTTAGTAATGGATGAGAAAAAAAATAGGTGGCTCTGTATTGTAATGAGCTGAAATGGCAGAGGCATGAATCTTTATTGATGAAAAGGATAGGCCTTTGTCCAGCATCTCAGTTAAGTATTGCAAATTCTGAGGAATATTTGGTACAATCGTGTCAATTCCTTGTGCCTGGTTCCAAGCACAAAATCTCTTCCATTTGTCTGCATAGGATTTTCTGGTGCTAGGCCTCCTGGCCTCCAAAATGACATCCATCACCGCTTTAGAGAGAGGTATATTTTGTATAGCTACATTATTCGCCATGCTGCCAGATTTAAGGTCCTGAGTTGGCTGTGCAGGATCTGACTGTTTTGTTCGGTCAATAAGTGAGGACTTTGAGGTAGTGTCCAGGCTGGGCATTGAGACAAGTTTTTTAGGATTGGGTACCAGTGCTGGCAGGGCCAGTCTGGGGCAATCACTATAATTTTTGGCTTCTCTTGTCTGACTTTTAGGAGTACCTTGGGGAGGAGAAGCAGTGGAGGAAAGGCATATACTGTAAGGTTTTTCCAGCTGAAAGATAGAGAATCCACTTTCCATGCTTGCTTGTGATAAGTCCTTGTGCAGACTCTCTGTAGTTGGCAATTGTGAGGGGAGGCAAATAGGTCTATGTCCAGGCATCCCCAGTTCCTTGTTATCATGTTGAATACTTGTGGATCCAATTTCCACTCGTGGGGATCCATTAGGTTTCTGCTTAGTTCGTCTGCCAGAGTATTTATCTTTCCTGGCAGGAATTGTGCTTGCAGATGTACTTGGTAAGTCAATGCTGTATCCCACAAAGTCATGGCTAATCTGCAGAGGGGGTAGGAATGTGTGCCTCCCTGCTTGTTTATGTACCACATGACTGTAGTATTGTCCGTCTTTATCAATAGTTGTCCTGGATGAAGTAGATCCTTGAAGGCTGTCAGGGCATTCTGAACAGCTAGCATCTCTTTTTGATTGATATGTAGATGCATTTGGCTTGTGGTCCATGTGCCCTAAATACATCTTCCTGCTTTATGGGCCCCCCAGGCATAGTCTGATGCATCTGTTGTTAATGTCTGCCTGGCTGTGGGTAAAGCGAATGGCTCTCCCTTGTTGTGGTGACAGGCCTTTGCCCACCATCGAAACTTCTGTTGTAGGCATTGAATGAGGGTAATTACTGTTTCCAGGCTGTGGCAATGTTGAGTCCAAACACTGTTTAGATTCCATTGTAGTTTCCTCATATGCAGTTTTGCATATGGAATTAGCAGAATGCAGGAAGCCATGAATCCCAAAGCCTGCAGAATTTTTCTTGCAGATAACTGGGTCTTTGTTGCCAACATTTTGAAATAAGTAGTCAGTTGTCTTTGTCTGGCGTGAGATAAGCCATCTGGGCATTTTTTATTTTATTTTTATTTATTTACATTTTAGCTGACTTGCAGTCCAGCTGGATAATGGATAATTTTCATTTTCAGTGGGAGGGAAAAAAAAAACACCCAAAATTAAAACAAGGTTAAACATTTAAGCAACAATGCATACATTTTAGTGTAGTAGAAAATACAGCGAAAAAAACAGGTAAAAAACAAATAGCCTTATATTTGTATTTAAGCTTGCACCCAGGAATATTATCTCTTGAGAGGGTACTAGTTTTGATTGCTTTTCATTTACTGTGTACCCTAGGCATGTTAGCAATCTTTTTACAAATGCCAGATGCTGTAGTAGAATGTCCTTGTTCTCTGCTTGAATAAGACAGTCATCCAAGTAAGGATAAATTTGAATTCCTCTTTGTCTGCTAAATGCAATTACTGATGCCAGGCATTTTGTGAAGACCCTGGGCACAGTAGATAAGCCAAAGGGCAGTGCAGAGAATTGGTAGTGCATTGAGCCAGCTATAAATCTGAGGTATCTTCTGCATGATTGTCTGATTGGGACATGCAGGTATGCCTCTTTTAGGTCTAAAGTCACAAGCCAAGCCTTCTTGCCCAGCATGGGCAGAAGCTGCTGCAGAGTCAACATTTTGAATTTCGGTATATCCAGAAATGTGTTTAGAATAGACAGGTCCAGTATTGGTCTCCAGGCTTTGTCCTTTCTGGGCACCAAGAACAGTCTTGAGTAAAATCCTAGTCCTTGCTCTTGTTGTGGAACTCTCTGAATGGCCTTCATGTCCATGAGGGATGAAACTTGTTTTTGCGCCTCTGTCCATTGGTTGTGTGGCAGGTCTGGCATACCATTTGTCCTTGGCAGGGTGTGAAAGTGGAACCTGTAGCCTTGTGACACTATATTCAAGACCCATTTGTCCTGGGTGATCATGTGCCAATTTTGTGAAAAAAAGTGCTAGTTTTCCCCATAAAGGAGCTGCCAGAAGATAAGTGCTTGGTGCTAGCAGGGGGAAGTCATTGAGACTGTTTTCTGTATGGCTGTGATTTATCTTCTCCACTTTTGGAGGAAGAAGCACCCCATTGTTTAGACCTGTATGAGGCTTGGGGCTGGGATCTGCCTCTGGGGCATCTGTATCTGCCTCTATGTGGCCTGTCTGACACTGGAAAGGACCGATTCCTTGTAGGCCAGTTCCTGCTAAATTTGGGAGGCTGTACCTGCAAGAAATCATTGACTGTTTGCATAGATTTAGCTTTGTCCTCCATTTTCTTTAACACCTCTTCTGCTTTAACACCAAACAAGGTATCATGCTGTAATGGAGCATCTAATATTTTTGCTTTAACATGATCAGGCAGATTCTGTTCCTTTAACCAAGCATGCCTCCTAATGACAGAATCCGTAACAGCAGCCCTGCAGGAGGCCTCCAGAGAATCAAAACCACATTGCAAAATATGCTTTCCCACTTGTTCAGCTGCATGCAATAAATCCTGCATTTCTTTGTTTTCTGCACATTCAGAATTTGTTAACATTTTCTGTTTAAGCAGTGACATAAGGTATTGCTGATATTTAAGTATATGAAACTGACAATTTAAGGCCCTTACGGCCAAAGTAGCAGAAGTGTAAATCTTTTTCCCCCATCTGTCCAGGGCCCTTGAATCCCTATCAGAGGGGATAGGGTTTTTTGCAGGGGAAGCCTTGGCCTCCTTAGGACCCTGAGAGATAGTTTCTGGGTCAGCAGCAGGGTTTTTATAAAGAAATTTGTGTGAATCAGGAACCCTGTAGTATCTGTCTGGCTTAACAGGAACAGGTGGTAAAGAGTCAGGAGAGAGACCGAATATGAAATAACATCATCTACAATGTCTAAAACAGGAGGAATAGCAAGGGGCCTGTGCTGAGGTAATAAAAGGAAATCTCTGAGCCTTTTCTTAGATTCTGAGTAATCTTGGCTCTCCCAGTGGAAGTGCTCCCTCATAGTATGCAGGGTCTCCCCAAAAGAACAGTCCTCAGGAGGAGAGGCTGAAGGGATAGATTCTTCAGCATCAGAATCCTCATAGGGAGGAAAAGAGTATTCCTGTTCAGAAGAGGAATCAGAGGAAATGGAAACCTGATCTGAAGATGCATATTCTGTCTCTTGCCTAGGCCTCTTATCAGGAGGGGGATGGGAACCCCTGATGAAAGTAATTAGGTCTTCGGCCATTTTAAGCATCTGTTTTTTAGGCATGGAGGCCTGCCCAGGGGAATGTTGTACTTGTTTCTTTGTCTTTAGAGGTGCTTTAGTCTTTGCCTTTGAAGCTGAAGTTGTTTTCACATATAACTGTGTAGGTCTGAAAACACCCTCAGAAACCGATGCCTGTTCAGCGGCTCAGGACCCATCCAAGGGAGTAGTTTCCAAGAGTCCAATACCTTGAGTTTCCAGCGGCCTAGTTAGCTCCGCGTGGGAGTCGGAAGCGGCCTGTGGCTCTGAAGTAGCGGGCGTCAGGGGCTGCTAAAGTGCCTCACTGAGAACCAGCGAACCGACAACTGGCCTAGCAGAAGCCTCGTCGTTGGTTTTGGACCTCGGATGCCTGTCCTTTTCTTTGCACTTTTTATAAACTCCGGTAGTCGGCTGTTCCGATAGCATTATATAATTAAATCTTCTGCCAAAGTAATGAAATGCAAAATTGAACAGGCGCTTAATAGTGCATTGGTTAAATCTAGCACAAAACCGACAACTAGCAACATCGTGGTCAGGGCCTAGGCAAGGAATACAGTAAGAATGAAAATATTTATGAGGTATTTGCTTCCCATAAGAAATACAATTATTAACTTTTTCGGACATCAGTCTGGAGGAAGAAAAAAGTTTCCCCAATGGGGTACTTAGCTGTAATGAAGACTTCGGATCCGAAATTCGAATTTGAAAATCTCAGGAGTCGGCCGACTGGCACTTGCAAACTGCTTTTGCTTTGGGCACCGCGCGGCAAGAAAGACTGAAGAAAATGGCATTGGCTGCATCTTTTATACCCCTGGCACACTGACGTCAGGGAGGAGGTGACAGCAACTGACGCCGGACCAGGACTTTGGAATTCAGGCCGACTGCGGGTATCCTGCCAGCAGGATACCCAATTGTAATGACTGCAACAGTGAAACACGATGAACATCACACTTAGCATACAGAAGAATACGGAGAACAGGATAGAGAATGTTTGCAATCTGATATTCTGTGAGGAACGATACAGTCAATATTGTACAGTATGACCATGGTGATACAGAATTATAAAGAGGGGAAGTCATTTAGTATATACAATATGTATTGTGGGGGAGTCAGAACCTTAATGAATTGGAGGTTATAGAGCTGTGGTTTATTGTAGAAGAAAAAAGACTATGTAAAGTTTAGTTCTTAAAAGTCAGAGTATTTACACTATGTACAAAAGTGGGGAGGGGTTGAAGAGATTGTGGTTTGTTGTAGAAGAAAAAAGACTATGTAAAGTTTAGTTCTTAAAAGTCAGAGTATTTACACTATGTACAAAAGTGGGGAGGGGTTGAAGAGATTGTGTGAGGGAGGAGTTGGGTGGGTTAGAGGGAGTATGTCTGAAATGAGTGAATGAAAGGCGATAAGGAGATTATAATGTGATGAGTTAGGCATTAGTGACAGAGGTTAGTGAAGCTGGTTGGGGAGTACTTGTAGGTAATCTGTGGCACCTTGTATGTTGAAGTACTTACAGGAGTATTGTTTGACTATATCTTTTTTAGGCTCTTTGTGAATTTGTGGAATCTTGAGGTGGCTTGTACATTGGTAGAAAGTGACTCCAAAATTAAGGGGGCCATTGTTGAAAAGCTGTGGTTGATTCACTGAAGTTTGTTTTGAGTAGTACTTAGGTGGAGGTAGAATTTCAGATTATATGTTAGGTTGCTTCAGGAAAGTTGTCTTGCAAAGAGGAGGAAGGGCTTGTTGTTCAGTAATTTCTATGTCAAGGATGTTTATAGGAATGTTTATAGGTTCGTACTAAGCTAACTGCTCTTGTGAGCCATTTTAAGCCTAGCCAATTATCCCTTGTGAGAATGAAACCCTGCACCTTGTGTTTGTAAGGCAAACACCTTAACCATTAGGCCACCTGTGAAAAGAAGTGGGCATCTTTGTTTAATGGGTAGCCATTTTGCTTAGGACTTTTCAGTGGTGTTCTTGGGGACAAGTGTGATCAGTCTACAAATATTATTTGTTGATGTTCAGATGGTGCCAGGTTTTTCTTTGAGACTGTCACAATTGCTGGGTTCCATACTCAAGTTAGGCCATCAGAACTCCTTTAACAATTTCCATCTTGACATCTGAGGAGAGAAAGTGTAATATTTTCTTGACCCAGAATGAGTGGGAGTTGATTTTTGACTTGGTTGTGTTCTCATGGTGTTAGAAGTATAAGAATTAATCCAGCCAGAGGTCTAAGTATTTAAAGTTAGGGGTGATTTCTACATGTTCTCTGTTGCTGTGGATAATTGACCAGTTTTGAGGAAGCGTGAATAACTTTTGTCTAGACCAGAAGATAGTAGTTTTGGTTTGCTTTTTATTGAGAATAAGCATGTTATTTGTGAACCACTGGTAGAAAGTAAAGTAGAGAGGCCTTTTATAGTTGTCTTTTTTTTTATTTGATGGTTGAGTTTGCTATGCAGGAGTGGTAGATTATCATGTCATCTGGTGTCTGGTAGAAAAAGGGAAAGTTTCTTAATGAAGAGGGAGAGAGAATAGGATGGGTGAAAAGATGGATCCCTGTGGAATGATTTGATAGAGAGGTTAATTCTGAGGAGGTTTGCATATTTGGATGTTGAATTTTCTGTCTGTTAGGAAACTTCTAAACCAGGGGAGTGTGGGGAAGCTAATTCCTGCTGTTATCAGAGGGTTAATAAGGATGTAATGGTCTATGATGTTGAATGCCTTATGAGGTGGATGAAAACTGCCCCAGTTAACAGGCCCATATCGATGCCATGTAGGATGTCATCAGTCAGTGTATATATGATGATTGTGATACTGTGTCCAGACCAAAAAACATATTGATGGGGTATAAGGTGAGTATATTTTGTGACACAGTCCTTTAATTGTATGAAGATGATTTTCTCCAAGATTTTTCCAGGTGTATACAGTAGCGATATTGAACAGAAGTCCCTGTCATCTTTGGGTATTAGATCTTAGGGTATGAGTTTGACTGTGGCTTATTTCCATATGATCTACATGTGGTTTAGAGTGAAGTGCAGGTTATACATGTGCTTTAGAGGGAGTATGATGTGTACTTTATATAAAAGGATGATGGCCATCAGCACCCTGAGATACATCTATTGGTGTTTTGTCAAAGAGGTTGACTGTTTCTTTGGGTGTCATAATTTTAAAGTACTATGGTGATGTACAGGGAGGATGCATAGGAGTGCTGAGTACTGATTATGTGTGTATGTGGGTAGGCAGAATTCTGTGAGAAAGGTTTTTAGGGTGTAGCAGACCTGAGGTGGTCTGTATATATTTGTTTTGGACTGGATCTTTATTTATAGATCTTCCAGTTATATTATCAGCTTCCACAACTGTTGTTGGTTGTTTTTGAGCTTTTCTGTTGTGTTTGTAGTGAGTCACCTTTGTGCATTCTAGTGATCTTTTTGGCTAATTTCTTAAGTTAGATAAATTTTGATTTGTTTTCTGTGTGATTGTTTCTATGCTGTGTCACATATATTGCAGAGAGACTTTAGTTCTGGTGTGAGCAATGATTTGTGTGTTTTCTGAGGCTAATGATGACTGGAAAGTATTTGTTTGGTAAATGAGTAAGTTAGGGTTTTCACTGTGGTTGAGTTGTTCTCAACTAGTATTATGTTCCAATTCACTGAGCTTAACTCATTTTTAAATTAGTTTAATTTTTTTGGGGGGGGGTCTTAAGGATTAAGCAGAGGAGTTAAGTTAATATTTCCAGAGGAAAGGATGAATGATATGGAGTAGTGGTCACTGGAGCTTGGAGGGAGGATGTTTATGTTTAAGATTAATGTGAGGAAGGTTTGTGATGAGAATATAGATATGTGTTGTTACTTGAGAAGAAGTGTTTATGAGTTGTGTTAGCTCTAACATGGTTAGAGATCACACTATTTTTTAATTACATTTGCAGTATACAAAGTGCTAAGCCGAGGCAAAATCCAATCCTGAGGGCCCAAGGGGACACTTGTTTTTTAAAGAATCATTTAATTAGGCCTCAAAGAAGTCTGCCTATCAGTAATGCTGGAAAATTCCTGTCCCGATCAAATGGAAATAATCAGTAGCTAAGAAGAAGCATTTCTTTGAGTATGCATTAGTCTTTTTCCATTTTTTATGAAATGACTGCCATCTGTAACATGTTTTAAACAGCACATGACTAACTTTAGAAGGAGCTCACAACCTCATGATGAACAGTAGGAAATGTCACATTCCAGAACAGTGCACCAAATTATATTGCCATCAGCATACCACAAAGCATAAAGTACTATCCCCCAACTGTAAGAACTGATAATACTGCAGAATACTGGAATTAATTGGTAATAACTGGAATGAGACTGGAATGAATGTTTTTAGCTGTTAATTACCCAAACTTGTGCTGAACAGGTGCCAGTCTCTCCTTTATGGGCCAAATCATTTTGTACCTTTCACAATAAAGTCTGCCAAAAGTAGCTTGGATAAAAATGTTTTATTATGTACAGTGAAGACAGGTGTCAACAATATCAGAATAACATAATATTCTCGTATGCTGGATAACACTTAACAGTGCTGATAAATATATCCAAAGGTTCTGCGCGTATATTCTGATTCTACGGAATAATATCACCTGAAACAGTCCTTTCCTCCTGAATAATATCATTAATATTCTGGAATGCTGGATATTTTACTTGACTTCTGTACTCAGACTCAAGTGTCTGTACTGCAAAGACATTCTACATATCATTCCAAACGAACTAACTTACTTAACTAGCTGTATCAAGTATTTCTTAATAATACCAAAACCCTGTTTTACATACCTGTTTAGCCTTGGTTCCCAAGCCGTGTAGCATACTTCTACATACATGTTTCTACTCACATGTACAGCACATTCTGTTCTTATCACTGTTCTTGACTAAAGATTATTTTATTGAAAATGTACATAAACCACTACCTTGAGACAAAACTATCTGGAACTTCGCAACAAAGCCAAAAGGCAAATTAAACTTGACAAAACTAATTACTATAAATCCACACAGGAAAAATATGCTCATCACCCCCAAAAATTCTGGGCCACATTAAAGAGTTTACTGCACCCAGGGAAACCCACTACCCCTACCCCTGTATTACCAAACAACCTGGAGGACACCCCCACTCAATTTAACAACTACTTTACTAAAACAGTCCTAGCCCTTGCCAAAACCCAAATGAGTGACAGTGGTCCCATTCCAACAACCACCCCTACCCACCCCAGTTTTATAAACATTCCCCCCAGCTTTTCTCTACATCCAGTTCTCACTAAGTTAATAGCCAAACTCCTCAAAAAACTTAAACCAACCAAACCAGCCACTGACAATCTTCCAGCAGACTTCCTTCAGTTAACTGCAGAGGCTATAGCCTATCCTGTATCTATACTCATAAATAGGTCTATATCAGAATGTAAAGTTCTTAACACATGGAAAATACCACATATTATTCCACTCCACAAAGGAGGTACCCTCTTGAACTCACAAACTATCGCCCAATCGCAATTCTATTCTCCACTGTCAAAAATATTGGAGAGAGTAGTTCATTCTCAACCAATGAAGTACCGCCTAAATAATAATCTACTATCCAAATCTCAGCATGGCTTTAGACCTTCCCATAGCACCACCACAGCATTACTCTCATTTACCAACATAGTCAATTACCATAGGAACAAAGGATTATTCATATCCTCCATATTCCCAGACCTATCTAAAAGCATTTGATAAGATTAATCACCGTATACTCCTCAAAACTCTAGCTATCCTTAACATGAGCTCCTCCACTATATCATGGTTCAGTTGCTACTTATCAGGCTGTCAGCAAGCAGTCCTATGGCAAGACCAATTGTCCCCCTATTACCATAGCCATAGGAGTCCCACAGGGTTCCAGCCTTTGAACGCTATGTAATTATCAAACCTACCAATATTAGGCCAAATGATAAACATTACTACAAACTTCTACTCAAAGCCCTCAAATTCATTACCACTCTGAATCACAGACTAGCCACAGATGGTGATATCCACCCCAACCCTGGCCCTTCCTCTCCACTCAATTGTAATTCCACCCTATCCTCCCCTCCACTTCTCAATCTAAACTCTAGACCCTTTAACTCTCTTCTGACCTGTCATCTAAACATCAGAAGTGTAAACAATAAGATTCACAACCTGCATGCCCTTTTAGCTACTTGTTCCCCAGACCTACTATGTCTCACAGAAACCTGGCTTAAACCAAGTCTGAAAGACACACAGATAATCCCACCAGGGTATGATATACTAAGAGCAGACCGAATAACTTCGATAAAGGTGGTGGTGTAGCCATACTCTACAAAAATACATTACAAATCTCCCTTGCCTCTCCACAACCCCTCCTAACAAACAATGCCGAAATTCTACTTGTAAAACTTCAACCAAACAAACATAAAAGCATAAATATAGCATGTATTTACATCCCCAGGCAACAATAATAACAAAACCTTAGAGGACTTTCTCCACTGGTTAACTCAAACTCAGCCCCAGGAATCCATTGTGTTAGGTGACTTCAACATCGATTGGAATTCCTTCTCATCTAGCTCCCCATCTAGCAGCATAAATCTACATGGCTTTTCAGCTCATATCCACTCCTACCAGACTAGGTAAACCCCAAAACAAGGCAGCATCCTGGACTGGATCCTACTAATAAAGATCTGACCAGTACTCAGCAGGTACTCACCCAGAGGACATGGTGATCACTTACTCACCTATGTTATCAAATTCAAGAAAATCACCCCCTTCTTACAACCATAAAAAATCAGGAACAATAATAAATTCAGCCTCCATTTTTCAAACTGAACTTAAAGCCCACAACTGGACAATACTCAAGTCTCTTCCTCTTGAAGAGGCAGTTATCTACTTCAACACCACCTTCCTCAAGATTCTAGATTCCCATGCTCCAATACGGTCCATTAGAACTAAAACCAAAACCGCACCATGGCTCTCTAAGGAAACAAAATCCAAAATCCTATCTAGAAACAAGATGTGGGTCACATGGCGTACCTCTAAAGACCCACACTCCCATCAAACCTTCCGGCAACTTAGAAATGAAACTAAAAAATGATCTTAAATGATAAAAAAACTTCTTCTCCACCTCCAACACAAACACCTTAATAATCCACAAAATTCTGGGCAGGCTTAAACAAGCTCCTGCACCCAGGCCAAACAACCACCCCCACTCCAACAACTTGCAAACAACAGTGCCCTGTAAACATTGCCAACACATTCAATAGTTTCTTCACAGAAACTATACAATCCCTATTACACAATTCAAACAAACAACCAGCCCACTCCACTACCCATGCCAGCAGAATACTACAACTACATCAGATCATCTATTTACCCAGATCCAGTACCCATATCCTTTATAACATCTCTTCTTAAAAACTAAAACCCACTAAGCTAGCAGCTGACCTTCTCCCAGCTGAGTTTCTGCAAAAAGCAGCTGAGGCCATTTCTATCCGTCTCCATAATCATAAACCGTGCCTTGTCAGAAGCCTTCATCCCTCCATATGGAAAATGTCACATTATTCCTCTCCATAAAGGTGGTAGCTCACTAGAGCTAACCAACTACTGACCTATAGCTATACTTTCACCCTGGCCAAAATTATGGAAAAGTGTGTCCACAAACAACTGATGGAACACCTCACCAAAATAAAATTCTAGCTAACTGTAGCAGACCTGAGGTGGTCTGTATATATTTGTTTTGGACTGGATCTTTATTTATAGATCTTCCAGTTATATTATCAGCTTCCACAACTGTTGTTGGTTGTTTTTGAGCTTTTCTGTTGTGTTTGTAGTGAGTCACCTTTGTGCATTCTAGTGATCTTTTTGGCTAATTTCTTAAGTTAGATAAATTTTGATTTGTTTTCTGTGT
Source organism: Protopterus annectens (assembly GCF_019279795.1). Taxonomy (NCBI): domain Eukaryota; kingdom Metazoa; phylum Chordata; order Ceratodontiformes; family Protopteridae; genus Protopterus; species Protopterus annectens. The sequence goes on along the minus strand of NC_056732.1, from coordinate 1,597,722,162 downwards.
GATTGTTTCTATGCTGTGTCACATATATTGCAGAGAGACTTTAGTTCTGGTGTGAGCAATGATTTGTGTGTTTGCTGAGGCTAATGATGACTGGAAAGTATTTGTTTGGTAAATGAGTAAGTTAGGGTTTTCACTGTGGTTGAGTTGTTCTCAACTAGTATTATGTTCCAATTCACAGAGCTTAACTCATTTTTAAATTAGTTTAATTTTTTGGGGGGGGGGGGTCTTAAGGATTAAGCAGAGGAGTTAAGTTAATATTTCCAGAGGAAAGGATGAAGGATATGGAGTAGTGGTCACTGGAGCTTGGAGGGAGGATGTTTATGTTTAAGATTAATGTGAGGGAGGTTTGTGATGAGAATATAGATATGTGTTGTTACTTGAGAAGACTTTGGGTCTGGTTTTAGTGTTTATGAGTTGTGTTAGCTCTAACATGGTTAGAGATCACACTATTTTTTAATTACATTTGCAGTATACAAAGTGCTAAGCCGAGGCAAAATCCAATCCTGAGGGCCCAAGGGGACACTTGTTTTTTAAAGAATCATTTAATTAGGCCTCAAAGAAGTCTGCCTATCAGTAACACTGGAAAATTCCTGTCCCGATCAAATGGAAATAATCAGTAGCTAAGAAGAAGCATTTCTTTGAGTATGCATTAGTCTTTTTCCATTTTTTATGAAATGACTGCCATCTGTAACATGTTTTAAACAGCACAGGACTAACTTTAGAAGGAGCTCACAACCTCATGATGAACAGTAGGAAATGTCACATTCCAGAACAGTGCACCAAATTATATTGCCATCAGCAGACCACAAAGCATAAAGTACTATCCCCCAACTGAAAGAACTGATAATACTGCAGAATACTGGCATTAATTGGTAATAACTGGAATGAGACTGGAATGAATGTTTTTAGCTGTTAATTACCCAAACTTGTGCTGAACAGGTGCCAGTCTCTCCTTTATGGGCCAAATCATTTTGTACCTTTCACAATAAAGTCTGCAAAAAGTAGCTTGGATAAAAATGTTTTATTATGTACAGTGAAGACAGGTGTCAACAATATCAGAATAACATAATATTCTCGTATGCTGGATAACACTAACAGTGCTGATAAATATATCCAAAGGTTCTGCGCGTATATTCTGATTCTACGGAATAATATCACCTGAAACAGTCCTTTCCTCCTGAATAATATCATTAATATTCTGGAATGCTGGATATTTTACTTGACTTCTGTACTCAGACTCAAGTGTCTGTACTGCAAAGACATTCTACATATCATTCCAAACGAACTAACTTACTTAACTAGCTGTATCAAGTATTTCTTAATAATACCAAAACCCCGTTTTACATGCCTGTTTAGCCTTGGTTCCCAAGCCATGTAGCATACTTCTACATACATGTTTCTACTCACATGTACAGCACATTCTGTTCTTATCACTGTTCTTGACTAAAGATTATTTTATTGAAAATGTACATAAACCACTACCTTGAGACAAAACTATCTGGAACTTCGCAACAAAGCCAAAAGGCAAATTAAACTTGACAAAACTAATTACTATAAATCCACACAGGAAAAATATGCTCATCACCCCCAAAAATTCTGGGCCACATTAAAGAGTTTACTGCACCCAGGGAAACCCACTACCCCTACCCCTGTATTACCAAACAACCTGGAGGACACCCCCACTCAATTTAACAACTACTTTACTAAAACAGTCCTAGCCCTTGCCAAAACCCAAATGAGTGACAGTGGTCCCATTCCAACAACCACCCCTACCCACCCCAGTTTTATAAACATTCCCCCCAGCTTTTCTCTACATCCAGTTCTTACTAAGTTAATAGCCAAACTCCTCAAAAAACTTAAACCAACCAAACCAGCCACTGACAATCTTCCAGCAGACTTCCTTCAGTTAACTGCAGAGGCTATAGCCTATCCTGTATCTATACTCATAAATAGGTCTATATCAGAATGTAAAGTTCTTAACACATGGAAAATACCACGTATTATTCCACTCCACAAAGGAGGTACCCTCTTGAACTCACAAACTATCGCCCAATCGCAATTCTATTCTCCACTGTCAAAAATATTGGAGAGAGTAGTTCATTCTCAACCAATGAAGTACCGCCTAAATAATAATCTACTATCCAAATCTCAGCATGGCTTTAGACCTTCCCATAGCACCACCACAGCATTACTCTCATTTACCAACATAGTCAATTACCATAGGAACAAAGGATTATTCATATCCTCCATATTCCCAGACCTATCTAAAAGCATTTGATAAGATTAATCACCGTATACTCCTCGAAACTCTAGCTATCCTTAACATGAGCTCCTCCACTATATCATGGTTCAGTTGCTACTCATCAGGCTGTCAGCAAGCAGTCCTATGGCAAGACCAATTGTCCCCCTATTACCATAGCCATAGGAGTCCCACAGGGTTCCAGCCTTTGTCCTTTGCTGTTCTCCCTATTTACAAACCAAATAGCTTCATCCTCCCACTCTGCCTCAATAGTGCAATACGCAGATGACATCACTATTATATGTGCCACCCCTACTCTAAAGGAACTACAAACCCTCACTCAAAATAGCTTTACTTTAGCTGAAGCATGGTTCAACAATCACTAACATTAAACTTATTCTTAATCCAAAAAAAAAAAAAAAAAAACACTAATGCTCTTTAGCCCTGGTAGATCACCTCCTCTAAACAATGAATTTACCATAAAATCCACTGACAATACTCTGTTCACCCCAACCACACACACAAAACTGCTAGACATTGAAATAGACAACAACCTAAAATTCAACATACACACACAGCACAAACAATCAAGAAAGTAAACAAAAAGCTTGTTCTCCTTTATAGGAACAAACACTTCATCACTAAACATACCAAAGCCACTATAGCAAGAACTCACCTCTTATCCATCCTCCATTATGCTTCCCCCATCATGACTAATCTCCACTGAACAGAACTAAACAAAATGGAATCTTGTTACAAGATGGCCAAGTTTGCAACTGACGCCTCCTGTAGATCCCACCACTGTCTATCCCTCAAGCAACTGAACTGGCCGGAGTTGCCTCACCTACTACTACTCAATCAACTCTAAACAGCACACAAGCTCTACTACCTTCCTGACAAAACCTCACTTCTCAACTAATTCAGCCCTATGTCACCACCACAGCCTTAAGATCTACTAACCAAAACCTCATAAATGTCATCAAACATAAAAACGATGCTGGGAAATCTCTCTTTGCATGCACTATTGCCAGAACCTGGAATTCACTCCCAAGCCAAATTACCTCTACCACCTCTCTTACCCATTTAAAAAAACTCCTGAAAACTCATGAAAACAGCTGGCTTTGTTCATGCTATACCCCTGGCTAACCCACCCCACTGCACTGTTTGCAAGGATTCCATCAGAAATCCCCTGGTATACTTGTTTATCCAATGATATGTACCTTCAAATTCAATGACATATATTGTATTAAACAAATGCCCATCTTGGAAAAAAAATTGAAAAAACGTATGTGACTGTATATATTATATACAAGAACTTAATATTTACTGTAAATATGCTCATATGTATTTCTTTCATTGAGATCACATGCGTATAGGATGCTTATATGTTTCACCCATATATGTAATGTGATGTTGGAGCTTTTTTCCCCGGACCTCCGCTGAAAATGGATATGTATCCAGTCGGACTTTCCCAGTTAACAAATGTAAAATAAAATAAAATAAATTCTGAAGCCTGCTTTAATATGGCTGCATTTCTAGACTTATGCAAAGACAATACTGTATTTTTGTACATTTAAATGATACCTAACCTAACACCAACCATAGTGCAAAGATAACCAAAAACTAAGGTGTCAGTCATGGCAGTCTTAGTTGACATTAGATGAAATGCCACTAGCAAGCATAGGGGACATCTGGGACTCTGAGCATGTGAAGAAAGGTCAGTTGACATTCTCAATGACATCCTGCAGTAACTTGGGTTGCCAGGACAATCAGGTTGCACTTAAATCACAACAATCAGTACAAATGACTCCACTAACACCAATCTGAAATATCAGAATGTTGAAACAAAGAAAGCAAGCCCTCATCTGAGGCTAATGTATGAATATACTCTGAACAGTACAAGGTAATGGAAGTACACCATTTATACAGTGATATACACACTGTGTATGACTGTCCAGTGTGTACACTGTGTCATTGTGTAGGTACATAACAATAGGGGTGTACAGAGGTCACAGTAGTAGACTGCATGTAATAGCTGTTAAGTATTGCCTAAGTTTGCTATCATAATCAGCTGAGTGCATCTAATGGAGTCAGTTCTCATGTTTGGGCATCATGGGCTACTATGGAAAGGGGGGATATCACTATACTAAAGTCTGAAGAAGTTTTGAAATTCTGTAATGCTGATGGTACAGTGCCCCAAGAAGCACTAAAATATACAAGTGTATTCTGTCTCCTATACAAGGCTTCCACTATGTTTTAGGTCCTGGGGATACAAGCATAAATGTAACTATCCTATGTTCCAAAAAACAGGAAGGGGGGGGTGGTGAGTGTTGGCACACAAAGAAACTTCGCCAGCCATGTCATATCACTTTTCCTATAGCCATTTACATAAAGGTCCTCAAAAAGTAACAGTATATTTGCCATCACACTCATGAAGTTGCTATTTTTCAGGAATCTTGTCAGGAATCTCCAAGAATCAGCAATTTATGCAGCTGCAGCAGGAATGCTGTATCAGTGCCATACAGTGATGCAAGATGTTGTGCTAGAACCTGCCTCTAAATTAACTTCTTTTTATTCCCCTTTCTCCACCTGATACACTGCTGGCCCTCTGCTTTACCTCAGTAGCTCTTTACCAACAATCCCTGATGTATCAGCTTACCATAACCCACAAGATCTTCTACAGTCCTGATAAAAATCCTGCTCTGAGCCAAGTATTACTTGCTCATTCCACTACCAGAATTCTACAATCCACCAACAAACCCACTATTAAGACCAACAAACCTAAAAACCAAGCTGGTGAATGCTCTTCTCAAATTACATAGGCAAATACTGGAATGAATTACCACAGGATATAATATCCATCCCACCTTATATCAATTTAAAAAACACTAAAAACTCACCTGACCAATAAATGGCTGTCACTGCTCTGCTCCTGGCTAATCATATTAAGAATCAAAGGCTGTACATGAGCTAACCAGCTGTACTTATGCTAAGCTTCTTCAAAATGACTGTAAAATTTGTAACTTCCTTGGATGTGTTAGTCTATATGCATCCTTTCTTTATTAGACTGTACTTTGCTGGTGTTTTCTAAATGTATCTACTCTATATTTTTATAATTGTATTGTATATTGTTCTATATTTTATATGATGTGAAGCTTTTCTCTCTGGGCCTCCACTGAAAAAGGATGTGTCCAGTCAGACTTTCATGGTTAACAAATGTAAAATAAATAATAATAAATAATAAATCTCTTTGCCAGACAGGCCCCCTTTGGCTGTTCTGGAACTTGACCTTGTGACATTATCATAGGAGCAAGGAGCAAGACCCTAATAAGTAGTAGCACAAGGGCAACAGAACCATCATGAAGTGTTAGTCTATCAGCATCCATATCACCCCAGGAGGACAGATATTCAGTGATATCAATATGCCTAGTGTGCACATCTAATCACTACGTAGGAGATGTACCATTCTCCAAAACCTATTTTTGGTCTGAAAGATTGCTGTGAACCTGCAGAGGTTACTTCTCCATATCCCACCCAGGCAACCCTTCCAGCAGCCCAGGTCTATTCCTGAACGTGGGTACCAGTGGTGTAAACACCTTGCCACTGTGCCATCAGAACAATGTGTCTCCTAATTATCTTTCCAATACCAACTTCCAAAACACAAGTTATAATATACATCTATCTTATAGGTTCATAGGTTCATGGGTTTATACTAGGCTATCTGCCCTAAGGCATTTATAAGCCTAGCCCAAATTTTTGTGGCTTACGCCACCCCTTATATGAAAAAATACTGTGCCCATTAGTTTGTTGTGCCTCTGTCCAGCAGTGACACAGAGATGATTCCCGGGGTAAACCTATGATCTCCCATCCACAGGTCTAGATTTCTCTTGAACAGAGTCAGCGAGGTGCTCTGCCTCACATGGACCGGGATTTTATTCCACAGCATAGGGAGTCTCTGAGTGATAAATCTATCCCTCCAGCACGTCCTATTTATATCCGTGCTAAGGTTTAAGTCGCTTGCTCTAGTGGTTTTGGTGGATTTGGATTTTTGAGGTGGAGCATGTCCATTAATTCGGGTTGGACATGGCCTTGTATGTCAGGCACATGTCACCTCTAAGCAGACGGTATGCGACTGAATAGAGCTGGAGTTTCTTCAATCTGGCAGCATATGACAGATTTTGGAGTCCTTTATCCTTTTGGTGAGGAACTTTTGGGGTCTCTCCAATTGCTGCAGATGTCGGGTGAGATACATCCCGAATGGGGCATTGTACTCGATCATTGGTCTGATAAGTGAAGAGTACAGGGAACAATGACCTCACTAGATCTGGATGTGAATCCCTTCATGATCAGGTGGGCAATGTAGAAGGTCTTTCTAACCACTTTAGCAACGTGAGTGTCAAAGAAAGGCCACTGTCAACCTGGGTCCCCAGGTCCCTGATAACCTCTTCTGTGCTTAGTGGATTGCCACCTATATGGTAGCTTGGGGTTACCTTGTTTTTCCCGAAGGGTATGACTATACATTTTGGTGTTTAACTTCAGGCCATGGCTCTGGCACCAGCTATCTGTTTCTGTGAGTCCCTTCTGAAGGATATCCGTGTCTGATGCACTTTCCACTATGGCACCCAGTTTGCAGTCGTCTGCAAACTTTGTCAGCCAAAGTCCTCCCATGTTGGCCTGTACTTCTGAGAAGTAGATGCCAAACAATAGGGGCCAAGGACCGAGCCCTGTGGGACACCACTTGTGACCGGCTTGGAGTCTGACATAGCGCCAGCAACTTTAACCCTGTGGGTTCTGTCCTTAAGCCAGTTTGCAACCCATCTTGTGACATATGGGTTTACATTTAAGCTGGTAAGTTTTTCTACAATACCCGAGTGGGGTATTGTGTCAAAGCCTTTGCAAGGTCAAGGTAGGCTATATGGACTGCCTTTCCCTCATCAATGGCCTTGGTGACTGTTTCGAAGAAGTCGACCAAGTTCAAAAGGCATGATCTTCCCTTGACAAAGCCAAACTGGGTCGGGTCCAATGTCTGCAAGTCCCTATATCTTTGTTTATGAGCTCCATTATGATCCTCTCCATAGCTTTGCAGACTAGACTTGTTAAGCTTATGGGCGGTAATTACCAGGGTCCGTGAGGCGCCGCCTTTGTGGAGTGGGACCACAGTTGCCGTCGCCACTCCTTGGGCACGTATCCTGTGGTAAGGCTGAGATTAAACAGCTGCCTTATGTGCGGGTTTAATTCCTCATTTAGCTCGTGTAGCACACAGCCGGGGACACCATCCGGTCCCATTGATGCTGTGTTTTTAGCTTTAGAGAGCAGCTTTCACCTGCGCATTTGAGATGTTCGGGAGGCTTCACTCGGCTGGGATAGTTATCTCTCCTTTAGGGGGGGGGGGTGAAGTTTGCACTGAACCTGTCTGCCAGTATGTTGGCAATGTCTGTGGGTTCAGTGATTTTTGTATCATTTTGGACTAATTCTGAGCATATCTGGGAGTTTCCACCCAGGTTCCTAACATAGCTGAAAAAGGCCTTATGATTGTCCTTTGAATCCATGGCAATTTTTCTCTCAAAATTGGCCTTAGTTGATATTATGAGTGCTCGTATTTTTTTACTAATAATGATCAGGGGTGACTTCCCTTTTATGGATTTTGTTCTATCATGTTCTCAAAGTCAGTTTGTCACATATGCCAGGCTGACCTATGCTCATTCTTTCTCTCCCATTTCCAACAGGTATTCAAGCATGCCAGTTTAGGTGGTTTCACTTTTACTGGTATTCACACAATATGCAAGGGTCAATATCTTTGGAATCCCTTCTTTTCCAACAAGGTCATGTAAACTACTGTGCAATAGAAAAGACCCAATTCAAGAGCACCTGTTTGCTTAGCATTATTGTTAAGCATATCTATTCTTTTTTTTTTCTTCTTCTTTTTTTTAATGTAGTTATTATAGTATCTACACATTTGCCACTTGTTACTCTGCTGAATTTACTATGGTGTGATTAGTTTTACTACACTACTTCAGAATATTTTGGTGGCACCTGACAAGTATGCCGCTATTCTGAGATTTACAGAAAAACACTGACTTGGTCCATTGTTCTCAAGTCTTAACTAGAAAATGGTCAGATTTCTTATGAAGACTGCATATAGATGCACTTTCAGTAAAAGGCAAAATGAAACATAAACATAAGTATGAAAAATTGGGTTGAGGTGTGGAAGAAATGATAGGGCACATGTTTTTGTATTGTAAAAGTATAAACAGGTTCTGGGGTAATGTGAAAAAGCAATAATATACATATTTTAGGATGAATATAAATATTACGCTGCATGGATATTATGGGTCCTCTCCTGTTTGGCATCTACTTCTCAGAAGTCCAGGCCAACACAGAGGGATTCTGGCTGACCAAGTTCACCGACGATTGCAAGCTGGGAGCCATTATTAACTTCCCAAGTGATGTAAACATCCTACAGAAAGGCCTCACTGAGACCAACACCTGGTGTCAAAACCATGGCCTTAAGTTTAACTCCAAAAAATGCGCCGTCATTCCCTTTGGGAAAAACTCAGTTCCCACTAATTACTACACTGATGGTAACCCACTGAACACTGAAGGCGTTATAAGAGTTCTGGGGACACAGGTTGACAGCAACCTCTCCTTCGACCACCACATTGCCACTGTGGTCAGAAAGTCCTTCTATGTGTTACATCTCATTAGAAAGGGTTTTGCATCCAGGAAGAAAGAGGTCATCATCTCTCTCTATTCTTCCCTCATTAGAACAATCATCAAGTGTAATGCCCCATTTGGCATGTACCTCGCTAAACTCCTGCAACAGCTGGAAAGGCCACAAAAGTACCTCACAAAGAGGATCCTAGGCCTTAAACACATGCCCTACATGGACAGACTCAAAAAACTCCAGCTTTTCTCTCTCTCATATTGTCTATTAACAGGCGATCTCTGCTTGACTTACAAAGCCATGTCTGACTCAGCCCTGTTAGAAATGTTACACCTAAAGAATTCACAATCCCTCCACACCACATGCTCCAGGGACCTCAACCTCATTACCACAATCAACAGAACATGCTGGAGGGACAGGTTCATAACCCAGAGACTGCCCATGCTCAGGAATAGATTTCCCATACATGTCAAGCAGAGCACCTCACTGTCCCTTTTCAACAGAGATCTTGATGAGTGGATGGGAAATAGAAAATTCACCCCAGGAATCCATTCAGTGGCTCTACTTGATAGAGGCACCGGGAAGTAATGGCGGCATGATGCCAGGGCACTTCTATGGGCTAGGCTTGTAAAGGCTCCAGGGCTGTTGGCCTAGTACACCACCTATGAACCTATAAATCCAGAAATCACAGAAAGGACCGTAGAAGTCAGGATTGGTGAGATCATCTCCACCAAGAGACCGGTCACCAGCAAAGTACCTCAGGAATCTGTGCTGGGCCCACTCCTGATTGGCATCTACTTCTCAGAAGTGAAAGCTAATGTCAAGTGCTCACAAAATCCACAGAGGACTGTAAATTGGCACATATTATAGGTACCCCCATGATGCTTACATCCTGCAAGAGAGCCTAACACAGACTAATAACTGGTGCCAAAGTCATGCTTTAAAACTCAATGTCAAGAAGTGCACTGTAGTACCCTTTGGTAAAACATCTACACAAGCCAATTACTCTATCAATAAAACATCATCAACAGCTGACCCAGTAGTTAGGAATCTGGAAACATATGTCGAGAGTAATATAGCTTTCAACCAACAGACAGCCACAGGAGTATGAAAGTCATTCTATGTGGCCCAACTTATAAGTAAGGGTACGACATCCAGGTCCAAGGAAGGTATAGTACTAATTTTTTTGGCCCTTATCAGAACCATCATTGAGTACAATGCCCCCTTCAGCATGTAAATGGCCAGGCATTTGCAATGGCTTGAACACCCACAGTGGTTCCCCACCAGGAGAATACAGGGTATTAACACACTGTCCTACACAGATTACCTTAAGGCCCCCGCTCTCTACTTAGTCTACTACAGGTTACTGAGGGCCCTTACAAGCCTAGTCAAGTTATTCTTGTTTCCATGATCAGTGCCTACTGCCCCTGTCCAAAAGAGACACAGGTGGACCTCCCCAGGTGAATTTATGGTTACCCATTCAATTGCCCAGACTGCATTTCAAGAGGGCCAATGAGGTCTTCTGTTTGTCATGAAGTGGGAGTCTGTTCCAAAGTTGTGGTAATCTCTGAGACAAATCTGTCCCTCCAGCAGGTTCTATTAATGTCATATACCAGATTAAGGTCTTTAGAGTGAGTAACCCATGTGTCATTTGACTTGCGGATATGCAGCATTTCAAATAAAGCAGGGTCAGAGATTGCCCTATACACAAGGGAGAGATCACCTCTGAGTAGTCTTTTGGAAACAGAATAAAATGACACTGATTTCAGCAGATCCACATAGGACAAATGCTAAAGACCTTGAATTTTCCTTGTGAGGAACCTTTGTGGTCTCTCAAATTGCTGCAACTGCTTGGAAAGGTACATACCAAAAGGGACGTTGTACTCAATTATTGATCTGATGAGGGAAGTATACAGGGAGATTATAACTTCTTTTTTTCTGGAGGTAATGCCCTTACTTATGAGAGGAACAATATAGAATACCCTTCTTACCACTGTGGAGACACAGTGCTCAAAGGTAAGATTGCTGTCAACCTGTGTGCCCAGGTCTCTAACCACTTGTGTGTACTTAGGGTGTTGCTTTTGATGAGGTAGTTAGCAGAAACATTGCCTTACTGAAACGGATGAAAATGCATTTTTTTTCACTTTTTAAGTTTAAGGCCATAACTTTGGCATCGATCATTTGTTTGCGTAAGGCCCTCTTGTAGGATGTTGACATCATTTTGAGATTCTATGACTGCTCCCAGTTTACAGTCACCAGCAAACTTTGTCAGCTACAGACCTTCAGTTTTTGCTTATGCCTGGCATATAATGCATTATTTGATCCAACCCTGATGGATATTTTACACCTCCACAAAACAAACAGCACTAGAAACATCAGATCCAAGGATGTAAACCTCGCCAGCGATATAAATAAAACATGCTGGCAACACCAATATGTGTTTCAAATGATCCCCATGTTACGGAATGGGCTTCCCATCTATGTGAAGCAGAGTTCATCCCTGAACCTAGTCAAACATAACTTTGACCATTGAATGTAAATCATAAATTCACCCCAAGTCTAGCTCCCATGTCTCTAACAGACTAAGGAAAACAGTAACTGAAATATTATCTAATAAACATCCATCTCCCTCAAAACCCTATTAGCCACATCCAAACTAACATACCCCTCCTAATAAACATCCAAGGTACATGCGGGGACAATTGGATTGGGTTGCACAGCTATGAACCTAATATAATAAGTCTGATATTACATATCCTTGGGGATATCACCCACAGTATTCTGTGATCTGCTATACTGAACATCCCTTTTCTGACAAAACATTGATTCCTGTTTTGTCAGGACAAGTCTCAACTATCAGCATAAAACCTGCTTCAACTTCCTCTGCTATGTTTCAAGTATCAGTCTTTTCCCTTCAATCATCGCTCTACATGAGATACCATAATTAACCCCATTACTTTCATTGTTCTGCCAAAACCTGATATCTAATTTGTAGCTTCAGAGTGGAGTGAAAGAGAGACAGATCCCTAACGTTGTTTAAAGTACCTTGTGACTGCAAATGAAATTCAGTCTTCAGATCCAGTAATGTCTGATTTGCCATAATGCTGCTTCTCTCTAAACACAGATGTCCCTTCAACCAACCTCCTTTTCCTTCACCTTTTGAATTACTGAGTCCTCATGTTCCTGACTGAACTTATTCAACTTTTCATTCCTTGTTGGTTAAAACCTATTCAACTTTTCATTCCTTGTTGGTTAAAAAAAATGTTTGATTCATCACCTTGCAGTCCAGGTAATAAAGCTTTAGCCTTCTTTGAAAAAAAAAAAATGTATATGAAATTTTCAGTTTACAAAGAAACAGTATTGCCCAAAAACATAACGGAGTCTGACAGACTAAATGTGTAACATCCCTTAGTGCTGGTAGGAAGTTCTTTCATCAATTCATTATCTGCACTGAGTAAACAAACTACACATAGTTGTTTGCTTCTACCAAAAATAACATATTTACTTACCTACTTATTTATTTATTCTTTGTTTGCTGGGTTAAGCCTCTTTTCCTGGGAGACCTGAGGTGGTATTATACTACAAGGGGGAATTTGGCCAGGGCATCAGGGAACTTCCCCTAGTGTTGGTAGTCGGGGAAGGATTTGTGTGTTACACATCCTGACTTCCTGTCCAGGCACAGAGGCAGCCAGGAGGAACAGGAAGAAAATATGGCTGATTCAGTTTTGGCTGAAAATGAAATGAAGATTGATGAAAATGTAGGTGAAATGGTAGAATCGCTATCAGAAGTTTTTTTTTTTTTTTGATGCTGTGGGTGCAGAAAACCAGTGATATTGGGAGAAAAGGAGATTGTAGCTATAACAGAGATGGGTTCAGAGAAAAAACTTTCAGAGGAGATTGTTTGAAGGAGAGACAGTTACCTCTGAGAAATGCATAATTAAAACTCTCTAATCAAGAGGGTTGCAGAATGATTATTTGGAAGAAATGGCAAACCAAAGTGAACCAGAAAGTGGAGCAGCAATTTCATGGAGTGACATCGTGGAGAAAATAGAAGAAGAAAAAGGAGAGGAAGAGTATACAGTACATGTGAGCTGTAAAAAAGAAGAATGTTTGGACAGGTAAAAAGTTTGGGACTCTGTCATAGCACCTCTGGGTGTTAGAGCAAAATAAGTAAGTGCATTCATTTTAATTAATAAAGGGATTTTTTGTGACTTGATATTTGAGACTGGGCAAGCCATTGAAAATTTTTTTGGGTGCACATGAACAAAAGAAAAATATTTATCCATGGTCAGAATATGTCATGCAAGCTTTTTACAGACAAACAAAAAAAAATAATGATTCAGTTTAGAACTGAAGTTGAAGCAAAAGAACATTTGCTAACTATATGTAAAGAAGTAATGGACGCTACAAAATATATGATGAAAGATGACTATGGACTGGGGATGGGAATGTGGAGTAAAACTGAAAATGGAAAATGATAATGCTGTGTACGTACCTAGTATTATTAATGTTCATGGTAATAGAGGTTTTGTGAAATACAGGGGTAACCAAAAACTTGCAATTTTTCTGGAAAAAAATGAGCATTTAATTAATCAATGAATGTGACTAAAAAGATGTTATTTATGTGGTAAAACAGGGCATAATGCAAAAAAAATATTTAAAGTGCAAAAAAATGTGGCAATACTGGTCATTCATGGCAAGAATGTGAAATGAATGTGCAAGAAAATGAAAACGAAAATGAAGTTATACAGGATAAAAAGACAGAATGTGTTATACAAGAAAATGTACAAAATGATGTAACTGATAAAGAGGTTATACATGAAGTTAAAGAAAATAACAAGGAAGAGAAACAGAAGGGACAAGTGAGGAAGAAGCGGATTGGTGCACAGTAAGAAATAAAAAGAATTTAATAGGGAAAAGAGTTAAAAAAAAGAAAAGAAAATTCAAAACCATAATGCCTAGAGAAAATAAGAAAGGAAAGAGATAAACATTTTTTATACTAACTGTTCTTAAAAGCTGAAAATATCAGCTTTAAATGTGAACAGTATAAAAAATCTTAAAAGGAGAATAGGTATATTACAATGGCGTGCTGCAGTAGATGCACATATTATTGTTTTAGAAGATATCAGATTACTAACAGAGAAAGAAAGAACACAAACTGAAAAACTTTGGAATGATGTGGTGGTTTAGAACATGGGGAAAGATGCATGCTTGGGCATATGTATATTATGTGAAGAAAGCATTAAAATATTAGATGTAACCATAGTGGAACTAGACTAAACTACGGTAATAGACATGAGATGAAAATATATGTGTATAGAATTATAGCTTTATATGCATATGTAACAAAAAAAAGAAATAAATGATGCTTAAAATATTCTTGACTATGTTTGTGTAAATATGGGCATTATAGTGGTAGGTAAGAGCAACTGTAAAAATAGCTAATGAAATTATGAGAAATGGAAAGTTAACTGTATGGGGGAATAACCACTGGACCTATAAAAGGAAAGAAATTAGAACAGAAATTATTTTTTTTATATATCTGATAGTTTAAAAGTTACAAAAAAAAATTAAGTATGCTGGATTTTCGGATCGTGTGGCAATATGGGTTAAAGTACAGGAAAATTAAGAATGTATACGAATAGGAAAAGGAATAAAGAGAATTAATAAAAATGAAAATGAATCTAGAAGAGAAAAAATAACTTGTGGAATTATGGAAAAATCATACAACTATGAGGGAGTCTTATGAGAACTGGACTGTTTAGTGGCTTAATTTTAAAGAAAAAATATAAAAAAGTATTTTTAGAATGTATAAGGAAGAAAAGAAAAAGATATAAGATATTAAGTCAAGAAACATTTAGAGACTTTTTAGAGAAGAAAAATTCCTTTTATGAAAAAGAAAGAGAAATATATAAAATGAATCAAATTAAAATTAACAATTTGTTATATAAGCAAAAATATTGTTTACAAGGAAAGAAAGAAGAGGTAGCATCATGTTTGAGTAAAATAACAAAAGAAGGAAAAACAATAAGAGAATTAAAAATAAGGAAGTTAAGCAAATAAGACAGCAAGAAAGAATATACAAAATAATTAAATAATATGTATTGGGAAAAAAATTAAGAGAGAAGAAAACATGGAACAAATTTATAAAGGTGAAAAATTAAATAAGGAAGATAATGAGCATTTAGAACAAAAAATAACCATGAAAGAATTTAATTAAATTCTAAAAGATATTAACATGAATTCTGCAACAGGGCTGGACAGAATTGAATATGGTATGTATAAAGAAATGAAAGAGTGGCAAAATAATTTTTATAGAAGTTATGAATGAATGGTTAGAAACTGGAATTAAAGAGAAAGAGATATGTACAGGAGTTATAAAATTTATATTTAAAAAAGGAAATACAGAGATAAAAATTGGAGACCTGTAACACTGAATAATACAGATTATACATTTTTTATGAGAATAAGAACAAAAAGGTTACAGAAAAAAATGGATAGAATATGTGTCCAAAATGTATTTTGAAGAAAAGGAAAAGGAAGTCAAGAGTTATTATGAATAATAAAAGAAATAATTGATGATATCATAAATAAAACTATAGAAGTGAAGGTTATGATAGGGGATATAAGTAAAGCTTATGATACCCCCAGGTTTCCAAGAAATTAGGTGCGATTGAACAAATAAAAAAGGTGGAGGTGTCTCCCTAATCTACTCTAAACTACTCTCTATAATCCCCTACCCAAACCCTATCCAATTTGCTAATGCTGAACTTGTAGCTTACCTACTAACAATGAATAACCATAAAAGTATCTGCATCACTGCCCTTTATATCCCACCAGGGAATAATATTCCAATCCTTGAAGTAATTCTCTCATGGGCCTCAACCAATATAAACAATGAAACAAATATACTAGGCAATGTAAACATAAATTGGGGAACATCAATAACTCTACACCCTCCCAATCCATCAATCTCTTCAACTACACCCAAATAATTAATTCCATTACCAGATCCAATAAAGTCTAACCCCCAGGCACTACCCTTGACTGGATCCTAGTCTCTCACCCAAATAAAATCACTAACTCTGGCACCATTCCTGACTACCATCAGTGATAATTTCCTTGCCTTTGCCCTCCACTCAACCTCCTACTCCCTGCACCAATACCACTACATAAACACATAACCTCAGTAACTTCAACCTCATCATATTCTCAAATACCCTCAAACAAAAACACTCTCTCTAGACAATGCTGTTGACTACTTTAATTCCACTTTTCTAAATACACTAAATAATGTAGCACCAACAAGAACTAAACAGATAAAAAACAATTCCGCCCCATGGCTAACTAAAACTGTCAAGCAAATAATGCACCAAAGGGACAAATCCTGGAAGCTATATAAAAAAAACTCCCCAAAACCCTCCTTCAATACACTCAGCTCTATAACCTTGTAAAAAAAACAAATCATTAGAGATAAAAAAATCTTACTACATCAAACTTCAGTCCAACCATGCTAAAAACCCTAAACAGTTCTGGAACTCTATAAATACTCTTCTCAATCCAGGTACTAAAAACAATCCCTGCCCCGACCCTAGCAAATCTGATCAATAATTAGCCTCATTATTCAACTCATTCTTTAGTGATACCATATCTGAACTAACAAAAACCTTCCCCAACAACAGCACTCCCTCTATGTGTACTTCCCCTTTTTCATCCACCCTACCTACTGTCCTCACTCCCCCCATCTTCAACCTTAAACCAATATCTACCAACTACATAAAAAACTGCTCTCCAAACTAAAACCCTGCTCTGATGCCCCAAACAATTTGCCCTCAAGTTTTCTCAAATGTATCTCTGACTGGATTGCTTTCCCTATTAGAATCCTAATCAACAGACCCATACAGGAATCTTACGTACCCAAACTCTGTCGTAAAGTCTATACTCTACCTCTCCATAAAGGTGGTAAAAACACAAACATCTCTAATTTTCTCCCCATAGGAATCCTCTCCCCAATCTCCAAAATATTAGAAAAATGCATCCATCTCCAACATATGCCTTTCCTAACTCAAAACCATCTCCTCACCCCAACCCAACATTGATTCCAACCCGGGCACAGTACTACAACAGCTCTCCTCTCATTCCTAGACACAGTCAACCATGCCCAAGATTCCAGGGAAATAGTATCCACAGTGTTTCTAGATCTCTCCAAGGCATTTGATACTGTTTCCCATACCCATCTTCTGGGAGAAACATTTTGGAATGTTGAAATACTGAAATGTCAAATTTCAGTGTCTGGAGAAAAAAATGTCAAATCTGCAGTTGTGCAAAACTGCAGAATGTTGAACCCATGGTATTAATGGCATGTTAGGTAAGTGTTGTATTTTTTAAGGGTTTTGGGGATGGTTTGTGTGTTTGTGAGTGTATTGGGGAGTTTTAGGTGTGGGTTAGGGTAGGTAGGTAAGAGTGTGAGTATGTCAGTGTTGAGAGTTGTGGTATTTGTATGTATGTGATATGTGTTTGTGCAAGGGGGTGTAGAATGCATGGTAGTGATGGGTTTTCTGTCATTCAGTGTTTAATGCGACCTTGGAGTTAGCATATATAAGTAGCGTGGGTGTGGGGGGGGTGCAGGGGGACTTGCCCCCCAGCTTATAGGAAGGGTGTGTGTGTGTGTGTGTGTGTGTGTGTGTGTATTTTTGTTGTGTTCGTGTGTGTTGTTTTGCTTTGTTGTAGTGTCGGGAGGTAGGTGTATTTGTGTTTGCATGTGTGGTGTAGTATTTTGTTAACGTTCAAGGTTTTGAATTTCTCAGTTTTGGCTTTCAGGTTTGTGAGTTTTCAGTTTTATAGTCTCAAGATACTGAAATTCGATATTTCAGTATTTCAAGATTATAAAATAAATTCCTTCTGGGCCA
Source organism: Protopterus annectens (assembly GCF_019279795.1). NCBI lineage: Eukaryota > Metazoa > Chordata > Ceratodontiformes > Protopteridae > Protopterus > Protopterus annectens. The sequence continues at coordinate 1,597,704,350 of NC_056732.1, read as the reverse complement.
TCTCTCAAACCTAAATCTCTCTCAGAATAATCTCTCCTGGTTCTCAAGCTACTAGTCTGACAGATCAAAGGCTGTGAAATGGAGAAAAGATATCTCTCCTTTTCTCCTCACCCCAACCGGTACCTCAAGGATCTATTCTTGATCCAATGCTGCTCAATATCTTTAGCAATACATTTCACTCTGCTATTCCTAATGCCAAAATTGTCCAATATGCTGATGACTCAACTCTAGTCTGCTCTGCCACCAATCTCCCTGAATATCTAACTAATACTCAGACTGCCTTCTCGACCACCCAGGCCTGGATGTTCCAAAACCACCTCTCCCTAAATGCAACAAAATCTAAAATATTAATCTTCCTACCATCAAAATCCTTCCCTTTTGATAAAACCTTTTTTCCAAATTCTAAGCCAAAACAGCTCTCCTATTGAAATTGTCCTCCATGAAATTGCTGAGTGTAATCATAGATGAGCACCTAAAATTTGACTATAATATTCTTCAAAACATAAAGAATGCCCACCAAAAACTTGGCATGCTATACAGGAACAACCACTTCCTCTCACCCCATACCAGACATACTCTTGCCTCTACTTACCTCCTTTCCTCCCTAATGTATGGCACACCCTCTACCTACCTCCTTCCCTCCCTAATGTATGGCACACCTACTAACCAATCTATTTGTTTCCCTTATTTCCAAACTAGGAAACTGTTATAACAAAATTTCCAAATTTGCCACTAACACCAAAAACTTCACCCATCATTGCCTTGCACTTCACTCTCTAAAGTGGCTAGAACTCCCTAACTAGCTGGACTACCTCCAAACTCATCACAGTTCACAGAATACTCTTCAACCCCCCCTAAATACCCAGCCCTCTCAAACATTCTTCTCCCCCATATTCCAAATAGAACTCTTAGATCTACACAACAAAACTTAATTACAGTTTATAAACCTAAGCGTACATGAGAACAACTACTCCTCTCTTTCTCCTTAGCCAAAAACTGGAATTCTCTTCCCCCTAATATAAGAACAATGCAGAACATGGAAAACTTTAAAATGCAACTTCATTCCCACCTCTCCTCTACCTGGAAATGTAATTGCATCCTTCCAACACAGCTCATCCCTTCCATCCCTCTATAACTAAGCTTCATCTCATCTACCTTATATTAACTTTCTTCAACCTAAAAAGAACAAATAATACTCCAATAATCTACCTACTCTAAATTAGTACATTTAAATTTAAAATTTCTACTTATTCCATTAGGTTTATAAATATGGCTTCAAAATTAATAATGTCAAATTACATTTAAATGTCCTTGATGAATATTGTAAAAAATTCTCTTGATTTGTAAATATGCCTGTATCTGTTGATTTGTAAATAAGCTTCCATTTGTATTTTACACCTGTTGTATTTTCTTTGGTATTACTACTTGTATTTTATATCCTACATGTAATTTGTATAGTTTGGAGCTTTTCTCCCTGAGCCTCCACTGAAAATAGGCTACTTGGGCCTAGTGGACTTCTCCGGTCATCAAACTGGAAATAACTAACTAAATAAATAAATAAATATTCAATATAAATCATTATGGGGAATTTTTTAGGCATATAATGTAAGCAAAAAAATATTACAAGTAATAAAATCTGTTTATGAATGAACTCTGAAACTAAATGTAAATGACTGGATTGGGGAAGAAATAAGAATAGAATGTGGAATAAAGCAGGGCTGCTAGTTATGAATGTAATAGTGAAATAAATTAATAAAATGTCAAGTAGCGGTGGATACAAAATAATGAAGGAAGTACAATTGCCAATAATATATAATTATGCAGATGATATTGTATTACTTGTTAAAAATAAAGTATGGATGGAAAAAGTAAATGAAAAATTAAGTATAATTTAAAAAATAATTGGTTTAAGTATAAATAAGGAGAAAAGTAAAGGATTTGCTTTTGAAGGTATGATAGGAGGTATTACGTTCAATGAAAAATATATAAATACATAAATATATTAAGAATAACATTTGGAAGGAATGAATACAGACAACAACAATAGGATAATGTACTCAAAGAAGTAAAGGATATAACTATTTTTTGGAAATCATACAGATTTTCATATAGAAAAAGCACACTTGTTGAACACCATGGTAATAGGAAAAATTGCTTATGCTTCCTACATTTACATGATTCCTATTACGTATGACAAGTAATTAATTATGACTATATTCTCTTTTATATGAGGCTGTAGACTTAATCCGGTCAAAAGAAGGGGTATATATGTAAAAGAAGAAGGGCAAGGAGGTTTGTGTTTAATAAGCCCAATAGTACATGCATCTTTAATTTTATATAATGTATTAAAAGGAATTATAAAGGAAAATAAAAACTTGATAGAAATTATATTATATTATAAATGCAAAGAACTGTAGGAAGGAATGGAAGTAAAAATGAAGTAAAAACATTGTGAATGTAGAAATGAAAGAGTACCAAAACAAAATTATGCTATGGAAAATAAAAAAGAATATATGTGAGAAAAATAGAAAGGAATGATACTTAAGTATTATGAAAGCATTTTATTGTATTGATCCATGGAAAGATTTAGAAATAGATAAGAAAAAAGCCATAATGATGAGATATAATAACTATAAAAAGATTACAGAATGTAATGATTTTTATGGAGATTGTCTATTAGAAAATTGCCGGTTAAGGCAAATATGCCATACAAAAAAACGCAAGATAGAATATGTAATAAATGTGGAGAGTTTGAGACTACTGAGCATGTGTTTTTGAAATGTGAAAGAGTTAATAATTTGTGGAAAAAATATGTAAAGTTAATAGGGTGAAAACATTTGTTAAAAATTGAACAAATAAATATGGACATAATAGAATTTGGTTATTATGGTGCAGGTAAACAGGAAGAAATGAAGAAAATGGACACAGTAATATTTTATGCTTCAAGGACTATATGGAATGATAGACTAAATGAAATTAAATACAATGGAAAATGGACTTTGACAAAGATTTTGGAAAAATAATGTTTGGTTGTGGATAAAAGAGTGGGGGAAATGCTTAAATTTAAGTTTATAATGTATGGAGATTTGTAAATAGATGTAAATAATGTAAATATATAAATATGCAAATAATATGTAATGCATATATCAATAAAAAGCCCTACTCTTCATTGTTGTGAGTGGGGACCATTTTGGAAGAGCGCTTACTGTTTCCACTCCAGGTGCAGAGGCAGCCCAGAGAAACAGGGAGGTGGATGGAGAGAGAAGGAGATAATAGAGTACTGAAAGAAATGAAGGAGAAAGCAAATATTGAGACCAGAGAATGTGTGCAGGATTTTGAGAAAATGTTTCAAAGAAACCTATTTGATGGAGATGAGTCAGCAAGTGATGGATGTATAATTACAACCCTCCAGTCAGGAGGGTTGCAGGATGATTTACTTAAAGAAATGGTGGCGCAGAATGAGCCAGAAAATTAAGGAGATGTTCCCTGGGGGGAATATTATAGAGAAAATTCAAAAGGAGCATGTAGAGACAATCCTGAAAAATAGTGGTGATATGGAAAAGAAAACGTATGCAGAGAAAGTAAAAGAAAGCAAAAGTGGAGTAGTAGGAAACAAGGCAGAAGAATATGAAAAACGGAAATACATGGGAAGGTTTCAAAGTAAAGATGACAAAGAAATGTCCAGATATGAAGTGTGGGAGAATTTAATAGCTCCTTTGGGTGTAAAAGCACATGAGGTAAGAGCATTTATTCTTATTAACAAAGAGACATTTTGTGACATTATATTTGAGACTGTTTTTTCAATGGAAAATTTTCTTGGATAATATGAAAAAGACTGTAACACATGGAGTCTTTATATGATAAAAGTATTTAGCAGTGAAACAAAAAATAAGATTCATGTACAATTTTGAACAGAGGTAGAAAGAGAGGCTTTGAAAGGACATTTGAAAGCTTTATGTAAAGAACTGGACATTGCATATGTTTATGACAAAAAGGGTTTATGGACTGGTGTCTGCGATTGTAATATTGTGTTAAAAATAGCAAGAGAAAAAATATACATATACCAAGCATGATAAATGTGGAGGGGAATAGGGGTGTTGTAAAATACTGGGGACAACCCAAAACATTTTTTTAAAGAAGGGCATTTGATAAGTAATTGTGGCAAAAGAAAATATTATATTTTGAGAAAATGGGACATGGTGCAAAAAAGTGAATTGAATGTTATAAACATGACAAAATTGGACATTTGTGAATGGATTGCAAAAATGAAAATAACAGTAAGGAAAAGAAAAAAGAAAGAGAGGAAAATGAACAAAGGGAAGCCATTTTAGTAGTAGTAGAAACAGAAGAAAAATTAGATGAGAAAAATAATAAAGAGGATATAGAAGAAGGTTCTGAAATAAGTGATGAAGAAGACAAACTGGGATGTAGTAAAAGGGAAAAAGAATTTTATTGTTAAAAGAGAGAAAAAGAAGATTTAAAGGGTCAATTACAAAAGAAAAAAGAAAGGAAATGGATGAAAAAGAATATATACAGTTAATGACTGTAGCTTGGTTTAATGGATAAGGTGTTTGACTTACAAATACAAGGTACAGTCTTTGATTCTCACCTTTGGGAAGGAAACTGGTTAAGCTTACAATGAATGGCCTGTTACAAAAGCTAAGCTAGTAATTAAATGTACAAAATGGAGTGACCAGTGTTAACCAAAACCACTAGTACAAAACACACACTGTCAGCAGTCAGGAAATCTCAAAAAGGTTTTCTTGTGTAGTCAAACACAAATAGCAGCAACCAAATAATTCAGCAATAAAACCCACTTTAATAGTAAAACTGGAAAACCACTGGATTGAGCGCTTTCATCCCGACCGGGGACTTCATCAGAATCAACACTCGTTTCATTTGAACCAATTTAAACACACATAAAATGACGTCGCAAATTAATTAATAAGTAATAAATAACAAGTAAAAACGCTTCTGCCAAAAAACTCATGTGTAATATCGGGTTCGTATTAGAATGATGAAAACGCATTTTGTCGAATACGTTTTCATCGACACATAAAGAGTGAACAGGCAAAACAGCAAAGCAGCTGTTCAGCAAATTCTTTCTCTGGGAAAGAAGTCGCTTGACTGCTTCGTTGCTTTGCTGTGTTCTGCACTGTAGTGTAGTCCCTTGCCCGGTATAGCTCCCGAGCATGAATGCGCAAGAGTTACTGACCTTAGGGTTAAGGTGTGGGTTAAGGTAAGTGCTTATGTATGAAATTGTTTACTTTTTTGTTTTTTTTCATTTAGATGTATGGTTGGGTTACATGCATATGTGTATTCAGCTGTTTACTGTTTTTTTGGGGGGGTACAATTAGGGTTAAGGTACATGTGTATGTGTTTGGAAGTGTTTACTGTGTTTTTTTTTTTTTTTGCTTGGAACAGCGATGTCTTTCCCTAGGAATGAAATCGCTGTTCTGAGGTGTCAACATTTTCAGCTTTCCCTGAAAAAGGGTCGATGAAACATCGTTTGCTGTTTTACGTGTTCGATGTTTCAATATAGACCCGTAAAATCATATACAAAAATGTTAAAACTGAATTTTTTTTTTATCTTATTAATTTAATCAGCATATCTACAACTATGTCAGTGACTGAATTTAATTTAATGAAATGTGGCTTTGTGAACCAAGATGGGTTTAAGGGAAATTGTTTCATTTAAGCGTGGGCTATGACAGGTTTGTAACCTTATCTGCCATTTTGTCTCTCTTGCTTCTATGTAACTTCTATAGTCACCTCCTCTAGTGTTGGGCAATACTTTTTCTAAAATAGCAAATGTAAAACCATTAAAATTGGTGCATCCTTCTGAATGTTTAAAAAGTGTGTTAGTGGTGTTGTGTGTGGATATTTGATAAACGTGTTTGTAAATCCTGTCCCTCAGGCATCTCTCGGTCTTTCCAACATAGAACGCGGGACAGGATTTACACATTACCAAATATACAACCCTTTTTTGTCTGTCAATTTCCTTTGCCAAACCAAACTTTAGATTTTAAAGTGTTATGTAGTGTTATATTAACTTTATCACAAATGTATCTACATTGGGAACATGTCCCACACCTTGTGGTACCTTCTTTGAGGTTACCATAACCTCTAAACTTTCCCTCAAACAATTTTTTTAAGTTTATACCGGTTTTAAAAAAAATAAAGGCTTAGGTCCTGCAATGGACCACAGAGATGGATTACTTTTCAAAATGGCCCAATTCTTTTCTACTGTATTAGTAACCTTATTTGCCCTAGTCCAATATGGAACAACCATGGCTCTTTCATAACTATCATTTTCTGCATTCTCTCCTACTGTAACTGTATTGTGAGATGTAAAAGGAATCCCTAGGAGGGGTTTATATCTGTTTCTCCACTCTATAAAAAATGTATTCCAGATCTTCCTTAACTAAATTATTTGGGTAACCCCTTTCTAAAAACATGCTGGCTACCTTGTTTAATTCTCCTTTCACATCTTCTTCCTGGGAAGTCATTCTGGTTACACGGATGAATTGTCCTTTGATAATACTTTTCTTTTGGTGTTGTAGATGGTTACTAGTATATTCGAGGTAGGAGTTGCTAAAAGTGGGTTTCCTATGAATTTTTTAAGTAAACCCTGTTTTTCCTTTTTCTATGCACGTAGCCAAGTAATTAATACTTTGGTTACTACCGGTGTGGGTAAATTTCAGGAAACTAGATGTTTGCTTTAAATAATCAACAAATTCTTTGACCCTAGTAGCTGTACCGGACCAAAGCACAAAGATATCATCCAAAAAACGGACATAGAGTTTTATATCTTTATAAAACTCATTCTTAAATACCTTATTATTTTCCCATTCCAGCAAAACTAAATTAGCATATATAGGGGCGCATGACACACCCATAGCAACTCCTCTTCTTTGTTTAAAGTATTCACCCTCGAATGTAGTAAAAGTATAATCAAGGACAATACCCATAAAGTCAAGGATTAGTTCTATATTATCATTGTCAAAAATTGCATTTCTCCTAATACTGTTTTCGAATATCTCCGTGCCTTCCTCACTGGGAATATTGGTGAACAAGTCGACAACATCTATGGTCAAAAATATAATCTTGTCATCCCATAGATTACTGGAAATTCTACCTAGGAAATCCCAAGAATCATTCAGTAAATGTTAAGCATTGTTCGCAACTTGCTTCAACCATTTGTCAATAACAACACCAAAAGGGTATATTTTTGAACCTCTCCCTGAAATAACTGGTCTAAAGCTAAGGTTTTCTATACCCTTTGTGTTTTTTTGGGATCCCAAAAATAGTTGCCACAGTCGGATCCTTAACTTTTAAAAAACTGTAAGTGCTGGGCACAATCCTCTCATCCAATAAATACTTTACTATTAAAGTGGATTTTATTGCTGAATTCTTTGATTGCTATTTGTGTTCGACTACACAAGAAAACCTTTTCAAGATTTCCTGACTGATGACAGTGTATGTTTTGTACTAGTAAGCTAGTAATTAGCTATGAACTGATGAAACCATGAATCTAAGAAAAAGAAAAAATGAAAATTTTAGTGTTTTCTGTAAATGTGAATAGTATTAAGAATATAGTACGAAAAATAGGAATTTTGCAGTGGTGTAATACAAGTGATGTAGATGCAATTTTATTAGAAGACAAGATTTTTAACAAATGGAAGATTACAAACAGAAAAACTATAGGGAGGAAAGACAGTTTGGAATTTGGGAAATGAGATATGTTGTGGAATAGCCATATTCTGTAGAAGTACAGTAAAGATATTAGATGTACCTTAAGCAAAATGTTCAAGATTAATCATTATAGATTCAAAATATAAAGAATAAGTATACAAAATTATAACATTATATGCTTATACTAACTGTAAAGAAAGGGAAAGCTTATTTCATTGGATTTTAGTGTTTAATATGAATATTACAATGACAGCAGCCTTTAACTGTGATTTAAGAGGCAAGTGTAAAAAGAAAGGAAATGACAGAAAAATGTGAGAAAAGTGTGGTATGGTAAAACTTTGGGACAAAAATTCATGGACTTACAAAAACGGTATGTGTAGAACTGAAATAGATTATTTTATAGTATCAGAAGGTTTAGTTATAGGAGAAGGGGAGGCAATTCAAACAGGATTTTCTCATCATCTTGCAATATGGATAAAAATAAAAGGAATATAAAAAATAGGCAAAGAAATAAAAAGGATAAACGAGAAAGCATGGAATGAAGAAGAAAAGAGATTAGTAATACAGTGGTGGAAAAATCCAGTAGCCCAATTACTAGCTGAAAAATCATATTACTATTTATTTATTTATTTTACAATGTTGAATGTCTGACTGAGCCGAAGCTCTTTTTCGGCAGAGGCCCAGGGAGAAAAGCTCCAGTAAGTACATATAACGTTTAGTCATTATTACAGATATTATACAAGTGGAATAACGCAATCAGCTAGCAAACTACAAGAGCATTTGTGAGAGTATACAGATTAACTTTCGTCATCATACAAATATTATTTAAGTAGAAAAATGTTAAAAAATAGGTAGATTACAGCCACAGCATTTTTAAAAGTAGTAGTTAGTATAAAAAAGCAACATAGGAGTAAAAGATTTTATTTTTTATTTATTTGTTTTTATTTATTTGTATTTTTTTATTTTTTTGCAATTGAATCAAACAGGATACGTAAAAGTATAAGAGAGAGAAAGGAATACATTGATTAGCAGAGTGAAGTATTACTATCAGAATATTTCATAAAAATTGGTCTGAATGGTGGATGATATTTAAGGAAAATATAAAAAAAGTTTTTTTTTTTTACAGTGGCAACATGATGTGAAAAAAGTATAGAAAGAAAAATATAAAAGCACATATAACAATGCATTGGAAAATTTAGAACATAATGATAGAAAGCACTTTGACAAAGAAAAATTATATGAAAGAAATCAAGAAAAAGAATTACTATATAATAATAATTATATAAGCAAAGATATTTTTACAAGGAAAAGAGAAAAGTATTGAGTTCTTTAAGCAGATTAGTAAAGGGAGATTGTACTGTAATTAGAGAAATAAAAAAATGTAAAAGGAGAAAAAAGAATTCAGGAAGAAATCATGAATAGTGTAGTACAATGTGTGCAAGAAATGTTTAAAGAAAAACATTCCTTACGGATAGATGTAAGTTTTCATATCGTAGGGGATGAATACTGGGGTCCTATCTTAATCATTATAAATCCAAAGGGTGGAAGTCACTCTATGGAACAACTAACAATTACAGGGGACAAGTTAGTTGGGTCATTCTCTTGTGGACATTGCTCCTTTTGTAGATACATGCCTAAATCTAAGGAGTTTTCTAGAAAAAATACTCAAATGGTCTATAGGATTAAGCATTTTGTCAATTGTGGAAAATACGGGGTGGTCTATTTGGCCACCTGTTCCTGTTCATCTTTTTATATCGGGCAAACATCTAGACCTTTCAGAATAAGAATGTCTGAACATTTAAGTGATATCAAAAACAAACGAATGACTAATGTATTTTACAGACATGTATATGACCACAAATCAGCAATATTTCACTTTTCTATCATTGACAGGATAGTGTGTGACAGATTGAACAAGTTAGGGTGGCATAGTATCTTGAATGATAAAGAAAAGAGGTGGATTGTAAGGCTAGGGGTTCTTTTTTTCCCCTAGTCTTAATGACCACCTGTAGCTGGAATAATAACAGTAAAGAATTTGAATTAAATTATTCATTCATATATTATGCTTAGATTATAGAGACGTTTTACATTTTTGTTATTACTGTCTCTAACTACTTGATTGATATGTAGTGTTGTATGTATATATAGACTGTTAGACAATTAAGATGGCAATCACCAATGAAGGCAAAACGCCAAAACCAGTCTGATTTATTATTATTTGTGATTCATTACTATTTGGAATAAACTCAGGTATCACTCTTGGTGCTGGCCTCCTTTTTTGGATTTTGAGTTTGCTTTTTGGCCGGCTGCACCTGCCTTACATGTGAAGTTCATTTGGGCTTTGGATTAAGTATACTGGTCCCAAGGATAAGGCCAATATCCTGGCAGATCTATTTAGTGCCAACTTCACCCCCTAAAGGGCCCATCTCAATACCAAAAGTTTGCCAAATTCCGGTAATCATGGCCACACAGGTAGAAACCGCACTCTCCAAAGTTAAGAATACAGCATCCATGAAAACAGAGGACATCCCGGGCTGTGTACCACATGAATTACAAAATGAACTGGCACCTCACCTAAGTGTCATGTTTAATCATAGCCACACCTCAGGCTTTGTGCCCACTGAGTGGCACACAGCTACAGTTATCCCACTCCACAAGGGGGGATCCACCTTGGAACAAGGGAACTACCGTCCCATCAGTCTGATGAGCCTGATCTGCACGGGCATGGAACTAATAAACAAAGACATTGGCAACCTTCAAACACTGGACCTCACCCAGTTTGGGTTCGTGAAGGGCCGATCTTGTCTCCTGAACCTGACTGACTTCTTCGAATCAGTCTCCAGAGCTGTGGACGAGGGTAAGGCAGTCCACACAGCCTATATGGACCTCACCAAGGCCTTTGACACCATCCCCCACTCTGGAATCATAGATATACTTACTAAGCTGGGCGGGCATAAATCCCTACTTCACTCGATGGGTTGCCAGCTGGCTTACTGACAGAACCCAGACTGTAAAAGTAGCCGACTACAAAGCCAGCTCCAGACAAGTGACAAATGACAAGTGGAGTACCTCAGGGTTCAGTCCTGGGACCACTCTTGTTTGGCATCTACTTCTCTGAAGTACATGCCAACATTAAGGGACTCTGGCTAACAAAGTTCGCAGATGACTGCAAACTGGGAGCCATTATTGAATCCCCAAATGATGTGGATATTCTACAAAAGGGCCTTACAGAAACAGATGCCTGGTGCCAGAGCCATGGGCTCAAGCTTAATGCCAAGAAATGTATAGTTATCCCCTTCAGAAAAAAACATACACCCATGAATTACCACATAGGTGGCAGTAAACTAAACATCGAAGGTGTGATGAGAGACTTAGGGACACAGGTGGACAGTGGTCTCACCTTCGATAACTATATCACCACAACAGTCAGGAAATCCTTCTATGTGGCACACCTCATCACTAAGGGCTTTTCATCCAGAAAAAAGGAGGTCATTGTCCCACTGTACTCATTCCTCATTAAACCCATTATAGAGTATAACGCCCCATTTGGTATGTACCTCACAAGGCATCTGCAACAGCTGGAAAGGCCGTAGAAATACCTCACTAAATGAATCACAGGCCTAAAGCAGATGCCATATGCTGACAGTCTAAAAAAACTCCAGCTATACTCTGTGGCATATTGTCTATTCATCTCTGCTTAACATACAAGGCCATGTCAAACCTTGAGCTGTTGGACATGCACCAGAAATCCCAATCCCGCAGAGCCACACGCTCCAGGGATCTAAACCTTGTCATCACAATGAACAAAACATGCTGGTGGGATTGGTTCCTGACCCAGAGACTCCCCATACTCTGGAAGAGACTGTCCAAAAATGTCAAGCAGAGCACCTCATTGGCCCTCTTCAAAAGGAACCTTGATGATTGGATGGGAGATAGGAAATTCACCCTGTGGATCAAGTCAGTCACCCTGCGAGACAGGGGTCCAGGGAAGTAAATATTGTGGGAAGAAATCCAGGGAATTGTTATGGCTAGGCTTGTATAGGCCCTAGGGCCAATAGCCTAGTACCAACCTATGAACATTGCTGTGCTGTGGATTTGGCAAGCATTACAATACTGAATGAGCTGAGAAGCATTGGAAACATGAGCCACAAAACATTACAGAGAATGATGAAGTTTATTTCACATGGGATTATCCATTACCAACGGTTCGAAAACCAGATATAGTAGTCCGTGAAAAACAGACAAAAATAATAATGATCATTGAACATGCTACACCCAGTGATTACAGTCTCTGGGTCTATATTACATTGCCAAAATGCAATTCCAGTGAACACCTATCCATCGATACCAAATCAGAAAAACAATTCAGTGAAGTTAATAAGGGCAAGGAAATACTTGCCTGCAGTGCAACGTACCAACATCTATGTGAAATCAAACCCACCTAAGTGGGGGGCTTTGCCCCCCACACCTCCCCTAGCTATACATGCCAACTCTGAGACTGCACTACAGTGGAGAATAGGGCAAAGTTCTGTTGTTGGCCAACTATGTCTTTGTCCTTTATTACATTCAGTGAATTGTTTCGCTGATTAGGTGTCGATGGATAGGTGTTTGCCGGAATTGCATTTTGGTGACATAATATAGAACCCAGTCTCTTACGTACATAGACACATAAAGTTATAAAATACCAGGATTTCCAGGCAGAAACAAGGGTAATGTGGAAGTAGGATACCCAGACAGTGCCAATAGTAGCAGGAGCAGTGGGTCCCATAAAAAAGAATTTACAGTCTTATTTAGATATGCTACTAATACAAGTAATTCCATATGAATTGCAGAAGACGTCATTACTGGACACACTGCAGGTGCTGCAAAGAGCACTTTTGGCTGACATCAAAGACTGAAACAATACTAATTTCATGAACTTTATTCAAACTTTGACTTACAAATGGGGTCCATTCCTGTCTTGGTATTAGAAACCCAAAAGATTTGGCGAAATTAAACCCAGCTTTAGTTATCCAACTGTTTGTTTCTCTCCCTTTATAAGTACTGTCTTATCCATGTTAATTGTATTCATTAATTCCATCATTGTCATGGATTGTGCTACCACCCTCAGTGATATGTTTTAATTATTTATCATTTTTGAAGTATTTCTATTTCTCCCATGAGTTACTTAACTAAGCTTTTTTTTTTAACTTCTTTTTTCGTCTGCCATCTCTGATCTGTGGTCTCTAACCCATGGTCTATTACCTATCCATCAGTTCCCTTGTTAATCCAGCCCTACCTGCTTCCTATATATCTTGGTATCCTGAAAGACTCCATGGTGCTGGACTGCATTCTCAAACATCAGGATATCAAAAATAAAACAATAAAGGTGTTTGCTTCCCAGATGCATTATTTTTATTTTTACACATTTGTTCATTAATTTAAGTATGTGCGTATCTTTGTGTGTATGCATGCTTGCACAAAACATATGCTGCCCTACTTTCACCATCTGAGCATCTTATTATCTTCCTTTTTATGCTTTCTGCTCCTTGCAGTGTGACAGGCCTGTTGCATAATTTTATGCCATCAGCAAAAGTATGCTTTTCCTTCCAGATGTTTCACAATGTCGGTCTTGTAGATATCATCACAATCCAGCCTATTTTAGGAAATACAGCTTACTGACTGGTAACAATAATTTAATAGAAATGGACTCTTATGAACTATACCCCACTATATACTTTCATTTAGCCAGTGGTTTCTCTATGTAACAACCTAGGTACCTATTTCAAGTCCATTTACTATCATTTGTATGGAATTATAACAGATGCTTTGCTCAAGTCAAAGAAAGACATATTCATTGCCCTTTTTTAGTCACCTGCCCTGGTTAATTTTTCAAATAGTGTTGTTATACTTGTTAGCCATTTATCTTGCTGAATGGAATTTATACTGTATTTTGTCCTGAGTCTCAATGGCTTTCAGATATTCCTGAATTGTTGCCATATGCAGTGGTACCATGATGTCAGTATAAAAAAGTTAAAACGTATATGTCTTTAGTGTTTAACCTCTGTCTTGCTCCCTTCTTGTAAAGAGAAATCACATTTGTCACTTGTTATTTTTCAAGCACCTTACCTTCCTCCAACAAAATTTTGAAAATGTTAGGTAGTGGCATTACAATTTATCTCCTCAATTATTTAAAAATTCTAGGTTGAAGCCAGTCAGATTTCCAGATACTTGATCCCATACAGTAGTGAGGAATCTTGGTATCTTGGTATAGATTACCCATCCATCCACCTGTCCATCCATCTATCCATTTTCTAAACCACTTTTCTGGGTGATGTTTGGGTGGAAGCTGAAGCTTCCATGCTTGTCAAGATTTTTCAGTTCATCCTGGGTAATACCCAAGGATTCACAGGCTGTCGGAATCTCTCCAACATGTCCTAGGTATGTCCTGGGGCCTCCTCCGAAAGGACTTGCCTGGTACACCTGCAGAAGGTGGCAATCAGGAAGCCTTCTCACATAATGGGTACCTTTCTATCAGGAGAGGCAGTGCTTTTGCTCAAAGATTCTCTCAGACTGCCAAACTTCTCACTATAGCAATGACTGCAAACCAAGCAACCTTCTGAAGGATTTTCATTTTTCCTTATATGCATGACCTCACCCTTTCACTCATTACCCAAAGCTCATGTCCATTGGTAAGAACAGGGACATAAACTGACTGGTAAATTGAGAGCTTAATTCTGGGACTCAGCCGCTCTTCCATTACTGTGGTCCAGTATGATGCCTGCACTATGGACACCACTACAGTCATCTTCTGGTCCCTCTCTCAATACCCTCTGTAGTCACTTATGAACAAGACCCTAAGATACTTAAACAACTCACTTTAAAGTAGCTCCTCCCCCATCTGTAGGCAGTAATCTACTCTCTTCTGGTGAATAACCATGACATCTGATGTGGAGGTGCTGACATTTAGCTCAGTGAATTCATACCTGGTACTAATCATCCAAGTGTATGAAGGAGGTCACAGTCACTTATGATAAAGAGGGTAACATAATCTGCAAGAAACAGAGATGCAAACCTCTCAGCCCAAAAATAAATATTTTCCAAACATCCAGTGTGTCTTAGTAATCTGTCCATGAAAATTATAAATGGGTGACAAGATGTACCCTTGGATGAATAATCTACCTTAAATGCATTTATCTTAATGACAAAATAGGGACAATACTCTTTTTTTCTTCAAATTTAAAGACTGATGACATGTGGCAGCTTCGCCAGAATCTCATACTCTTGTAGTTCCGCCTTTAGGATATTCAAAGTATGCAGTCATATGACTTCGCTAAGTCCACAAAAACACTGGCAAACCCTCATGACTCCATTCAATATCTGTCAAAGACAAAACGTTTATCCACTTCTCCATGGCCTGGGCTGAATTTGCACTGCTCATCTGGAATCTAAGAGTGGACTATCAGATGGAGTCCCTTTCTAACACCTTGCAAAGACTTTTCCAGGAAGGATGAGAAGTGCAATCCTCATATAGCTGGAACATGATTTCCTGCCACCTTTTTAAAAAAATGGGACCATCACTGTCCCCAGTTTGTCAGTCCAGAGTTACTGTTCCCCTTTGATGCAACATTAAAAAGACATGTTAGCCATAGCACTCCAGTAATACCCATCACCTAGCATTTGCATCCTAGTCTCATCCACTTCCACAGCCTTGCTACTGCTAAGGTGTTAAATCACTGCAGTAATCTCATCTACATATGTGGACCCTGTCTCACCAGTTGAATTCTGGCACTACCAGAAACCACTTCTCCAGAGAAGGACATAGCTACTGTGTTCAGACGTTCTTCTCTGTGTTACTTCCACCTTCAAACAGTGACACAATTCAGATTAATGTTTCTCCATCCTTGTTGGAAATGGCCTGGGTGATGTCCTGCCTACCTCTTATGACTCACTGGATAGCGTGCTAGAAATTCTTTGAGGCCATCTGGAAGCCATTCTCAAAGGCCTTTCAAACTCCTCCCACATGCTCGGCTTTGTTTTGCTGACTGCCTTAGTTATTGCCTTCTGGCCTGTTGGTACCTGCCAGTCAAATCTGGAAACACCTCCCTCCCAGCAGGACTCTAACTTTAATGTCTCCCTTACTATTGGTGTCCACAAGCTGGTCCTGTGGCTACTACTATGACAAGCATTAATCACCTTTCAACCATAGCCACAGTACCTCAGAGAATTCCCATTACCCCATAACTCTGAGGTATAACAATATTATATATATATATATATATATATATATATATATATATATATATATATATATATATATATATATATATATCTTCTGTGTGGGAGGCATACGTGAATGGGGCATGCCTTTGTTGAAGGTTGTGCGTCAGGGCTGGTAACCCAGTACATAAAAATCCACTACCAATTATTAGCGGACTGGAGTTCCGCTGTGGAGACCCCTAACCGGGAAAAGCCGAAAGACACAAACAAACATATATATTTTGTGTGTATGTGTATATATATATATATATATATATATATATATATATATATATATATATATATATATATATATTGTGTGTGTGTGTGTGTGTGTGTGTATATATATATATATATATATATATATATATATATTAACAGAAGTACAATGAGTTTTAACATTCACTCTTGTATTTATGATTAGCTGTTTATTTTTCATAGTTATGAAACTTGCAGTTATAATAAGGAGCCAAACATTTCTGAAAGAGAAGCATTTTCCAGGTGATGCCTGGCAATCCTCACTACCAGACTGGTTTTCCTGGGCTTATCTAACTGTTGCTATCCCCATCTTATTACCACCAATGAGAAATCAGTTGACAACTCAGCTCCTGTCTTTATCGAAGTGTCCAGAACATACAGACTCAGGTCTGATGACCGAGGACAAAGCCAATCACTGACGTTTGGTACAAGGTGCTCTGATATCAGGTATACTTATGAACAGCCTTGTGCTTGAACATTGTTTTGGGCAATCTATGCCTAGTGTTGATATCCATTAATAATTTGCTACATTGGCCTTAATTAGGCAAGCTATGCCCTTCTAAGTATCTCTTTTATTTTCCACATGAGTATTAAAATCTCCTAGTATGACTACAAAGTCAGTAGGTGGTACACTATTGACCACCAAACCTGCAGTCTCAGAGAATGTTGAATACTCCGAACAGCTGTTAGTTGCATATGCACAGATAACAATAATGGTTTCCATTCTGCAACTTGTAGTCACATTGAGATGACCCTCTCATCTACTGTTACAAACTGCAGCTGTATGACAGCCATCTGGGGGAGTATGAGTATCCCACCACTCATCTCAGATCTTTCCTGAGGGTCAACACCATAGTAGGATAGGGTCACCCCATCAAATGTCTGCTTCCAGAACCAATGCTGTATGTAGAGGCAAGGCCAACTGTAGCCCAATAGTACTTGCCAACCTTCCACTTAAGCTGCTGCCCCTTCCCCACCAAAATGGTGACATTCCATGCCCAAAGAGCCAGTTCTATTGCCAAGGCCTATTATATTTTAATTTGCCCAGCTTCTGCCTGCCAGATGTCTGGTATCATCCCTGATCCACACCCTTTGCCTTGCAAGTTTTAAGCCTACACAGGCTCCACACAACAGTTTTTGGCCTGGATCTGACCTGGCTGTATGGATCACCTGACCACTAGGCAGTCACCAGTAAACATCACCACCAGGTCTGTTTCCAGGACTGGGTACAGATAATTAATAAGACAAAAAAAATTGTAAGCCTGTTTCCTACCTTTCTTGTAATTAGTGTTCCAGATACAGATTTGCTGTATCCAGGACTGTTTGTAAGCTTCCGAGCCCCCCAAGCCTTTCTGTGTTGGAGGGAAGCCTTCTAGCTTATCAGTGGGAGTTGTAAGCATTAGGTAACCTGTCTACCACATAAGGAGTGGTTCTGGCCCAGAATTTGTAGTTATTGGCCATTTGGGTGGTGTTCCATCTCTCTCAACTTTCTAATTTGAAGGCCTGCATTTGCACTTGTTTCTGTCCTGAAACTCCTGGGCCCATCTCATTTGCTCACTCAAAAAAAAAAAAAAAAATGTCATCTGCTTTTACTGTATTTGTGTTTCTTCCTACTTTATTTTGCTTTTGTGTCATCTTAAATGTACTCAATTGTATTTATTACTGCTTGGTGTAACTCATTCTAAGCCTTTTAGTTTAAGCACTTGGGCTTCAGACCAGTTGTTTTACATTAAGAAGGTTTGTGGTCTGCACTGTAGTGGCAGAACAGGTAGCTTACATCCTTCTAAGTTGGGAACTGCTGATTGAGGGCACAGTGTCTGTTATTCTAAAAGTGTATTAATTCTGGTTTAAGCACTTGGGCTTCAGGCCAGTTATTTTACATTAAGAGGGTTTGTGGTCTGCACTCTTGTGGGAGGAGAGGCTGGACTCTGCCCTTCTGAGCTGGGAATTTCTGGTTAAAGGCTTATAGTGCCTGCATATTTGAACTGCTTCTTACTGAAATTGGTGCACCTTGTTTGCTGTAGCATAGACCAGATCCAGGCCTGCTGAATCTAGCTTTGTTTGTATGCTTGTTGTTTGTTTGCTTGTTATTTCCCTGAAATGCTAATTCCACCTAAAACGCGGCTTTTCAGCACTTCTGTGGATCCCTAGTGATATCTGCATTGCTTACTGTACTTATTTCCTTGTTTCACTTGAAAGAAAGTTACTGTTTGTCGTTTTTGCATTTAAGTTACCTGTAACACATTGCATTTAAGTTACCTGGCACTTGCTCACTAAAGCAATTATATAAGTCAGCACTAAAAATTAAAAGCACTACACCCTCACAAACTCCCTTGAGTACCTTGTTCCCCATTGACCCTTTTTTCAATTATAAAGGAATTCCCAATACTATTCTAGCATGTCCAAAGGTCAGTTGTCAATCTCCTCTCCGGTCCAGCTGGTGAATCTGGGAATCTTGAGGCAATGTTACAACTGCCTCATGTACACAGACAACCCTCTCCTCCTCCGAACAAATTCCAACACATGTGAGAGATGCAACCATATAGCCAAACTGGAGGCTAAGCTCTCTCAACTCAGTACTGGCGTAACCAGTCAGGAGGAGAAGGAAACCACACTCACTACAATTCCAGTCTCACATAGACCTACCACGACAGCAAACCAAACACATAAACACACAAAAACAGGCTCTAAATAAAAATCTGCCTAAGCAGCAGAGACCTCCAAAGCAGACACATAGCAACCGTTACCCCAAAACAAAACACGTGCAACACATAGCTCACAAAGCCAGTGTGCTGAACAGTCACAGCCCTTAAGGCTAAACAACACACCTGATACACTTGTAATAGGTGACTATCACTAGTCACACTGACGTCCCGCTCACCAGGCTGAACAAGGAGAAGGTCACGATGAGCTCCCTGTCGGGCGCTAGGATCCGCCACATAACACAAGCACTCAGGTCACTCCAAGGCAAGTACAAATATGACTCCGTCATTGTCCATGCTGGTGTGAATGACCTGAGACGTACCTCCCTGGACTACATGAAAAGAGACCTAGAGGAGCTCTCTGAGCATGTAGCCCAGGCCGGTATGACCATGACTTGAGTAGCATCTTACCCTCACCAAGAATGATACCACAATATGAAGACAAGATGATCAATTTCAACAATTGGCTTAAGTATTGGTGTCATTCAAAGGGGATCCAATGCCTGTCAGCCTGGGATAACATGCTCGACAAGCCACGATGCTTCGCTAGGGACGGCTTGCACCTGTCACCCCTGGGCTTTTGGATATTGGCAAAGGCTCTTGTTACCCCATAGTGCCTTTTTAGGCAAGGCTCAAAAGACAAACCCACCTCCATAGGTATCACAAGGGATAAGAAACTAAGAGTAATGCTACTCAACGCCAGAAGTCTAAACCTCAAGATGCACGCACTCGAAACTCTCCTTAGCATGGAGAACATCGATATCTGTGCAGTAACAGAAACCTGGTTCAAGGCTCCGAGAGCACCCCAGCACTACCAGGTTATACCTCATACCATGCTTTTCGGCCCCAAAACTTGGACCGAACCACAAAAGGAGGGGGAGTATTAATATTCGTAAAAGATACCCACACCTCCAGGTTGGTGGCACAGCACGAAGCATCAGAGACTATCCATGTGCAACTAACAGTGGGTAAAACTGCCTTACAGTTTATAGCCTGCTACAGACCACCCTCCCAAACCCAGGAACCCCACTCGGCCTTCCTGAGAACACTGGAAAATATGAAGGCCTCTCCAAACACCATTACATTGGGTGACTTCAACTACCCAAACATAGACTGGGAGCATTACTCTAGCTCCAACACCCTAGCCCAAAGGTTCCTAGAATTTATAAATTCAAATGCTATGGAACAACTTGTTACCACTCCCACAAGAGGGGAAAACATACTGGACCTGATCATCACCAACATGGGGGCTCTATGCTCCAGACCAGAAGTGCATCCCTCACTGGTAAGATCAGACCATAAACTAATCTCACTGGATATTCACATCCCGACCCCACCCCCTGCCCAGAAAACCACAGTGAAAAACTTCTCTAAAGCAAATTTCAAACTCCTCAAAACAAAGGTGGAATCCTTCAAAGCCCCCGAGCCTGTGGAAAATACAGCCCAGACCACAGAATCCTTTATAAACGCATTCTATGAACACCTTCAGGAATGCATGGATCATGCAATCCCAAATAAAACCAAGACCCAATCCTCCAAAGGCAGATGTCCTGTCTATGGTGGACACCAGCCATAAACAAACTATACAATAGAAGGAGGAAGCTACTACATGATAGAGCAAAATCCCAAAAAGGGAAGGCATCTCTGATCAGTATTAGCAAAAAACTACGGGCACTCATAAAATCGTCTAAGGCCAGCTTCGAGAGAAAAATTGCACAGGACACTAAGGATAATCACAAGGCTTTCTTTAGTTATGTTAGGAACCTGGGTGGGAATGCCCAGATATGCTCAGAATTAGTCCAAAATGACAAAAAATACACCCAACACACAGACATTGCCAACATCCTAGCTGACAGGTTCAGCGCAAACTTCTCCCCCCTCCCCCCCAAAAGGGCAAATATCTATCCCAGCAGAGTGCTGCCCCCCTGACATCTCAGATGCTCAGGTAAGAGCCGCCCTCTCCAAAGCAAAAAACACAGCATCAATGGGACCAGAAGGTGTCCCGTGCTGCGTCCTACATGAACTCCAAGAAGAGCTAAACCCAAACATAAAACTACTGTTCAATCTCAGCCTTACTACAGGATATGTACCCAAAGAGTGGTGTACAGCAACAGTGGTCCCTCTCCACAAAGGTGGTGCCTCAACAGATCCTGGAAACTATTGCCCCATAAGCCTGACTAGCTTGGTCTGCAAAGCTATGGAAAGGATCATCATGGATTTCATAAATAAAGATATTGGGGACCTACAGACACTGGATCCTACCCAGTTCGGCTTTGTTAAGGGCAGATCCTGCCTCTTAAACCTGGTCAATTTCTTTGAAACAGTCACCAAGGCCATTGACGAGGGGAAGGTGGTCCACACAGCCTACCTGGACCTCGCAAAAGCCTTCGATACAATACCCCACTCGGGCATTATAGATAAGCTCACCAGCTTAAATATAAACCCCTATGTCACTAGATGGGTTGCAAACTGGCTCAAGGACAGAACCCACATGGTTAGAAGTGGCATCCCACAAGGCTCAGTCCTGGGACCTCTCTTGCTCGGTATATATTTCTCGGAGGTACAGGCCAACACGGAAGGACTGTGGCTGACCAAGTTCTCAGATGACTGCAAACTGGGCGCCATAATCGACTCTCCAGCCGACACAAGCATCCTCCAAAAGGGCCTCATAGAAACAGACAACTGGTGCCAGAGCCATGGCCTCAAGCTAAATGCAAAAAGTGTATAGTCATCCCCTTTGGCAAAAACAAAGTGCCCACAAATTACCACATAGGTGGTAATCCATTAAGTACAGAAGAAGTAATTAGGGACCTGGGGACCCAAGTTGATAGCAATCTCTCATTTGACAACCACGTGGCCAAAGTGATTAGAAAAACATTTTATATAGCCCACCTAATCATGAAGGGATTCACATCTAGATCAGGGGAGGTCATTTTGCCTCTTTACTCATCCCTCATCAGGCCCATAATTGAGTACAATGCCCCTTTTGGGATGTACCTTACCAGACACCTGCAGCAACTGGAAATACCCCAAAAGTACCTCACCAAGAGAATGAAAGGGCTCAAACAGATGCCATATGCTGCCCGGTTAAAGAAACTCCAGCTCTACTCAGTGGCATACCGCCTCCTCAGAGGCGATCTGTGCCTGACATATAAAGCCATGTCCAACCCGGAATTAATGGACATGCTGCACCTCAGAAAATCCAAATCCCATCGAGCTATGCGCTCGAGAGACTTAAACCTCAGCACTGAAATAAATAGGACATGCTGGAGGGACAGATTCATAACCCAGAGGCTCCCTTCACTCTGGAATAAAATCCCAGTCCAGGTTAGGCAGAGTCCCTCATTGACTCTCTTCAAGAGGAATCTTGATGAGTGGATGGGAGATCATAGGTTTACCCCGGGTATCACTTCTGTGTCACTGTTAGACAGAGGCACAGTATACTAACCTCAAAAAAGGGCATAGCAAAATTAATTTAAAATAGGTGGCGAAAGCCAAACACACTCTGGCTAGGCTTATAAATGCCCTAGGGCAGATAGCCTAGTATGAACCTATGAACCTATAATTGCTTTTCTAGGTGAGGTTCTTAGACAGCTTAAATGAACCTGCATCATGGAGATTAACATTTCTGGATCACTGTTTATCCAGTAACTATTAACATTTCTTGTACATTTCTTGCAATCAGTCATGTCTTTGTATATTATGACATCTGTGCTGTAATACTGCCCCTTTCTATATTTCCCAGATGGGCCTGTGACATACAGGAAAGGTCCATGGACTACTATGCTTACCCTATTAGTAAATGTATAACTCGATAAAATAATAACAATAATAATAATAATAATTTATAGTTCTAAGGATTTCAGAGGCATGCGGGCACATCCATTGTGTTACAATGTCATGATCAAACAAGGCAAGCTCAGTAATTTATTAATATATGCACCCATAACTTTGTAAAGAAAATCAATAAATCTCAAAGGAACAAGGCTAACTATGAGGCATAAACTGTATTAATTCATTTGTAAACAGGAAGATGCGCTGCTCAGAAAATTCTTCTTAACCATAAGCCTGGCCACACGCACAAACAATTAAATGAATTTCAGAAATCAATTTGAGTACAGAAAATTCTGGTACAGAAATCAGGCAAAGTAGTCAAACAGCTAGAGGCATCAGTTGTTAGGACATAACATGATAATATTGCAAGATATAGGTATATATTTACAATGTGTGTAATTCAAGCATTGGTAATATGTAGGACATTCTATTTTTTAATCCTATTGCAAAAAATACTTCAGCCATTGCCTTGTACCAGTTACAGAGTGGTGACTTTAAATGTTTGAACAATTTCTTGTAATGGTAAAAGTTATTTTCATTCCTGATCGTAGCGGCATACCTAAATCATAGCGGTTAAGCGGAATCTATAAGATTATATGATCTCTGTGTCATTCTTTCAGAATAAAGCACACACATTGATTGTAATTAAGTAATAACATGTTTAGCATTCATTTAAAAATGAGGGGTACTCTAGATTCACAGGCACAAAATGCCAAGCACTAAGCAGGAATATGGGAATGGTTTTAAAGAAACATGCTGAAGCAAATGTTCACGGGGAAGGTAAACAAAGTATTAATGTAAATTTCAATAGGAGAAATATAAACTTATACATATAATAAATTGCTGGGATGGTTGATGATAAATTAGTCAATGGCTGTTTTGCTGAACCCAGTTCAACCAACCCAGTTCAACCACAGGCCTCTGATGGAGCATCTTTCATACCTCTCAACTGACCCTGATTTTGACTCAAATTTTAGCTCTGTCCCTCTTAATACCTCCTAAAACTGGTGTCTTTTAGAGGAAATGTGGTGAACTGCACTTAATAAATAATGACAATAATTAAGAGTTATAGCCTTCTTTTACTTTATAAAATGTATATTCATTTGTATTCTCTAATTCTGTCAAAGTCTCAAATTAATAGTACGAATATTTTAAAAGTGTCCTTGACTGTCCCTGTTTTTTTTCCTGGATTTGTTCATGATTCTGTTGGAATTTGTCACTGACTGGTTGAGAGCTATGCATCTTTTTGGTTTGTTTTCTGTTGAGAGGCTTTACCCCCACCCTACCACATTTATTTTATTTTATTTATTTATTTACATTAGTTTACAGGAAAATTCTGACTGGGCACAAGTCCTTTTTCAGCGGAGGCCCGGGGAGAAAAGCTCCACAGAATGACACAGTAGATGGTATACAATATGACTCAAAGGTATGTATACAGTAGTAGTGAAGGTGACATGGAAAATACAGTAGCACATTTGGTAAAAGTAAGTAGTAAGCTCTAATTACAAACATCAAAAATAATCAAAAATAAGAAGTAAAACACAGTACTACAATTGCCTAACAGTAACAAGTTAAACAATAATAGTAGACTAATGATTACTAAATCCTGGAAAGATTAACTAGCAGTGAGTAATGTTTAGTTCAGTTTTATAGTGATAGAGGAAATACTCAATCCAAAGCAGGGAAAAGACAGAAGGGTTGAAGGGGGGGATTAGTCGGGGTTTGGACAAGGATAAAGCCAGTGAGAATTTAGGTGTGATTTAAGTGCAGTCTTGAAAAGACTGCAGGAAGGAAGGGTAGTTAAGGTAGTGGGAAGGTTGTCCCAGAGCTTGGATAAGGCGCAGAAAAATAGTGCATCACCTGCTGAGTTTTTGGCTTTGGTGACCTGGAGTGGATTTTTGTTACAGGAGTGTAGGGGTCTGGAAGAGTGGTAGGGCTGGAGAAATGTATGGCGTGATGGGATTCTGAGAGGGTGGTTTACAAGTTTATGAGCAAAGGTGAGTTGAGTTAGGTGTAGGAGTAGTCGGAGCTCGAGCCAGTCAAGGTCTCTAAGGGAGGCACAGTGGTGGCTGTGGTAGGAGGCACCAGTGGCAAATTTTGTGATTTTATTGTAGCAGGCTTCGAGTTTGTTTAGGTCTGACTGTCTAAGATTTGTAAGTATGAGTGATGCATAGAGTAGGGTGGAGATTAGTTGGGAATTGGCGATAGAGATTCTAGCTGTTTCTGTGAGGTTTTGGCAGTTTCTATATAAGGCACCCAGTTTTTTGTGAATTTTTTTTATTGTTAGTGATATGTGGGTGTCAAATTTGAGATTATTGTCTATCTGTACACCAAGTAGTTTTGTGTGGACTGTTGGTGCAATGGAGGTATTGTCCTTGGCTTGTATAATGAAGTGGGGGGTGTTTGGGGTAGATTTGAAGGGTTGGAAGACGAGGAGAAGGGGGGACAAAGATGGAGCCTTGGAGAACCCCGAGAGTAACAGGGAGGAGAGGGGATAGATTGTTGTCCCAGACAGCTGATTGCTGGAGGCCTTGTAGATAGCTGTGGAACCAGTTTGTGGCTGGTGTGGAGAAAGAAAGGCTGGTGAGAGCAGAGAGTAGTAGATCGTGTGACACAATGTCAAAGGCTTTAGATAGATCCAGAAATGTTAGTGAAGGAGAGCAGAGCAGTTGTAGTGCTGTGGTGTGGCCTGAAACCATGCTGGGTATTGGAGAGGAGATTATTGTTAAGGAGGAATTTGGAGACCTGTGAGTTGACGCATTTTTCGAGTATCTTGGAGAGGGGGGAGAAGATGGCAATGGGGCTGTAGTTGGAGAGGTCGGTGGAGGGGCCACCTTTGTGGAGGGGAATTATGTGAGATATTTTCCATAGTGTGAGTACATAGGATTCAGATATTGAGCAGTTGATTAGTATGGAAACAGGATAAGCTAGGACATCAGCTGCTATCTTTAGGTATTCAGCGGGCAGGTTGTCAGCTGCTAGTTTTGTGGGTTTTAGTTTTGTCAGCAGTCTTTTTATGCAGGAGGTGGGTACTGTGGAGAGAATGAAGACAGGGAGGGGTGGATTTGGGGGGAATTGGTGTAGGGAAGTGTTTTTTGGTTAGGGATAGTACAGTTTCTGTGAAGTGTTTGTTGAAGAAATCAGCAATGCTACAGGTGGAGAGGGGGGTGGTTGGCAGGGGGATGTTTACTTTTCCTGGACAGAGAACAGAGTTAATTGTGGACCAGAATTGATTGGGGTTGTTTTGGGAAGAGTTTAGGGACATCTGATAGAAAAGGACTTTGTCTGCTTTTACTTGCTTTTTGACCTTGTTACGTAGTTCAAGAAAGAGTTGCCTATCTGAGGGGGTTTTAGTTATGTGCCAGCATTCCCATGTTTTATCCTTGGTTTTCATAAGGCCCCTGGTGGTGTTTTGTAGCCAGGGGGAGCTCTCAGGGGCATGGGAGTTAAGGATGTTGAGGAAGGTGCTGTTAAAGAAATGGACTGCTTCATCTAGGCTGGTGACTAGTTTATTTTCTGGAGGGAGGAGGTAAAGGAGTTGGGGTTGAAATTAGCTTTGTTCTGAATAAGTCGGTGGGTAATGGGTTTGCTATCATTTATATGATGTCTTAGTAGGAAGGTTGGGGAATGGTCACTGAGGGAGTCAGGTAAATAGCCTGCCAGGTAAGAGTGAGGATCTTTGTTAACTAAGACCCAATCAAGAATGGTGTGATTAGGGTTCTTATTGAACCTAGTGGGGGATTGTATTAGCTGTGAGAAACCATGGAGATTTAGGTGGAGGGCTGGGTGGTTGCTGTTGCAGGATAGTCAATTGATGTTAAAGTCTCCAAGAATGATAGTTTCTTGGGGTAGGGAGAGATTGGCCCAGTTTAGTAGGTTTTCAAGGAGAGATATGTTTTGGCCTGTGGGAAATAGCACCCCATAATGTTGATTGCTTTCTTAGGGTTTAATTTGAGGGTGGTGTGAAGGATTTTTTCCTCATCAAACTGGGGAGCTGACGGTGGGAATTTGGATATTGAGGTGGGCGTTTATACAACAGTGCCACACCTCCTCCTTTTCTGGATAGTCTGCCCTTGCAGAGGATGTTATATCAAGGCGGAAGTATTTCCTCACTTTTGATGTGAGGTTTGAGCCAGGATTCGGTTAGGATAAGGCTGTCAGGGGGGTACAGCTTTATGTAGGCCTGGAAGTCTTGGATTTTATTACAGATGCTTCTGATTTTAAGAGACATAATGAGGAGGTCATTTGGCTTTTTGTTACTTGTGATATGGGTGATGGGGGAGTTGTTTGGAAGGGGTTTGTGGAGATGTTGGTGAAACTGGGGCCAGGGTTTGGGTGCACGTCTCCACTGCGAGCAAGTTTAGAGAGGGGGTTAAGAAAATGTTTTATATATGCAGTAATAAACTTGTTGTATTTTATAGATATTTTGCATTCAAATGAGATGGGAGTTTGGTAATTGAGCAGTTGTGCTGGGAGGAGGCAATTTGTGGTAGGGGTAATAAAATTATGCAGTGGGTGTTTGAGGGGAGTTGATGAGAGTGCAGTGGAAATGGTTGGGGGTTATGACTGTAGCTGCTTGGTAGGATGCAACATAGACCAGAATAGTGCAGGAAAGGATTACACCAGTATTAACTAGTGGCATGATTGCACTGAATTAGGATGTGTGATTAAGAAGGTAGGTGGGGTAGAGGGGTGGGGAGGTTCAGCGGTATAGCTTGATTGGTGGAGTAAATATGGGAGTGGCTTTCAGCTAAAGTTAAATGTAGATGTACTGGAGCAGGGGGGATTTGGGGGCAGGGAGCATAGCGTAGTGAGCATAGTGAACGGAGCTGGGCTTAAACCACAGGCTAAGGATTGCAGGGTAAGTGTAAATGAGAAGTTATGTACCTACCATAACATTCCATATTAGTTGTCTTCTTCTCGTCTTCTTTCTTGCTGGATGGGTTCGGAGCCAATCCTCGGCTCCGACTCGGCTTATGCCAAAGCTCGAGAGCTATTTTTACCGGCTCGAGGTAACCCTGTATCCCACAATGCTAGGCGCTAACTACCCAGATCTCATGTGATAGCTAACACTATAGCAGTTTTGCCCCCAGAACAAAGGAGAGAATGGCATACTTATGTAGGTAGCCATCCCAAGAAAAGGATAACCACTGGAGACCATAGTAGGAGAAAGGCAAGGCTCCTTAGGATCCTAACGGTCTGTCCAGGCTAGGGGGTTGGAGGGCGGGATGCAAGAAAGAAGGCAAGAAGAAGACAACTAACATGGAACGTTATGGTAGGTACATAACTTCTTAATGTTAAGTTGTCAATCTCGCCTTCATTCTTGCTGGATGGGACTGCGTCCCTAGCACCTTAACCCTGGGTGGCTCGTTGGAACAGACTCTTGAGGACTGTGGAACCAAAGTTAGCTTGGCTTCTGGAGGCCATGTCCAATTTGTAATGAGAAATAAAGGTATGGGGAGAGGCCCATGTGGCTGCTGCACAAATTGAATCTAAGGGCAACCTGTCCTGAAAGGCTATAGACGTAGCTAAGGCTCTAGTTGAATGGGCTCTAGGTCTTGAAGGAAGCTTTTGACGCCTCAGTTCATAGATGAAAGTGATGACAGAGGCCAACCATCTGGAAAGGGTTACTTTGGAAACTGGAAGGCCTTTCTTCCCTTCAGCATAAGATAGGAAGAGCTGGTCAGATTTCCTAATTTTCTTGGTTCTATCCAAGTAGTAACGGAGTTGGCGATGAACATCCAAGAAATGCAACTTTTGTTCCGCTCTATCAGAGTAATTAGGGAAGAAAACTGGGAGATTGATAGTCTGGTTTAGATTTTCCTCAGAAGATATCTTGGGTAAAAAGGAGGGGTTTGTTCTGAGGGACACTCTATCTTTATGGAAAACAAGATAAGGAGGACAAATGCAATGGGCGTGAAGTTCTGAGACTCTCCTCGCAGAGGTTATGGCTACTAGAAACAAAGTTTTCCATGAGAGTAACTTCAAGGAACAGGAAGCTGCAGGTTCAAAGGGAGGGAGAATCAAGGAGGTTAAAACTAGATTCAAATCCCACTACGGTGGGGGATGTCTAACCGGGGGCTTGAGTAAAAAGATACCTTTGAGGAATGATTTACAAAGTTTATGAGACATAATGGAGGAGTCTGCCAAGCCAACATGAAAATTTGAAATGGCCGCTAACTGGATTCTGATAGTGGAGGAAGAAGAACCTGAATGAAAGAGTTTGGCCAAAAAATCTAAGACCGATTGGATAGGAGCCAAAAATGGGTCTATGTTCCTAGATTTTGCCCAGAAGGAAAAACGTTTCCATTTGCTGGCATAAATCCTCCTGGTAGAAGATTTGTGAGAAGCTAAAATGATGTCACATACCGAATGGGAGATAAAGGGAAGCCTGGCTAAGGTTGGAAGTGGAGCAACCAAGCTGTGAGGTTGAGAGAGTGGAGAGATTGGTGCAGCTTGCCTGACTGATGGGTCAAGAGATCTGGAACTGGGTCCAGATGCCAGGGCTGCTCCAAGAGGTAATGGTGCAGGAACGGAAACCATATTTGTCGAGGCCAGTACGGAGCAATGAGGATCATCGTGGATCTCAAGGCGGTAGCTTTCTGAATCAACTGAGTGATTAATGGAAAGGGGGGAAAGGTATACAGGAGACCCCGGGGCCAATCGTGGACTAAAGCGTCTCTGGGAGGGTGGCCGGGAAGAGGGAAGAGAGTGAAAAATTCATGGCATTTGCTGTTCTGGGTTGTAGCGAAAAGATCGCAGCAAGGCTGACTCCATTTTTTGAAAATTCCTTCCACTACTGACTGCTTGAGAGACCACTTGTGCGGCATGAGAATGGCTCTGCTCAGCCTGTCCACTATGACGTTGGACTTCCCAGGGATATGCATTGCTATCAGAAACTGTTGAGAGGAGATCACCCACTGCCAAAGTCTGAGTGCTTCTCGACATAAGAGATAGGACTTGGTTCTGCCCTGCTTGTTGATGTACCACACTATGGACATATTGTCCATCTGAACTGCAATCGTCCCGATGGGAAGAGAGTTCTGAAGGGCTTGCAATGCTAAAAGAACTGCTCTCATCTCTAGGACATTGATGTGCAGGTGGCACTCGAAAGGTTGCCAAGTGCCCTGGACCATCCTGCCCTGAAAATGCCCCCCCCCCCACCCGATCAGGGAGGCATTCGTTGTCACTGTAGCAAACGGGGGGGGGGATGAAGGGTGTTGCTCTGAGGCACTTGAAGGGAGACCATCCACCAAGACAGGTGTTTCTTGCATGATTGGGTTATCAAAATGTAGTGTGACATCGGGAGCTGCTGGAAGGACCACTGAGAGAAGAGCATCCATTTCCGGAGTTGCATGTGGAATCGAGCTAAGGGAAGTAACGTAATGGCAGCCGCCATGAGACCTAGAGTCTTCAGTACAAACTTGGCCTGAATTTTGTTGTTCTGAAGCAGGATATGAACATGTTCGCAAATATCTGTGATTCTTTGAGCCATCAGTTTTGCAGAGAGTTCGACTGTGTCTAATATGGTACCTATGAAGGTAATAGACTGACAAGGCGACAAGGCAGACTTTTCGAAGTTTATGGAGATACCTATCTCTTCGCAAATCTGAATGGTGTAATCTCTGGATTGAATAAGTTGATGCCTGGTGGTGGCGGTAAGGAGCCAGTCGTCTAGATATGGAAACACCTGGAATCCTTGACGCCTCAGATGAGCCGTAACCACTGCCATGCATTTGGTGAACACTCGGGGGGCTGTAGTGAGACCAAAGGGCAGGGCCCTAAACTGGTAGTGACTGGCTCCCAGCCAGAAGCGGAGAAACCTTCTGGAGCGTCTGTGCATTTTGATGTGGTAGTACACATCCTGAAGGTCTATAGAGCACATTCAATGGTCCTGACCCAAAAAGGGTAGAATGGACTGTAGCGTGACCATCCGGAACTTCGTTCTTTGAACAGACTTGTTCAGTCTGCTGAGATCCAAAATTGGTCTCCAGTCCCCTGTCTTTTTTGGTACTAAAAAGAACTTGGAGTAGATTCCGGATCCTTGCTGGTCTGCTGGGACTGGCTGGATGGCCCTTTTGCTTAGCAGTTTTGAGATTTCTAATACTGCTTGTTCCCTTAGACTGGGTGGAACATCTGGAAGGGGCCTGTTTGGCTGTTTTGGGGTGTGGACAAAGGGAATTTTGTAACCCTCGGATATGATTGACCGTACCCATGTGTCTTCAGTAAGGGAAAGCCAGGCTTTTGGGTACAGTGATAATCTTCCCCTGACTGCCTCCGAAGGTGGACAGTTGGGCAGCTTCTCAGGGATGCTGGAAGGGTTGGCCAGAGACAGCTTCTCTGCTACCCTGATTCTGCAGACTCCCTCTGCCCCTGGGGCAGCGTCTATTGTTGTTCCCCCCTCTGCCTCTAGGGGGGAACTTGCCTCGTGCGTCCAGTGTGACTCCCTGTGGTTTGCGGAACCACATTTTTCCACCCTTCTGACCTTTGGGGTATGGTCTGGATGGGGTGGAAAAATGGACTCCCACGGCAGAGAGAGTCTTGCCGTCTTGTTCACATCTGGTCAAAGTATCCTTCACCTGAGGTCCAAACAACGCCGAACCATCAAAGGGAGAGTTGGTTAAGGATGCCTTGAAGGGGTCAGCAAAGTTACAAAGCCGCATCCAGGCATGCCATCTTAAGGCCACACCTGTACCTGCAGCCCTACTCGCCCCATCGGCTGCATATGAAATAAGCCACATGGAGGAGTTAACAATCGAGTTTAGGGTTGCCAGCTGGGAGTTGATTTTGTCCTGAGACCCCGCAGCTGTTGGATCCTGTAGTGTGTCACCCATTTCTTTGAGCAAGTCTCGTTGAAGACGGGTGAAATGACATAAGTAATTCAGCGACCGCATGGTAAAGGTCGCTGAAGAAAACATCCGCTTGCCGTACCTATCCATGGTCCTAGATTCCTTATTAGGAGGATGGATAGGTACTGAAGGATCAGCCAATTCCTTCTTAGTGGCTGCCGCCACCACCATGGCATCAACAGGGACACCCTTGGTCAAAAACTGTTTGTCAGCAGGGGCTGTGATAAATTTTGAAGGCCTCCGCGGGGTTAGTTCCATAGAGTCAGGGGCCGTCCAAGCCTTCCTGGCCACCACTTCCATAAGGGGGTCAAAGAGCGGAGACACCCAGGAGGTGGAAGGGCGAGAACCAAACGCCTCTAGGTAGACCAACTCATCCTCGGAAGGGTTGAGGGTAGACCAGTTCCTCCTCTGCTTGAGGATCTCAAGGATGTCAGAGAAGGAGACATCCTCAGAGGGGGATCTTGGGGACCCCTCCGACTCATCCAAGTCAGTATCAGACGTGACAGACTCAGGGGAGTCCAGATGCTTCCTCTTACATTTCCTCTTCCGAGGGGGCTCCCCTGATGGATCAGGGGAGGCCTCAGAAGAGGAGGATGCTCCCAATGGGGGCCCCTGAGGCATAGGATCTCTGCGGTCAGGGTCGAGAGGATGAGTAGAGACCGTAGCAGGCACTACAGTGGGAGGAGCTGAGGGAGCTGACCGAGGAACAGGCACAGGGGGCAGCACACTCCTCATGATCTCGAAAGTACCCCTATCAGGCAGAGAAGAAGGTCCCTGCTCTGGGGAGATAAGGACCCCTCCCGGCACCAAGAGGGATGACTCCGAGGCCGATGTCGGAGCCGATCTCACCTGCGCCAAGGCTCTGAGAGGGAGAACGGGGTTGGACAAGGGTCTGATGCCACTCGCCCCCTCGGAGCCGATGAGGGAGTCACGGCGTCCGGATCCCTCCAAGGATGGCACCATAGAAGAAATCGGAGCCGGCGACGGAGCTGAAATGGGTGGTATCAGCTCCGACGTGTCGATGGTCCTGGCTCCGAACTCAAGGGAAGAGTCGGAGGAGGAATCGATGATGGAATGGGAATAGCCACTGTCTGTTGAGAAGGGCTATGAAGCATCTGGGCCAGTGCCTGTAACTTAAGGAGTCTACTAACCACCCTCTTTGAGGTCATGGTCTGAAAGCCTGGAAGACTGAGAGGAATGGGACCGGTGACTGTGCTCCGAAAGCAAAGGAGATCTCTGAGCTGAGTGGACCGACTCCAAAGAGGGGGACCTGGAGTGCTTACGGGTCAAAGTCGGCTCCGACAAAACTATCGGAGCCGACTGAGATTTTGAAGCGTCGGCTCCAGCCGGAGCCGATGACAAAGCAGAAGTAGCAGCACTGGTCAGAGGCTCTAAACTCAGAGCTGATGATTTAGTGGGCTTAGAAGGCTTGCCCAATGAAGACTTGGCCGGGGAGCCTTCAGGCTTCAATAAGCCTCTCAAAATCAATTTGTTCCTGCATTCCTGCAGGACTCTTGGACTGAATGCATGGCAGACAGAACAAGAGTCCTGCAGGTGCAGAGGGCCTAGGCAATACAAGCAAGAAGTGTGACCATCTGTCAGAGACATTTTCTGACAGCATGAGTCACACTTCTTGAAGCCTGAGACCTTGGATTCCTTAGACATAACGGAACACACCCAAACACCACACACACACACACACACACTACAGTAAATAAAAACCTAGTTCAGTCACAACACCACACCAAAGACTAAAACTACAAGTAACAGAGACTTTAACTAATTTACCCAAAAAACTAACTTGGCCCTAAGGCCTAGATGTATAAGGGAAAGGAAGGGCCGAGGGGGGTAGAAAATAGACCCAGAAGGGGACTATACAAGTCAGGTTACTCTAAGTAGGGAACAAGGGTATAAAGAACACTAACCTGAAATAAAAAGGGAAAAAATCTTACCCAAAAAGCTGTTCTTTTAGAAAAAATTACCAGAGCCGGCAAAAACGCAACCTCGCAGCTAAGTGGCAAACGAGATTTGGGTAGTTAGCACCTAGCATTGTGGGATACAGGGTTACCTCGAGCCGGTAAAAATAGCTCTCGAGCTTTGGCATAAGCCGAGTTGGAGCCAAGGATCGGCTCCAAACCCATCCAGCAAGAATGAAGGCGAGATTGACAACTTAACATCCTCTATTAACACTTGCTAGTACAATCTTGTAAAATAATTTAGTTTGTGACCAAAAAGTTTAAGATACACATACTCACAAACTGGGAGGGGAGCCTCCTATATTCCTCATTTAATTATAATTAACTACATGGTCAACAAACAAAAAAAGAAAAACTGATTTCTGACATTTGAATGCTTTGTTCAAAATTAGCAGGATTATGTTATGTGGTCATCAATCAAATGACCAAAATCGAAACTAAATACTAGAGCATGTGCAATTATCTGAGATAGCCAAAAGTAAGGAGAATCAGACCTGTCAATGAGTACAGTGCCCCCTTTGCTACGTACCTAACCTGGCATATCCAACAATTGGAATGTCCACACAGGTTACTCACTAAAAGAATACAGGGGGTAAGTAAAATGTCCTGTGCAGAATGCCTCAAGGCCCTATCCCCATATTCTGTCTCCTACAGGCTGTTGAGGGTAGATCTATGACTGGCATAAAACACTTTGACAGACCCCACCCTGATGGATCTCCCACATATCCACAACACATACACCACCAGAATTACCTGTTCTAAAGACTTAAAACATTGCCTGTGATATAAATAGGACCTGCTGGAGAGATAGGTATGTATCCCAGAGACTACACCATCTATGGAACAGGCTCTCCATCCATGTGAAGCAGAGTTCCTCCCTAATCCAATTCAAGTGTAACTTGAACAATTGGAAGGGGAACAGGAAATTAATTTCTGGTTTGGTATCTATGTCTCTAACGGAGACAGGCAGCCTGTAAATGGTTCATCTCCCAGGCCCCTGCTTGTAAATGTTTCATCTCTTAAGCCCCTGCTTACACTTATCAAGGATAGCAGAACTTGTCAGAGATTTGGAATGCATGGCTAGGCTCAAACAGGCCCTTGTGGTTGTTAGCCTAGTAAACATCTATGAACCTATAAGATGGCCTTAATGAAACCTGGGTTGTGGTGACTGTACAGTGAAGACAAAAGGGGTTTTGCTAATCATGTTCTCATCCCTCCTGCCTTTTTTTTTTTTTAGTGTAGATGCAGTTAAGACATTAAATCAAAGGACTGTATAAGTTAAGACATTAAAATCAAAACGCCGTTCAGAGCTGATGAGATAAGTAAGGTGGTTTTAGAATCTATGGGCATAAGTGGTGAAAAAGGATTCCTGTGGCTGTTACAGGACCTGTATGTTTCCTGCAGGCAGTGTGTGGAAAAGTACAGTTAACTGAGAGTAGCGTAGCAGTAAAGAAATCAGAGAATACATATAGTTCAGTGAACAGTGAGATACATGTGTTTTTGAAGTCATTATGGTTGCACATAGCAATGCTACTTTCTGTTTTGACTTTGTAAAGGGTAGTCTCCTCTAAACCATTGACTCTTTTGTGTATCACTACAAAAGTAGGTTGTTTGTGGATGGTTAACGGGTAATAACCCTTCTTACAAAGTATAATATGAGGCAGCATAAGGAGATGTTATAGAAACAACGTACCAATAAATATCCAGTGAACATCACTGAAAGCTGGACATACCAATGTAGATACTTTTATGCAAAAGTCTGCATTCAGAACAATGCTGCATTACATCTAATTTAGAATAAAAGTTCAGTGAAACAAGTTTTTGAAAACTGTAACAGAAATAGATTTTGTAAGGATTCCAAGTGTCAAATCATATTTTGTGGTTTGTAATTCCAGTATTAACATGGCAAGAGTGATCCTCTAGCTACACTCAGTAACGAGATATCTCATGATAACAAATGAATTGTATTTTTATATTATTTTTTTACCTACTTGTTGATCAGGTAAGTCTCTGGACAAATTATCCCTTTGCAGGGGTTGCTCCAGGACCAATGTGTGGTCACGTGACTTGCTCAGAGTCACACAGTAGGCAAATGAAGGAGGAACGAATCAAACCCTGTACAATGGGCAGAGGCAGCAGGTCTTTAACAACTCAGCTGGTTAGTCATCTGTGCTAAATGCCAGACATAACTAACAACTGAATTCAAAAAAATGGATAAACTTTGAAGTGACTGCCAAGCAGTGGGCATCCATAGTAAATTTTTAATCAGTAGGAATGCCAAGGGAGCTTAAGCATTTTAGATGGCGTCCAACCCATTGCATTCATTTTGGGAAAGATCACTTGAGACATTCTAAAGGATATACAATTTCTGTAGGAATATTACACTCATAAGCAAAACATCCAGCTTTGCAGGAACCATAGACTGCTGTTAGTTGTTCTTTGGCAGGGTTACAGGTTCACTGTCAAAAAATACCAAAAACCAAAACAGTGTAAGAAACTTCTCTGTGTGGAAGATTTTCAGTCCATATATCTCTAGTTGCTGTTTGTCTTTCGGCTTTTCCCAGTTAGGGTCGCCACAGCGGAACTCCGGTCCGCTAATGATTGGCAGTTGTTTTTATGGTGCCGAGTTGCCAGCCCAACACCCAACCTTCAATGAAGGCATGCCCATTCAATACATGTCTTTCGAATGCCCACTTGACCGCGGGGAGGACATGCAGACTCCACACAGAAGGAACTCCCAACCCAAGCCAAGAATCAAACGGGAGAACCTCTTGCTGTGAGGCAACAATGCTACCGCTGCACCACCGCAGCTAGTCCATATATCTCTAGTTAATCACTGTATATTAATCAGATCAGACAATAGTAGTAGAAGTAGCGAACTTAAACTCGTCTTAAGTAAAAAAAATAAAAATAAATAATAATAATAATATATATATATATATATATATATATATATATATATATAGAATTACTAAGTATTCAAAAGTAATCCAAGCAAGGCAGGCAGTCTGTTTCCAGTCGAAAATCCTTTATTAAGAACACAGACAAGCGATCCAAGTATAGACTAATAGTTTCCTCACAAGCTTTCTAAAGATATATACTTTTTATCAGGCAAGGAAGTGGTTTATTGTGCTGTAAAACAAAATGTTATTGGTACACGTTAAATTCACATCCCTTCCCCCATCAGTGACATTCGAGCTGTTGCCATTGTATTTCACCACATGTGATATTGTCCACTACTAAGCTCAAAGGTTATCACAAGGACTGAAAAGCAAGGTACCCATGACTGATCAAGGTGTAGCATCCCCTGTAACATTTTTATGTGGGGAGGGGGAGTTTTGTCCTGTCTCAGATTATTTTCTGCAGAGGTAATAACTGTAAAACCATTCCACTCATTTTAGGTAACTCGCACTCAAGGATTCTGTGGGTTTTTTTTTTTTTGATTCTGTGTATATGTATATCAGAGAGTGATGAAGGGTTTTGAAAGAATGGAAAGAAATCCAAAAGATTATACAGGCAGTTTTATGCTTCCACTGTGGGAACTAATAGGACATTGATACTTTCAGATGATACTGGCCACACTTTTTTCCTAACCAGGTAAGCCAACAAATGTCCTCTTTCATGGGTCACACAGGAGCCCTGTGTGATTAAGGGACTTGCTTACAGTCATGTAATTAGCAAGTGGAAATTGTGGAAATCAAACCCAGGAGTCTAGCATGATGCTCATTAATGGCTCATAGCTTTAAATCTTTGGGCCAAACTGCCAGAGGTTTTTGGAGGTTTATCAGTGTTGATAATCAATTTTTGAAAAATATACATTCTTGCAATATGGTTGTGCCACATGTTTCTAGATTAAGTACCTTTTATTATTGTGGCAGCTGTAAAATATCTGGATTTCTGATTAGCCATCTGTCTAACAAGTGCAATTAAGTTGGAGTCTCTACACCTAATCTTTGCACTTAGTTTAGCTGTGACTAGGATGATATTTAATGCTTACATTATTACATTTCTAATGCACCTTCTCATCCCCAGTGAACCAGAGCATGTTAATAAGAATGCAGCACTACCTTGTGCATGTTATCTGGTAAATGAACCACCTCAGGTAGGACAGCAGGAGTTATACCAGTTTAGGGATAAAGAAGGAATGAGAGCAACACAGCTGCCATGGCAATCACCGTTTTGGTATGCTAGCAAGGAAAACATATTCTGTAGATTTATGAATATGAACATCACTGGCTATAAGTGCTCTAAGCAGCTCCAAACATTTCTGATCTGGGCTGTTCTGCATTAAAATATTCAGACGTTTAGCTCTTTGGATTGTCTGTTCTGAATGATTAAGTTCTACCCTTTGCAGAATCTGGTGAGATCAGGGTGATGAAAACTCCTGTCATTTGGTATAATTGAGCCTACAAGTAAGATTCAAGGTCCAGGGACCTGAAAATGGACAATTCCTACGCAGCAACAATGGCCTGTGGGTTAAATATTGATTTGTAAGATTAAATCACCAGTGCTATTTTGAGATCCTATATCCAGTAGGGGTGTAAATGATGGGGCTAAGAGTGGAAACACAGATCTGATAACATGAGGTGGGGTGACATGGTAGAGGCACCAGAGTGGTGTCTACTGTCCTAAGCATGAAGTAAGGCAAAAGGAAGTTATACATGGCTGTTATGTGAATGAAGAAGAAAGGGGTGATATCTGAGACATTGATTAGAAGATGGGATGTTACTAACAGAATACAAAAGAGCAGAAATAGGAGAAAGAGTGATGTGTGTTAGAGACTCAGTAGTGAGACTCAGTAGTGAGGTATTAAAACTTCCTCATAGTGCATGTGGCATTCTACAGAAATGACAATGCACCCTGCCTGTGAGGCTGTTTAAGTGAAATATCAGTACCATGGCTGCTTTTTGGTAATGCAGGTCTCCAAACATGTTCCATTGTCACATGCTATAACCCTTCTTCAGGTAGCAGAAGATCTGGTCCATCTACATAAATTCTTACTAATTTTGTGACCAAAGAGATCTCAAAAAGCTCACACACATCACCCAGTACTGGTGGGAGACTAACAATGTCTGAACAAACTCCCCTGTCTGCAGACAGACTGACAAACCTCCTATTTAACCACTTCTTAAACTGCAGTTCCTAAGTTCACAAAACCACAATGTTACTTTGAGCACTTTTGTGGTTATTCATATAAAAACATCCTCAGAAAACTTAATTTTCCAAACCAACCACATCCATTTAAAGTACTATTTATATGTACACGTAGCAACCAAGACCCCAAACAATCAACTGATTAAATTACATATTGCACATGTCAATCATAAAATCTAAGTTGGTAACTCAATTTCACTACCTTAAAGACAGACATCATGTTCAATCGCTTCAAATATAAAATACATTATTTCAAAGGAAAAATACAATAAAAAATAATAAAAAACATAACATTACAAAGAAAGCGCAGTTGTATAACTATTTAGGCAGCCCTTTCCTACATTCATTTCCTCCTTTTTTGACCCACTGCTATGATTCATTAAATTAAGCTGCAAGCTCCACTCTTGGTGGTGCTCTTCTGTCAGTCCCTTTAAGTTTCAGCTTTGTGACCATACTCCCCCCAAGACCCAAAGACTTTGGTTTCCTGGAAGCGCCCCTGTGGGTCGAGCACAATGCAATAGCTTTTATGGGCTTTCATCTCTATCCAAGTCAGGACTTCATCAGAACATGAAACACCTAAATTAAATCACATAAATTTAATAAATAAAATTAAATTAATCACATGACAAAATCCTTCTACCAATCAAGTTAAAACTGTTAATAGATCAAAATTTAAGATTCAAACTTAAATGGAATGATACCAAAAACTTAGCCAATTACTGAAGTCAATAATCTTTTATTTATGGCAATGATCTTTTAGCTATTTAGCTATAAATTTTATGTAAAGTGTTTAGTGTTGGTCATTTTAAATAAATGGAAACACAAACAAACATTACAGAGTATTACCACTCTCGTAAACTGCCATCTACTGCAACTCAAGTGTTTTTTTCTTGGTCCTTTTTCTTCTCTACCTATTCCCTGCTGATCACCAGCTTCACCCCATCACTTAGTATCTACCAGGGGTTACCATGCAGGTGTCCATCTGGGGTTTTTTGCTTACACAACATCTCATTCCCATGGCAGCAGTGTGTGTGTGTGTGTGTGTGTGTGTGTGTGTGTGTGTGTGTGTGTGTGTGTGTGTGTGTGTGTGTGTGTGTGTGTGTGTGTGTGTGTGTGTGTGTGTGTGTGTGTGTGTGTGTGTGTGTGTGTGTGTGTGTGTGTGTGTATATGACTCTCACAATGTTAGGCCCAATGACCTGTGCACAGTTTAATGCATGTATCTATCCTCTGCCTGCAGCATATGAATATACTGCTTGGTGGGTACTCACACACATTCATTCATGCTGCATACTGCCATGGCCAACCTTCTTGGGATATCAGTACCGTGGTTGACTGAGCTGATTTTGCCCCTCCAAGATGGTTGAGCCAACGTTGGCTGCTCACTCCCACCATCCCTGCTGGTTTCTCTAGCTTGCAGTTTGCTAACTAATTTTGGATTCTCAGTTTCATGGTTAGAGCTTTATCCCTCTGTGCTATGGAGCCGGCTATAGCAATTTGTTTTAATAAAGGCAGTTATAAATTACACTGCAGACCAAGACTAGGCCCTGTGTATGACTAATACACAAAAAGTAAATGTCACTGCAACTGTACTGCCAGACAAACATGGAGAATGCTTTAGGTTTCCACCAAATTAGTTTATAAAACTTGTCTTAGTAGGCATAAGCACTCTTTCATGGTTAACAGAGCAGTACAAGATTTTGGCAGTTCTGCCTCAACAAAATAACACAGCCCCACTACTTGCACAGGGTTCTAAATTTGGACAACTGGAACAGATTACTGGTATACCTTAGAGATGCAGTAAATCCCTTGGTATATAAAATATAAGCATGTCCTCCCTGTGTTTGTGGGGGTTTCTTCTGGGTGCTCCGTTTTTTTCCCACATTCCAAAGACATGAAATAGGTAGACTGGACGCTCTAAATTGGCCACAGGTGTGAGTGTGCATGTGAATATGTGGTGTGGAAGAACTATCATGGCAGGGCTCTAGATTATTGTTACTGGTGAAGTGACACCCTGACCCCATGTGCAAAAACGGGTAAAAGGGATCATGGATGGATGGATATATGCCAATACATTTACTTGTAACAGTGACCAAGAATGAAAAAATAATTGTTGAATTTGATGTATAAATCTCAATCTTTGTATATTAGATCTAAAAACTGCATTATGATAGTTTACTATCTACATTTTTGCAATGATAGCTTATTGTGCTTTGATGCCACTTTTTTCTGATTCCTGCTTATATGTGAACCTTTGTTACATTACTTTGTCTGCTGCTATAGTCCACGGTAAGATTGCTAATGGTATCTGGTCTAGTTCCTTTACCTAATGAATGAATAAATAAGTAAAACATGTTAAAAAATAGGCTAAAGTGACATTTTTCTGTAATTCCTTTGAACAACTGCAAAACAATGCACAGCCAACCATAATGGGGTTAACTAGCAAGGCCCATTGTATAGTAATGCAAATTATACCATGACCCCCCCCCCCCAAAACGTGCACGCTGATTGGCCAGCGTGCACATTGTAAATCGAGTTATACTAATGGAAAAAGGTCCGGTCACCCAGACTTTTTTCCATTAGTATAACTTTAAACTGTCTCGCTATGTTAAATGGGTTTAACATATGAGACACTTTTAAAATAAGCAACGGAAATCTCCATTGCTTATTTTAGCTGTCTCGCTATGCTAAACCCATTTAACATAGCGAGACAGGTTTTAAAAAGCAACGGAGAAAGCAAGATCTCCGTTGCTTTTATTAGCTATGTTAAATGGGTTTAACATAGCGAGACAGTTTTAAAATAAGCAACGGACATCTCCGTTGCTTATTTTAAAGCTGTCTCGCTATGTTAAACCCATTTAACATAGCGAAACAGTAAAAAAAAAGCAATGGAGATCTTGCTTTCTCCGTTGCTTTTGCCCACAGCTCTGATGTACTGCGCAGGCTCGCAGTACATCAGAACTGCCGTGGATGCCAGACATCTGTGGAAGGGCAGTAAACAGGCATTATACTATGCCATTATTTAAGAAAAGTAATAGTTTCTTTTCTTAAATAATGTCATGAATAGCAATAACTCACTTCTGGTGGGTAATGCTGTATTACCATGGTTGGCTTTGTTTGGTCCCCGGGCTCGGGACCAAACCACGCCAACCGTGAGTAAATCCAGCATTACCCACACCCAGGCGTGGGTTATTGCTATAGTAACTTCTTATCAGTGACTGAACTAGACACCCCACTAACTCAGCAGAAGGACTGCAGAGTTTATTCGTGCCCTCCCTCATATATATATATATATATATATATATATATATATATATATATATATTGGACCAAACATATGTATATTACACTAAAGCAGAAACCTTCAATGAATGTCCAGTGAACCCATCCATCTGAACCCACAGGCAATAAATTCTGGAGAATTCACTTAAATTCTATGGAATGTTTATTTTAAACAATGTGAATGAGCTTATGCAGTGTGGCTGAATGAAACAAAGTTTAACTCAAGAAAAATTCTTAATTACCACTCAGTTTGGATGCAAATATGCCTTTAGGTGCAATAAGGGAATTGCTATCATTCAGTTTATGTGAAAATGTTCCTAATTAAGTGCAAGATAGCTATACTTTACAATAGTTTTCTAGTTCTGCATGT
The DNA here is from genome assembly GCF_019279795.1 of Protopterus annectens. NCBI lineage: Eukaryota > Metazoa > Chordata > Ceratodontiformes > Protopteridae > Protopterus > Protopterus annectens. The sequence continues at coordinate 1,597,661,995 of NC_056732.1, read as the reverse complement.
AGCTACACACATTGTACAAATACAAGAGACAGAGAAATATTCATGTGTATTTAGTTACTGATAGAATCCAATACACATTCTGTCATGAAGGAATAGTGAGTTTAACATTGTTAGTAGAAATAGAAACAATTTCCTACTGTTTCATGTACATTTTCACTTTAACAGATGTATACTTTTTGTGAAATGCTTTCTGTAGTCTGTTACTCTATTTTCATTATAGTACAGGCCATGGTACCTGAAGTAATGTGAAACAGAATGCAACCTTCTTGTAAAGTTATTTTATGTTGCTTGTTTTTGTGTCCTTGGTTAAAACTGTGGAGCTTTTCTCCCTAAACATTTAATGACAGTGGGTATATTCGTAGGTTGTGCCTTACACTCTCCTTCACCCATGGTTTTCTGTCAGGTAAACCTGAAATGTTTCAGTAGTGGATAGTGCAAAGCACTGTATCTTAAGGAGAAATTAGAGAAAATCTACTTACTGGGCAAGGGGATAGAACAGAGTCTTAAGAATTTAGTACCAGTGTTTCAAGTATTTTTTTTAATGAAAAGGAAGTAATGGTGGCAGGAGCCATAGTGGGATGAATATGGAAAGACAGCATGTGTAAAAGGCAGAAACTGTAGTCCCTTATAGACAGTTGATAAGACTATAGTGTACTGTACATGTGTCTGGAGATCTTTCCAAAAGCTGAAACAAAGTCTGAAAGAAATTAAATAGAGGTTTACTAGAAGCAAAATTAAGACAGTTTAGATGAAAAGAGGGCAGAAGGAAACTGAGAACTGTTCCATTTTCTCAGGGGAATCCATTGCTCAAGTGGAGTTCATTTATCCGATAAATAAATAAATAAATAGTAAAAATCTACATTGCCCAAAATGGCAATCTGATTCTGAAAATGATTTAGGCATTACTACATTTGCATATTGTTTGAATGCTGAATACAATTCTGACATAATTTGTGGCAAGGGTGGTATGTAGAATGTATTTTATTAGGAAGTAGTGTTCTCAAACATGGGACGGCCAAGGTGGTGCAGTGGTTAGCGTTGCTCCTCACAGCAAGAAGTTCTCTGGTTTGACCCTCTGCTGGGGTGCCTTCTGTGCAGAGTCTGCATGTCCTCCCTGTGGTCACGTGGCTTTCCTCCGGGTGCTCCGGTTTCCTCCCACATCCCAAAGACATGCTGTAGGTGGATTGGACACTCTAAATTGGGCGAGGGTGCGTGCATGTGTGTGCCTTCTGTGGAAGGTTGGGTGCTGGGCTGGCAACGCAGCACTGTAAAACTCCACTGTCAATCATGAGCAGACAGGTAATTTGCTGTGGTGACCTCTAACCAGGAAAAGCCGAAAGAAGAAAAAGAAGTGTTCTCAAACATATGGCTGAACTATGGAGTGAAAGCACATACGAATGTACTTTTCATCAGCAGCAGTGCTGTCATTTTTTTCTGAGGTCAGCAGCTTACCTAATAAAATGAGTAAGTGACACAGATAGTCTGGGGTGTCAACTATCAAACATTGAAGTCTGTGATTTTAGACTTTTTTTTTCTTTTTAGTTTTATTAATAGTTTAACAGTGTTTTAAGTCATGCAAATTCTGACATTCATTTAATAAGTCAGATAATAATATTTCAAGATGTGTCCTCTGCCAACCCGTGGTCAAATGTACATAAAATTAGTTCTTTCTGCAGTGGGTTATTTTTAGTTATTTTTTCGGGGAAATTGTCATGGGTAACTGGTTGCAGACATTTTTTGTCATGTTATCGGTTAAATGCAACTCCTACCTTATTACCTTCTCATAGAAAGTGCAGCACGTTTCAGACTTTGAAGGAAAAATATAAATCTAAATTGTAAACTTATAATCAGGCTTTGTGAACTGTAGAAATGTGTTTACTGTACGAAACCTTAGGTTAAATGTCTAATGCGGGCAGAAATAGTTGTAATTTTCAATGGTAAAGATACCCACATGTAAAATGTAAAGAAAACCAGTACATTAACATTTCTGCTTAGATTGTTGGCTAAGGACTAACTCAAACACTGAAAGAATTTTAATGCTTATCAAGGGAGGCAGATTGTTCCTGCTATCTGGTTTGCAGTGCAGGTCCCAGATGCTGTGATCCCTTGCTATCTGGTCACAATGATAAGGACTAATGTCTTCTTCTTGTACTTTATTTTGTTTTAGTAGGCTATATTATCTTATGTTACCTGCTGACATTCTGCTCCAGGCTCATAAGCTGTTTATGTGTTTAGAGCATTCATTGTGAAATGTGCTTCCTGCTTTGTATCATTTGCCATATAGGTATTTTCTTGCCTGTGTCACATTCCATGGAGGCATTTCTTGATCTCACTCAGGCTATTGTTAATGCTCACCCCCCGAGTGTACTGTACACTTATGAACCCCCTTCTCCTTCAGGAAACCTTTGACCAGTCTTTGCTGTTTTTCTTTGATGTTCTTGTCTCTCTGAAATGTATGGATACCAGAAAAAAACAGAGTAAGTCACACTTACTGGTTTGTTGGCAGAATCCTGTCATTATATAAAACCACAAACAAATGCTGGATTGATGCAAACCACTCCGCACTTGAGACCAGCGAGTCAAAAATTCAATAATAATCACAGTTCTTTTATTAGAACAACAAGCAAAGTTAATATCCAAGAAAATACACAGTAATTATAGTAATTATATATAGGATTTTACTGTGTATTTTCTTGAAGATTAATTTTGCTTCTTGTTCTAATAGAAAAACTGAGATTATTATTGAATTTTTGACTCGCTGGCCTCAAGTGTGGAGTGGTTTGCAAGAATCCTGTCATTGTCTGCTCTTCACTATCAGCTGTTCTTTCCATCTTACAACCACACATAAAAATCCTCTAGTTTTTTTTTTTATTCATTCATTCATTTATTTGTTTGTTTGTTTGTTTGTTTATTTATAGTGCTATGGATGTAAAAGGACTGGGCACATAGTACCTACTAGTATCCTCCTGAGGGGTGGGAATGGGATTACATCACATTTTGGGGGGGGGGGCACTCATAACAAATTTCCAATGAAAATGTAAGATGAGGGAGACTCTTAGCACATTGAAGAAGCAGTGGTCTTTGGGCAGCATGCCCTGGCAGATGAGAGGGTCATTTTGTACTGTTTATTTATTTGTACTCTGGCTTGGGAAAGTTCTTTGAGAAACTCCCTGGGAATTAAAATGTAATACTGCCATCATGCCCACCAATTACAGTGTGATGGAAACCAGTCTTGTCACCACCAGCTCTCTTTGCAAATGAGGTGGGGACTGTAGGTAATTCTCTCTTTTGTGTTGTCTTGACTTAAACTAGTTCAGCTGCAGTAAACAAGATGTTTAAATCCTGATTTCAGTTTAAATGGTTCATTTTCACTTCCCACATATTTACAAGGACCAGCAATTTACAAATGTGCTTCACATTTTGTTCTGCAAATAACTTCTCACTTTTAAGCACTTTTTTGTAGGACAGAAGATTATCTTAGTCACAATTCCAAACTGAAAACATTAGCTGATTCACTCTAACATGCATGCTATAACTAATGGCTTAGTTTTGACCTATGAACCTATAACAATTTTAGCAAGTGCCTATTTAGGGGCAGTTGAGGAGTTCTGCCTGCTTAATTGCTTTCCCATCATGATTTAATTGTAGGATAATGTGACCCAAACATATGCCATTTGCAGCTCATTACATTGCATTACGCATGGACACTGCACACATACAGAGAGAGAAAACAAATTTAATCTTCTTTCAAACAGATCTCCAAGCTTATTCTGTCAAACTATTGCTTTTTCAGCATTTAACTCTAGAGTAAGGATAGCAAAATAGAGTAATGAGAGCAAAAGATTTTAATTTTTGCCTAAGTAGGTAGGTTTGCATGTTATTCTAACAAACTAGTTCTCTTTCATGACCAACTCTACTGCTACAAATTATAGGGGCAGTGCCCTGCAAGCATCTGTTAACAGGAGCAAGGACACTAATTAAATTAGGGATTATGTGGAACAACATAAAAGGTCAAAATAATATGCAGAGCAGTTTGAATGCTGTATTCACTGCACTTCTGTTTGGTTTAATATACAATAGAAGCTTTCAAGACTAAGCAAAATGATAATTTCTTCAAATGAATGCAGTTTGCTGTCAAGTACCTTGTCTAATGATCAATTTATTATCAAGTAAGGAAACATTTCATGATATGTATTGTGTACTTTATTGCACTATTGTTTATATGCACATGTTCAACTTACTTTTTGTATGCTTCATGGAATGTTACTGTTCATGTATTTGTATTGTGTCTTCCTGAAGCTTAGACCATGGCTAAAAAGGGTCTGATGATGACCTTATGACCATACCTGCATTATTATCACCATCATCAGTCCCTTTCCCCCATTTTTACTTGGAGTTGGGGTGTTTCATCAACTCTGACCACTCTTTTGCTAGAGTACTTGATTGTCACAGGTATTCTGACATGCAGTCCCTCTCTTGGCTTGGTTTCTTCATCTCCTCTTGACTTCTTCCTCTCTCTCTTAAATCTGCTTTACCAGTCTTCTGTTTTGCTCCAAATGTGACCAAAGTACCATAATCCGTTCTCCCTGAACTTCTCTGCAGCTGGGACTACTTTATCTTCACTTTTGATGTCCTTATTTCTTAATCTATCCCACAGTGTCTATCTTGCTGCATGTCTCGGACACTTCATCCTCATGAATGCAAGCTTTCTTGACTGTTTAGGTTTTTACCTACCTAGTTAACAAATGTTTAAATACTAAAACTCATAAAACAGTGTATGTCTATGTTTGCCTCTCTTTGTTATAAAATCCCTTCAGTAAAATTTTTGTGTAATCCCTACAGTAACAGTCAGCCTTGGGTATTCTATCAGCGTAGTACCTCGTGCTAAGCTCTGCACAGCTTTGGGCATGCTGTCAGTGATTGGCATATGAAATGGGAGTGGATACTAAGAAGAGTGGCAGGCATGCTAATTTGCATGTCATGTCATGGATACATTATCAGTGTAACTGTCAGTGAACCAAAAATTCTCAGACTTAGAGGAATTAAATGTCACAATAAATACGTTGAAATCACTCGCAATTCCCCATGTCAGCGCCAAAAACTAGGAGCAGTTACCTACCTGTTAACATAATAATACATTAAAAATCACATCACGTCACAAATCCTAAACAGAGTCTTCTTGAAGTTATGTGGGTTTTGTTTCTTTATTATATAGTAAATTTGTAGATATTTTTGTCTTTTATCTCCGTAAATAAACATTGCTTTGGTTTGGTTGCTGTTTTTACCTGAATTTCTTAATTTCTTTTGTGTCAGCAAATAAATTTTGTTTCTTCATCTTATAGTAACTGTCTAGATATTCTTGTCTTTTATGGCCGTGCTCAGTATTAATTACATCACTTAAGGCGCATGAATGAATATTCATGCAGCTTCTGCCTCCGCCTGGCTGGAGGCGTGTTTGGGTGGCATTTGCTACTGCACATCCTGTGAGGTACTACACTGATAGAATACCCAGACTTGACTACCTTGCATTTCCCCCTGTTGACAACTTAGTTTTATCTCATCTTATTTTGACCCTAATAATGACCTATACCATAACCATCAAGTCAAAAAATAGTTGGTTACGATATTTTATAGTTAACCTGGTTAACAAACAAATAAAATGAGACAATGCTCATTTGCTATATAACTTGTTTTGCCTGTATAAGAATGCATGCATGTGTTAAAATGTTGCAAAATGTGTACTAGATATAACATATTTATGTTCTGTAACCATGATATACAGGAAAGTGTATTAGTTAAATAGTTAGCTAGGACTGTAATGTCATAGGTCCAAAAGATTCTCAGTTTTATAGGTTATTAATAGTTCCAGATATGACCACTCTAACAGACATAGGTTCATAGCTTTGGTACAGACCAGTGCTGAAGGCCAATAGGCTGTTCCAGATGTTATTAACCCTGGATCCTCTGCCTGGACTTCTGGGTGCCCATGTAATCATCCAGTTCCTTCGTAAAGGTTTGAATTGATGGGTTGAGCTTACTTGGGGAGGAATGGGTTAATCCATTGGCACAGACATATGAAACTGTCATTTTTCACAGTGTAATGGATGTTAACTTTTAAAATACAGTAGAGTCAGACCCAAGCCAGACTCCTTTTTCATATGGTTTCTTTTGGGTAGAACTTTATGCCATCTCCAAGTGGAGTAAGAAAAAAACAAACTACAAAGATCACCAATGCCTCTGACAATATGCCTGAGATATACATAGAATGACTAACACACACATGGATGCCTTCAAGGGTTTCTGGTTTGAGGGTTCTTTTTTGAAATTGTTTATTTACTTGAAGTATAGCATTTGTTTGTTTGACTGGTTAATCTAGTTTATTCTGTGTAATCCCTTCCTCTGCATATCTTTAATGATTTCTGTTTTCTTTATCTTCTTAACTGTTTATACATATACTTTGTCCATTCATAATCTACTTGTCATTTTTGCACAATTATATAATACCAGTCTTTTGAATGTAATATAGAATATCAGAATAAAAAAAAATAGCATCAAAGTTTGAAGTCTCAGAATTGCCATCTTTTCCAGTAAGTTTATTTAAATCCTGACCAAAAATGCATCTAAGATATTTACATAGATAAACATTCAAGATGGTCACACAGCTTGCTTTTTGTTTTTTTCCAAGATGGTGGTCATCTAGTGTACACCCTCTGCACAGAGCTCCCTACCTCAGTTATAGTTTTTTAGGAAAATTCCTTCTTTCAAGTGTCAGCATCTACGTTCTAAGGAAAAGGGTAATCTACTTCATCTTAAACTCTCTGGATCAGTGGTCTAGCTAGTCATATCAGGATTAAAAGCATCTAATATACCCTATAGTTTGGGTAGGTGCTTCAGCCACGTGTATCCAAAGGCCTAAAATCATCCTCTGCTCACCCAGTACTCTAAGGTCAAGTCAAGCATGGCAAAGGAACTTGACTTTATGGATACACAAACTACCAAAGCAAAGTTATCAACAGTCTTTTCTCCAGAAAAAGAGGTAGGCTCCAAAAGGCAGAAAATTAATAAGCAAACATTGGATCCCAATAAAATCAGCGTTAAAACCAAAGCTGAATCCAATTTCCACACGGACGAACTCAAACAGGCGCTCCAACCTATTCAACTTGCCATACAAGGATTTTCTGAACAACTTGCCAAGTTTGGGAATACTATCAACCAAATCGCTGACAGAGTGGACACCCTCGAACATAAAACAATCAAATGAATCTCTAATTCAGACCCTATCTGAAGTGCTTTGTGCCAAAACTACATCTATAACTGAACTTCAATTAAAATTAACAGACCTTGAGGCAAGAAGTCGATGCAACAATATACTAATCAGAGGACTCCCTGAGACTTATGAAAACCATGTCTTATTAACCATAACTAAACAGATCTTTGAGCTACTCCTGCGCTTGGATGGATGTACTACTGACATAACAGTGGAGAGAGCACACCGTGCCATGCACAAAAGACAGGACTCCACTGCCCCGCGTCAAGTCTACACTAGGCTATTAAACTTCCAAGATACCCAAAAAATCCTACTAGCTGCCAAAAAACAAAAATCCTTTACATGGAACAAACACAAGTTAACATTCTCACAAGCTTTACCTCTTTCTATCAAGACAAGCAGACAAAATCTGGCTCCGTTTTGCGCAGAGCTTATCAAAAAGGATATCAAGTTCCAAATGCGATATCCAAGCATACTTATCTTCTTCCACAATGGGACAAGATATGCAGCCAATTCTCCAAGAGAGGCGAAAGAGGCATTTGTCAAAGCCTTTAATAGTGCCCCAGTGTTGCAGCATACCAAACTTCATTAATTGAGGCTATGTTGTGACTTTCTATGCACCGGATAACACAGGAGTGCCTCCGATCACTTTTCCAGTGATCAGGTGTGCATTTCAGGCTTGTGTGATGTTTCTTTTTGCAATTTTTTGTTTCTCAATTGCTATCCATATTTTGAGTAGCTAGGAACCACTCTGGTGCTGTATTATTGCCTAGGGGGTCACTTCTGCTTTGTGACTTCCAGTTGCCCTCCCACAGAATCCTCCCTCCTGCTTACAGCGACAAAGGTTGTACGGACTAGCTCTACGTCTTTTAGTCTTGTACTCTCTAGACTGGTTTTACCAACCTTACTATTTGTTGAGCCTCCTGAGTGTTGTCAAGTGATCTAGAGAACTTATTTTTTATTACCGGGGCTTCAGTCACTCATCAAGTAGGAACTCAAGATATTGACTATTTACAGATGCCCCTGTCAAATACCACCACTTCTATGCCGAGTGCTTGTACTTATTAAGCACTAGTCTCTCTCCAACAAACATTTAACAGTTTAAACAAAATCCTAAGTTGACTGAGAGTGGCTCTATTTGATTTATATACAGAATATAACCTATTTCTTTTGACAAAATCCCTGAAATTTGTTGTTTTCGTTCCATCTAATCCAGGCATTTTGACATATTACTTTGAGTGTTGAGTCTAGAATATCACTGTCTCTTTATGCTTGATTTATTAACTAGTACATGTTATAGAATTTCATGCCAGCTTTTTATCCTGACTGTTGTTACCTGTCTTATAGTTTTCAAGAAGCTACTATGCAACAGTTATATGGAAATAGATGATTATAGGTAATTTTGAGAGGTGCACTTCCAGTTTTTTTTTTTTTTACTGTTGTTGCTTTTACTTTTGGCAGAATATTATATGCCTAAGCAGACTCAGTGATTTTATTCTGAATCAGCACCATTATGCTCAGAAAAGTGATCTCCTTACTGAACTTTTCTACTGAATTTTTCTAGTTCAAACATTATACAGTTTTGCCACAATGATATTAGGTCATATTATTGTTTGACCTTACAAGTGTTTATGTTGACTGTTAGGATTATACTTGTATTTACATTACTATTCTGATTTTCATAAAAATCTTTACTTCGCAGGGTTAGGTCATCTACCTGTTAGTGACTTACCCTACAACACATCACTTTCATGACTTACGTCTATAATATACAATCATGTTAATACCTTCCTTTCTGCCTCCTTTTTACCTCTACCTCTTTTTTCTTTCCTCCCTTTCATTATAAATACAATACTACTTTAACCATACATCTAGTCCTGTTTATGTGCTGTTATACACATAAATGTATAATAATAGGCTTCGTTTCACGGTTTCTTTTTTTTTTTTTTATTCAGCTATTTTCCATTCTCATATTATATTCTATTCCCCTAGTTGTAATACCTCTGGATTTAGATACATTGGTCCTTTTTATATAGTATCTAATGAGTGTTAATAATCGTCATAGATTACCTACTCTCCTCATAATAAATACAAGTTTTCCAGTCTTATTCTTACTTTTCCTATCCTCCTTCTTTTATGGGTTGCTCTTAGATGCATTGTAATAGGGTTCTAGAATGATCAGTTTTTGGATGAGTATTTTTATGTACATATGTATAGTATTGCTGTTTGTATCGTTTGTTTCTCTCAGGTTATTAATAGTGTTCTTTCCTTATGTTGTGCTACTATGTCACTCATCAGTGTTATTGTACTTCTTCACCTAAGGGGTTTGGGTGGTTAGGCACCGGGTTGTATTTGAAGGAGTACTATGCTAGCTTTGCTGTTGTTTCTATATCTTCAAAGGTTGGATGATTGAAGTGGATCTCCTTCACCTTAGTATACCCAATTCTACATGCCACCTCCTTTTTGTATGTGTTATTGATACCATATCTGAGAAAAATGGTTAATCAAGCCTCAAGCCTATTAATCTATATCAGGCAGTGAACATGGCTTGGTCCAATGATTCGTGGAACATAAGAGGTCTACAAAATAAAGCTAAGAAATGTCTCCTACTACATCTGATGTTTAAGTCACAGGCTAATATTTGTTTTTTACAGGAAACGCATATGCTCAAGGAAGATTGGTTGAAAGAAACTAAAAGAAAATGGATAAGGTCTATTATAGCCCCGGGTGATAGTCTCAACTCAAAGGGTGTTGCCATTATAATTAAGAAAGATTTTCAGGGGGTAATAAATGATGTAAATTCGGACAAAAATGGTAGATGGTGCTATTTCACATATAACATTCCAAACTCCATCAAACCAGCCCTTTTTCTAGATGTTTATGGGCCATGTTCACAACAACAAGTCTTCATAATGGAGATCTATAACATTCTTAGCACATTCCAAAATTACCAATTTATACTAGGTGGTGACTGGAATGCTGTCATAAATCCTAATATAGATCGTACAAGTAAGTCTCTCTCTCGTACAATTTCCAAGCCTCTTTAGCTTTAGGGGAATTAATGTCTAATTTCAACCTTATGGATCCAATCTCATTCAGTGAGATCTCAACTAAAGATAAAATTTACACATACTATTTGAAATGCTACAACACTTGGTCGCGGTTGGACTTCTTCTTAATTTCTGAATCCCTGTCAAATTTTAAGTTAAACTTCTTTATAGAACCTAGATTTCTATCTGATCATGCAAGAATTTCCCTCAAGATTATATTCACTTCAAAGATGCCTTTAACCCCCTTTTACAGCAACTGGACTCTAAACAATAACCCGCTGCATAACAATGACATAATCCAAGAAACTAATGAAATCTTAACAGACTTTGACACCAATCTTGAGCTCTCACATATTCCCCTAGATATCTAATGGGCGGCCTTGTAAAGCCAAATTGAGAGGCTTCTTGATCAATAAGGCCTCTTTCTATAAAAAGCTTAACAAAATGAAGGAAGACAATTTGACCTTAAAACTTTCCACCTTAGAAAAGAAACAGAGACTAAACCCAGACCCTGGCTTAGACAAGCTGATAAATTGTACTCAAAAAGACCTACTAGAACTTCATCAACAAAACTATTCTCTGCAAGAACAAAAACTTAATGCAACATATTCTGAGTGGGCGCAAATCCCATCTAAGACTCTAGCAAGAATAATAAAAGTAAATCAATATTCTCCTAGAATCTCTATATTACAGTACCAGAATAAAATTTATAAATCTGACTCGGAAATAATCCAGCTGTTTCATTCCCTTTACTCAGATGTTTATGGCAGGAAAGAAGATAGCACCCCTAACTCGCATGTGCTGAACTTTCTGAATACTATTAATTTCCCCTCCCTGAATGAAAATCAAAGATCCATGTTGTCTGCTCCGTTGGAGCTTCAAGAGATCCAAGATGTTATTACCAACCTCAAATTAGGCAAATCCCCAGGCCCTAATGGGTTCACCACCAATTTTTTTTAGAGTTTTTAATCTAAGAATTTTTCTTATTCTTTTAAAGGTATTCTTCATTATAAAAAATGGAATTTTTGATTTGCACTGGAATACCTCAAAAACTATTCTGATTTAAAAAAACAAGCAAGACAAAGCTGATCCCCACAACTACAGACACATCTCATTAATAAATGTTGACATAAAGATCTTATTGGGTATTCTGGCCAACAGACTTAAAAATATTATGCCCTTTTTAATTTCTCCTGACCAGGCAGGCTTTATGAGCCACAGACACACTTGGGATAACACCCTAACCCTTGACTCCCTAATGCAATTACAAAAAAAGACAAAAACACGATTTATGCCTTAACACTAGATGCTTCCAAAGCTTTCGACAGAGTAAATTGGGACTTTCTGTTCATAACATTAACTCACTTTAGTATACCCAAAGCTTTCTCTGATATGATTAAAGTACTATATAAAAATTCCTCCACTTATCTATATGTAAATAAAAGAGTATCTAACCCAATTAGGATTACGAATGGAACAAGGCAAGGATGCCCATTATCCCCCTTTCTTTTTAACATTTTCACTGAACCTTTTTTTATAGTTTTGCTCAGAACACTCACCACTCGATCCCCAAAGTTCTAAATACTAACATAATGTTTTCTGCTTTTGCTGTTGACCTTAACTTATATTTTCAATATCCCAACACAGACTTGTGTAAAATCATAAACACTATTAATAAATTCTCTAAGGCTTCAGGTTATCAGATCAATCATAAGAAATCACACAGTTTTCCAATTAATCCTATAAGCCATAAAACCAACTACTTTCCGGATTCTCCTTTTCAAACAACTTTCAACCTTAATTATCTTGGCATACATTTTGAACACAATCAAGCTTCCATGTTTCAAAATAACTTACTCAGAACATGGTCTAAAATTTTACAGGACCTTCACAGATGGGAACTCAAGAATCTGTCTCTTCTATCCAAAGCTGCGATAGTGAAAATGAATGTCTTGCCCAGACTCCTCTACCAATTTAACGCCTCAAACCATATTGTGTCTAATATCTTGTTCTCTAAAATGAATAAAGAATTAGCCAAATTTATTTGGTTTCCTAAATCAGTTAGGATATCTTACTCTTCCCAGACTCCTCTACCAATTTAACGCCTCAAACCATATTGTGTCTAATATCTTGTTCTCTAAAATGAATAAAGAATTAGCCAAATTTATTTGGTTTCCTAAATCAGTTAGGATATCTTACTCTTCCCAGACTCCTCTACCAATTTAACGCCTCAAACCATATTGTGTCTAATATCTTGTTCTCTAAAATGAATAAAGAATTAGCCAAATTTATTTGGTTTCCTAAATCAGTTAGGATATCTTACTCTAAGCTAGCTTACTCAAAGATTAAGGGAGGTCTGGGCTTACCAAATTTTCATCTTTATTACACGATTATTTATGCAAGTAGAATCTTAACTATTTCAAAACTTAATCGGGAAGATTACAACTCTTCCCCTTCTTGGATGAAAATATGGTACCAACATGCTGTCACCAATAAAATGAATCCAAAAGCTCTCCCCCTTTCTTTCTCTGTCTGTTATTAACAAATCCAATTTAGCCAGTACTCTAAAACATAAAATCAAGTTATTCCAAAATCTGATAAAAAACATCAACCTTGATAAAACCCTTCCATTACTTCAACCTCTTCGTTTTAATCTGAACATCAAGATCAAAAACTTGATGATTAATCTCTCTGACTTTCCTCTTATTAAAGATATCATAGTATGGGATATTTTCAAATATAAAGACAAAACATTCTCTGATCTACGACTAATCTCATCAAAATTTGCCAACCTCCCGGCCAATCCTCAGGATATTGCCAGACTTTGTTAGGTTATATCTACTGTCTCAAGTTCTGAGAAAATGCTCTCCAGATCTTACAACCTCCTGAACTTCATAATTCATAACTCAGCCTGCCTTTTCTCTAACTACTGGGACAATCAAGGAATCCTTATTACAGAGGAACAAAAGTATCTGCTATAACAATTACCTTAGAACTATCCCCATTTAAAAAACTGATTTACACACAATTAATGATCAATTAATAACTCTTATTATATGCCTTCTGTGCTTAATAGGTTTGACCCCAAAACTTCCCCTTCCTGTACTTGTTCCTTTCCAAAAGCAGATCTACTTCATATAGTTTGGTTTTGTAAACATACCCACAGACTTTGGTGTTCCTTAAAAGTTCGCCTAGAGAAAATGGGATACCACAAATCCACCCTTTCCTGGGAAACAGCGATCCTTCACATACCCAACACAAAGCTACCTAAGTTAAAACATCATGTACTAATCACTCTTTGCTCCCTTATCAAATTATATATCACTAAGAACTGGATGGACCGCACTAAACTTTGTTGGAATGGATTCAAGAAGATGGCTTTGAAATATATTTTGGCGCAAAAGTTTATCACAAAAGGGTCTAGGAGAAAAGCCTACTTTAAAAAAGTCTGGAAATGTTTGTTCAACCTAATTCTATATGCTTAATCTAGTTTACAGCTTATATCTTGGTATATGGTATAGATCCCACTTTAAGTTTTACTTGGAGATCCACTGTTATTCCTTATAACTCCGACTTTTCTCTTCCAACTCATTTCTCTGTATGGTAGCACTTTAGTTTGTAAATATTGTATATAATTAGTGTGTTTATAGGTTTAGACTGTATTTTTTTTTTTTTTGCATACTCATCTTTGCATATAATGTTTAGCTTTTCATTCATGGATTGTTTATTTTTTCCTTCTCTTTTTTGTATTGTTCTGATATTTGTGAAATAAATAAAAAGTTATTTGAGAAAAAAAAACTTGCTTTTTGTTTTTTTATAGTTTTACTTTTTTTGTACCCCATCCTTTCAGTATCAGTTTCTGATAGTTTTATTTTGTGAAGTTACTGACTTCTACTGTAATTCAAACCAGCATCATTCATTCCTTTTCAACTGCCTGTTTTAACCTGCTAAATCCAAATCCCATCAAGCTACCCTCTCGAGAGACTTGAACCTCAGCACTGAAATAAATAGGACATGCTGGAGGGACAGATTCATAACCCAGAGGCTCCCTTCACTCTGGAATAAAATCCCAGTCCAGGTTAGGCAGAGTCCCTCATTGACTCTCTTCAAGAGGAAACTTGATGAGTGGATGGGAGATCGTAGGTTTAGCTCGGGTATCACTTCTGTGTCACTGTTAGACAGAGGCACAGTATACTAACCTCGAAAAAGGGCATAGCAAAATTAATTTAAAATGGGTGGCGAAAGCCAAACACACTCTGGCTAGGCTTATAAATGCCCTAGGGCAGATAGCCTAGTATGAACCTATGAACCTATAAAAGTCAAAGGGTGCTGGACCCTATCCTAGCAAGAAAAGTGTATAATGTAATCAAATCAATCTTGGGTAGAATTATAGTATATTAAAATAAAGCACTTTCAGTTCTTTAAATTTTTGTCACCTTTATGGCATCCTATATTTTTCGGATGATCACATGCATTGACCACATAGTGATAAGATTTGTGGTGCCTTGCACGTTTACAAAAAAAAAATACATCAGTTTGAGGTCTTGTGGAGTTTATTTCAGGCAGCTCCCCTCTGCTAAGATTTGTGGTGCCAGGATTTTGTTCCATTTTCATTAGCAAGTCATTCATGCATGGTGAGCATAGGAATAATATTGCAATAAAGCATTAATGCAATGCATTTTTCAGTTTTTTTCCACACATTTCTTGCCGTTATATTATTTTCTTGATGAGGACTTCTAATAATTGCTACAAAGATCTTTGGATGTTGTACTTTCTCATTTGGTAAGACCTTAGCCTGACAGTTAGCTGCAGGGTTCAATCCTGATTTTTGTTCAGTTCCAGTCAATGTCAATATGGTACTTGTGTGTGTGTGTATACATTTTATTTATATATATATATATATATATATATATATATATATATATATATATATATATATATATATATATATATATATATATATATATATATATGTACATATATATATATATATATATATATATATATATATATATATATGTATGTACATATATATATATATATATATATATATATATATATTTACAAACTGATAACGGATAACCAGGTGAGTGATCTCATCATTTCATCCTTTTCAGTCGCAACGTACAGAAGCGGTTACAACTGCAAGAAGGCAGTCAGACATAAAACTCAGAATAGTCACAGTACATTGTACAATGCATAATCTGCAGAGGCAACTTAGTAATATAAATACACATGCACACATATATTTTTATCTATCTATATAATCATAGTATTATAATCTCCTGGCCAGTTTCATGTGCCAATCCTGCAAAGTCAGCACTGTGGGTATGTACACATTCCAGTTTCATCCCATTGTTGACTGAAGTACATCACCACAATTTTTGGTAGGCAAACATGTCCCTGATCTTTTGTGTTAGAAACACCCACCGTGTCAACAAGCTTCTACATGGGGTCAGCACTAGAGGTGGCCAAGCTGCAATCCCTACCCTCAGGATGAAAAAGCTAACATTAGTCACTTACTTCTACCTTCCCTTACCTGCATGTTCTGTACCTAGGTCATGAATTGAACCTTGGTCATGTGGGTCACAGTCAAGGCTTTATCCCTCTGTGGCATGGGGCTGGCAGGTTCAGATTACATTTATAAAGTATTCATATATCCCAAAATGTTGCACATGTTATATTGAAAGCATACAGTACCAAAATGCTTTAGCAAAAGCAGGGTATCATTCAATTTGGGGCAAAAATACAGTTCCTTCTTAATTTTTCAACAAGCTACTTTCAATAAACTAGAAGTACAGGTGTCATTCAGCTTGGCATTAATGCAGTTTTCTTAGTTTTGAACTGACCACTTTAAATGAATTAGAAGTAGGTACGTTTATTAAAATGGACAAATGACCTGTTGCTTAACTGAGCTAACTAGGCATTTTGGCAACATGTTTGCATCTCTTTGGTACACGTTTATGTCATTAGCACTAAGCTTTATTGGTTGACGTTTTTTTATTGTTTTATTTATGGTTGTTTGTAACTTTATGTATATTTTATTTGTATTTTTCTTTTCTTGATCAGGTTAGTCCCAATAAGTTAGTAGCCTCTTTTCAGGGGAAACCCGAGGTAATATTTATACTACAAAGGGAAATTTGACCAAGGCCTCTGGAAGCTTCCCCTACACTTTTTGATAGCTTTCACTGGGATCTTTTACATCCACGTGAGCTACTAAAAATTCAAGCAGATGGGACTTTGGTTTAACATCTCCTCTGAAGGATGGCACACTCAGGAGTGCACTGTGCATATTATTTACTTATTTATTTTACATTTGTTTACCGGGATAGTCTGACTGGGCCATTGGTCCGTTTGGAGGAAAGCTCCAAAAGCAAACTGTAGTAACAGACTTAAGTCAAACAGTAATCACAGTGTACAATATTACTATATACAGTTACACAGCACTTACCAAACACACAGTACAAATGTATAACAAGTCATCTAATATTAATATAACTGGTCAACTAATATAATGCAAACACCAAGTAAAGTAAGATAGGTATATAGTTGATGTAGCTACAATGTATACACATTTTACAGTAAATCCTAGTTTGGGGGGGAGCTACACTCCTTCAGCAGAGAAAGTTTCAGATGCAAAGTGGTCAGAGAAAGGTAAGATTTTGTAGGAGGTTTGAGATCAGGACAGAAATGGAAAGAGTGAAGGGAGAGAGTTATCCAGGGGCGATACAGCAATTCTGTGTTGATATCAGGCCTTGCATTCTGAATTGCTATAATTGTGTTATATAGCTATCCTTCTCCAGGCAATGCATCCATTCCACTTCCCTCAGAATCCCAGGCCTCAAGTCTCCAGGGTTGAAATTGTTGCTCACTGTTTTCTATATAAAATCATTATCAGTGTGGTGTCTGTTTGCCACCAGTGACAGCTAGCACATGTACGTTGTTTGGGAGTGTGGGGCATTGCCATACATTAGGAGTATGTGTGTGTGTGGGGGGGGGGGGGGTTCTCCTGCCAAAAGTGCTTACAGGTTAATTTTTGTGTATTTATTTTCTCAGCCATTTGTGCTCAGTGAGTTAATTTCTCACTGTGTTGTAAATCAACTGTTCATAACGGAACCAATTGTACAGTTACTTTTTGGATTCCTTATTTATATTGTGACAATCATGTTTGATTTCCAAAGGTACTATCAATAACATATTCCATTTAAATATCATTCCTTTAACCACCATCTAAATTACGTGCTCTTTTTGACAAAATTGAAATTTATTCCAGTTAAAAAAGGCTTGGCATATATTTACAATTTTCCTACACCTTAAAAAGTTGCTTTCTCCAAACTGCCCATAAATGAGTCATTTATCTATAATTTTAACAAGTTCAAGTCATGGTAAGTATGCAATTGAAACCCTTATCTCTGCCTAAAATAAAAGATTGGTAAAAATCTTAGCTGTGGCGCATGCTACCTGTAGATTCACCTTTATTTTCCATCCTAGCCAAATCATGAATTGCTCTCATAGTGGTTTGGGGGAATTCAGAGACTGTCATCTGAAATATAGTGACAATTAGAGAACTGACGGTCACATCCTTCTTTTTTAATAGTATTGTTAGATGTTAATCAAAGGTCAGGTTAAAGGAATGACACAAAACTCATCTAATTGGCTTTATATTGTTTAATATTTTAAACAATCCAAACTCTTTCCAGCAAAACTAATCTTATAACAAAAATATCTTTTGTTTAGACATGCAAGAGTGTGAGTTAATCTATCATCATAAAAGAGGGGATACTCATCAAAGTATGCACTAGGTTTGAAGTTTTGAAAATTCTGCATGGTAATTTATTTTAACACTTTTCATGGAGCTACTTTCAATAAATGCTTATTTTTATCCACACGATTGTTTATTGTTCATTTTTTTTAGCAAAGTACCCACCCGCTACACCATATCTATCCCCCTTGCTAGAATCATTCCTCTGACATTTTGTACTTGTATATGTACACACATACACCTCTTTGTCACACTGAATAAAGATGTCTTCCTTTGTGTAAGTGTGCAAGTATTATTTTTAGTCTAATGTAGCTGTTTACTTTGTAGATGTGACAATGCTTCAATGCTGCAAAAAAAAAAGCTTCAAGTATCACAGAATTCCATAGTGTATGTTCCTGTTCACCCTAAACAACGGCATGAAGCACTAGTGCATTGTGGGTATCAGTAGACTGACATTATATGTGCCTTTTAAACAACTGTTGAAGCTCAGAATTGAACCACAAGCTGTGCATTTTGAGTAAAGCTAACGGGCAACCTGGTGGCTCAGTTTTACACTCTCTCTTGAGCAGTCTCATAGTTTGAAATTCAATCCTGACCTCTAGGCACTGCCAGAGTATGAATTACCATATTATTATTCTTCCATGGGGGGGGGGGGGGGTATTCCAGAAACATGGTTGTTGATAATGTGTATATTCCATTTACTTTTGTTGTTCTGGCCCAGGCCATAACTGAAAAGGGTACACTGACCAGCCCCATTACCTGGTTAACAAATTAATAAAAAAGTGATTATTATGGGCAACATCAGGTTTTTTTTTTTTTTTTATGCTGATGGAATTCTACATTTTTTAAATTAAAATTATTCAAACAAATAAACTACAAAGCTGCACTGTATTGGGCAAGTCACTCTATGATGTAATGCATTGTAGACTGCCATTCCTACTTTCTCTGCAGTATTAGAATTGAAGCTGATTATTAAAGTGTCATCTTTTAATGGACACATTTTACCAGAAGTTTCATTTCATCCAAATACTTACTCCTTTCACCGAGGGCTTTTGACATTGTTGACAAGCAGTAGGCCTTTTATTCTGTTGTGCAGAGCTTGTCCAGATTTTTGTCTCATATTTTCAGTCTGTTTCTCATAACATTTGTACTTTTATGGCAAATCACCTAGGACTGAATTCATTAAATAATGACATACATTTGGGCTTCAGCCTTTATAGCCTTCAGAGATTGCATGATAATGCAAGTCCTATTATTCTAGCAACTTTCACAGTTTTAAAAGCAATGTGTAAACTCTATCCCTATTTTTGTTCCTTGGTTCCCTCCTTATTTTAGGCTTTGCTCAGATTTCTTGTGCTAAGAGGTTTAGATGTATGGTGCGGGTGCACTAATTAAAAGCCAGTGTGTAGGGTAAACAAGCAAATTTGTACTGTTTTAGCAAATATAGTCTTGTTTAATTTCACTGAAGCTCCAATTCGCCAAACGTCTATTCATCAAACTTAAACCATCAAATAACATTTCAGTGAAGGATTACATCAGCTAAATTATTCCTGGGGAAGGGAGTTAAGCTGGCCATTGTAACACCTTTACCCTCTGACCCAATCTAGTGTGATCACGGAGTTGGAATATATAATTACGGAGTGTGGGCACATTGGGGGTGTAGGGGGGGGGAGAAGCCCCCCACCTTGGTGAGTTTAAAATAATGTAGTTTGTGTTACAATCGCTCTGGTGGCCAAGTATTTTTTTTTTCTCTGAGAAATCTTTTCAATGATGTAATTCTTCACTGAAATGATATTCAATGCTTTAAGTTCGACAAACAGACATTCAGCAAATTGAGGCTTCGATGAAGTGATATAGATCGCAAGGTTACTACCGCACAGATGTTATTTTGTTAAACATCATTGATGCAGTGAACTAATTTTTGACTATGATTTTTTGCTGTTGTATCATGTAATCCAGGAGTTGGTTGGAAAGCCAATTTATAAGCTGTATAAAAATTTCAGTTATGTTAAAAAGGTAAGTAGTAGTAACTTGCTCACAACACAAAATACCTAATGTCTTATAGTACATTATTTTTGACGGTTAATTTAATAATGATCAATGCAAAAGAGTTATAAAACAAATGTTTTGCTCTTACTCTGCAGATTACCTCAAGACTTCTGTATTGAGCATTTTGCCTTAAAGATGGTGTCAAGGAAGTGCATTGTTGTTTCTTTACTCTTTGCAGTCTGTGTCAGACGAATGTTTGTTCATGGCAATCCCATGTGCAACATTTTTAAAGGTAAAAACTTAAAAATCTAAAACATTTTATCCATTGGTTATTCAGGTATGTTTTAATGAAACTTAAACTGATTGAAAGATTTCTGAATGCATCATGTTTCATTCCAGGACTATTAAGAACTGTGAGTAACACACTGGATGTATTTTAACACAGTACCTTTTAATACACTAGACAGCAATGTTGTCTGTTTCATACTGTTTTTAACCCCACTACCTGTCTGCTGTTGGCCCATCCATGACATGAATAGCACACTCATTCCTTTAAATATGAAAGATGATCACAGGATCATCCAAGTAGCCATCAAGGCTTTCTGTGTAGCATTAAATCCCAGTCCATACAGCAACCAGACAGTCAATACCAGTGCCCTTACATACACTTGTCCATATGCATGTACATGTCCAGTTACACAGCATAGCTCTGTTTGGTGGGAAAAACACATTGATGGGCCATAATGTTGCCTGCTATCTCTAAACATTCAGTAAAAGTCATCTGTGCTCAGGAGTGGGCTGCTTTCCCTCCTTCAGGATGGGAGAGCTGGTGATAGCCACTTGCACTATCCCCAGTCACCTTCTCCTGCAGTCAGGTTGCTAACTGCTCCCAGACTATCTGTTTAGCAGTCAATGCTTTATTCTTCTATACCATAGAGCTGAACCAGTATTGATAATTAATGCAAGTTGAACATTTAGTGGTTTAGAAAGGCTTTCACTATTTGTGCATTTGTTTGTCGGTTTGTTAACTGGAAGGATGGGCTGGTCCAGGAACCCATTTCCCCCATGACTTGGGCCTTAAGACACAAAATCAACATATTTTCTCATACAAGAAAATTTAAAGGAAAATATGAAAGTTGTATTTTAACATACTTAAGAAAAACTGGGATTTTAAGTTAGGTGGGGTAAGGTGAACCTTAACCTTTGTTTGCAGCATGCACAGGCATCATTTCAGAATGTATGAGGGTTTTTCACCAAATTGTGGATATAAAATTTCTTTCTAAATCATTGATCATTGGTGGCTACACCACTTCTTTTCTCCTACAGCATGGAAACCTGAGGTCTTTGGAGCAGGATGGAGTTGTCAGCACTTTTACTAGAACTGCACATTTACAAAAACTGAATTCATGAGTTTTTCAAAGCTAAAGGTTTTCTCCTTATAAACCAAAAATAAAAGTTGTTTGGGTACACAAGAACGAAGGCTATCTTAATATGTTTCACTTGAAGAAAAAAAGACAAGAGTAAGCCTAATGGCACTACAGCAATCAACAGTAAATCAGTCTGTTTATAACTGCGTACATATTAAGCAGAATTATAAGTCAAACGATCTGTGCATATTTTTGTGGAAAT
>NC_056732.1:1597552798-1597635298 GCF_019279795.1 Protopterus annectens | reverse complement strand
ATGACTATACATTTTTGGCGTTTAACTTCAGGCCATGGCTCTGGCACCAGCTATCTGTTTCTGTGAGTCCCTTCTGAAGGATATCCGTGTCTGATGCACTTTCCACTATGGCGCCCAGTTTGCAGTCGGCTGCAAACTTTGTCCGCCAAAGTCCTCCTATGTTGGCCTGTACTTCTGAGAAGTAGATGCCAAAGAATAGGGGCCAAGGACCGAGCCCTGTGGGACACCACTTGTGACCGGCTTGGAGTCTGACACAGCGCCAGCAACTCTAACCCTGTGGGTTCTGTCCTTAAGCCAGTTTGCAACCCATCTTGTGACATATGGGTTTACATTTAAGCTGGTAAGTTTTTCTACAATACCTGAGTGGGGTATTGTGTCGAAAGCCTTTGCAAGGTCAAGGTAGGCTGTATGGACTGCCTTTCCCTCATCAATGGCCTTGGTGACTGTTTCAAGAAGTCGACCAAGTTCAAAAGGCATGATCTTCCCTTGACAAAGCCAAACTGGGTCGGGTCCAATGTCTGCAAGTCCCCTATATCTTTGTTTATGAGCTCCATTATGATCCTCTCCATAGCTTTGCAGACTAGACTTGTTAAGCTTATGGGGCGGTAATTACCAGGGTCCGTAGAGGCGCCCGGTTTGTGGAGTGGGACAACAGTTGCCGTACGCCACTCCTTGGGCACGTATCCTGTGGTAAGGCTGAGATTAAACAGCTGCCTTATGTGAGGGTTTAATTCCTCATTTAGCTCGTGTAGCACACAGCCGGGGACACCATCCGGTCCCATTGATGCTGTGTTTTTAGCTTTAGAGAGAGCAGCTTTCACCTGCGCATTTGAGATGTCCGGGAGGCTACACTCGGCTGGGATAGTTATCTCTCCTTTAGGGGAGAGGGGTGAAGTTTGCACTGAACCTGTCTGCCAGTATGTTGGCAATGTCTGTGGGTTCAGTGATTTTTGTATCATTTTGGACTAATTCTGAGCATATCTGGGAGTTTCCACCCAGGTTCATAACATAGCTGAAAAAGGCCTTATGATTGTCCTTTGAATCCATGGCAATTTTTCTCTCAAAATTGGCCTTAGTTGATTTTATGAGTGCTCGTATTTTTTACTAATAATGATCAGGGGTGACTTCCCTTTTATGGATTTTGTTCTATCATGTAATAGCTTTCTCCTCTTATTGTAAAGTTTGTTAATGGCTGGGGTCCACCAGACTGGACGCTTGCCCTTTGTGGAAAGAGTCTTGGTTTTATTTGGGATTGCCTGATCCATGCAGTCCTGGAGGTGTTCATAGAAGGCATTTGTAAGGGCTTCCACAGCTTGGGTTGTGGTTTCCACTGGCTCAGGGGCCTTGAAGGATACCACACCAGTCTTGAGTAGTGTGAAGTTTGCTTTAGAGAAGTTCTTCATTATGGTCTTTTTTGTTTGGGGTGGTGGTGGGATGTGGATTTCTAGTGAGATTAGTTTATGATCAGATCTCACCAATGAGGGATATACTTCCGTGTGGAGCATTTTGTCCCCATGTTTGTGACAATGAGATCTAGTATATTTTCTCCTCTCGTGGGAACAGTGACTAGCTGTTCCATGGCATTTGAATTTATGAACTCCAGGAACTGTTGGGCTAGAAAGTTAGGGCTTGAGTAATGTTCCCAGTCTATATTCGGGTAGTTGAAGTCACCCAATATGATGGTGTTTGGAGATACATTTATACCCTCCAGTGTCTTCAGGAAGGCTGTGTGGGGTTCCTGAGTTTGAGAGGGTGGCCTGTAGCATGCTACAATTTGTAGAGCAGTTTTGTCTATGGTTAGTTGCACCTGGATGGTTTCCGAAGCTTCGTGCGTTGCCACCAACCTGGAGGTGTGGGTATCCTTTATGAATATGGATACACCCTCTCCTTTTGTGGTGTGGTCCGGGTTTTGGGGCGGGAACGCATGATATGAGGTAAAACCTAATAGTGCTGGGGTGCTCTCAGGAGCCTTGAACCAGGTTTCAGTTACAGCACAGACATTGATGTTCTCCATACTGAGAAGGGCCTCGAGTGCGTGCATTTTGAGATTTAGACTTCTGGCATTGAGCAGCATTACCCTCAGTTTCTTCCCATTTTTGTTTTCTAGGGTGGTAGGTTTAGAATTTGAGCCTTGCCTAAAAAGGCACTATGGGGTGGCAAGAGCCTTAGCCAATATCCGAATCCCAGGGTGACAGGTGCAAGCCGTCCCCTTGAAGCAGCGTGGCTTGTCAAGCATGTCATCCCAGGCAGACAGACACTGGATCCCCTTTGAATGACACCAGACATTAAGCCAATTGTTAAAGCTGATCATCTTGTCTCTATATTGTGGCATCATTCTTGGTGAAGGAAGGATACTGCTCAGGGTTAGGGTCATACCTGCCTGGGCTACATAATCAGAGAGCTCCTCTATGTCTCTTTTCATGTAGTCCAGGGAGGTACGTCTCAGGCCGCTCACACCAGCATGGACAATGACTGTGTCATATTTGTACTTGCCGTGGAGTGACCCGAGTGCTTGTGTTATGTGGCGGATTCTAGCGCCTGATAGGCAGCTTACTGTGACCCTCTCCTTGTTCAGCCTGGTGAGTGGGACGCCAGTGTGTCTGACTATGGAGTCACCTATGACAAGTATGTTTGGTGTTGTATTTGGCCTTAAGGGCTGTGACTGCTTTGCACACTGCTTTTGTGGTTTATGTGTTGCTTGTGGGGTGTCTTGAGGTAGCAGTTGTTTGGGTGTCTGCTTTGGAGGCCTCTGCTGTTTAGGTAAATTTTACTCAGAGCCTCCGAGTATGTCTTTGTGTGTTTATGTGTTTGATTCAGTGGAGTGGTAGCATTATGTGAGGCTGGTTTTGTGGTGTGTGTAGTTGCCTTCTCCTCCTGTCTGGTCTTGCCAGTCCTGAGTTGAGAGAGCTCAGCCTCCAGTTTGGCTAAATAGCTGCATCTCTCGCAAGTATTTGTGTTATGTGGGAGGAGGAGAGGGTTGTCTGTGTACATGAGGCAGTTATAACATTGCCTCAAGATTCCCAGATTCACCAGCTGGACCAGAGAGAAGATTGACAACTGACCTTTGGACATGCTAGAATAATACTGGGAATTCCTTAATTGAAAACAAGGGCCAGTGGGGAGTGAGGATGTAGTGCTTTTAATTTTTAGTGCTGACTTATATAATTGCTTTAGTGAGCAAGTGCCAGGTAACTTGAGTGCAATGTGTTACAAGTAACTAAATGCAAAAACAACAAACAGTAACTTTCTTTCAAGTGAAATAAGGAAATAAGTACAGTAAGCAATGCAGATATCACTAGTGATCCACAGAAGCGCTGAGAAGTTGCGTATTAGGTGGAATTAGCTTCCAGGGAAATAACAAGCAAACAAACAACAAGCATATAAACAAAGCTAGATTCAGCAGGCCTGGATCTAGTCTATGCTAGAGCAAACAAGGTGAACCAATTTCAGTAAGATACAGTTCAAATATTCAGGCACTATAAACCTTTAACCAGAAATTCCCATTTCCCAACATTGGGGTAAGTTTGATTGCTACTCTGAGTTGGAAGTACTGTTTAAAGCTCCTTTAAAGTTTACATACAAGAAAGGAAGAAACCTAAAGGAATTATTGGAAAGAGATTACAAGTTAACCCATAGAAAAAGAATAGGCACTTACAAGTGTGTATTTTGTGCCCAGTATCCTTCTTCTTCTTCTTTTGTGCCCAGTATCCATTTATTTTAAATCATGATTCAATGTGTATTGCAGAGAGGGTTTATATGGTTAAAAGCGATAGCTTTTCCAACTTTTCCAGCAAAGGTTTGATTTATTTAGCTATATGTAAACAGTGTGCAGCATTTTATGTTTGAAAAACTACACGTAAATTAAAAAGAAGGATTTACGAACATCTCAATGCATTAGAACACAAGATAATAACAATGCACTTTACAAACATACCTTAGCATGCACACAGGCAAGATGGGGTTTTTTGTGCTTGAAAAGGTGGATCAGGATGTGAGGGGGAGTCTCTTGGAGACCAGGATTGAGGTAAGTGAATTATATTGGCAACTGCTTTTAGAGGCCAATAGGACCCCAGGACTTAATGAACATTTATCTATTGCCCCTATATTGAAAATGAGAACTGCAAAATTGTAACTTGTGTGGTCTCTGTTTTATGACAATGTTGCAATAGGTTTTTAATATATGTTCAATGAAATTTATATGCGTCTAGCCTATTCATTTTGAATTTTGGTGAATGTTACTTTATGCACTTTAGTATGCAGGTTTATTTATGTAATTCGTTTTGATTAAAGAATTTAATAACGCATTTATATATTTTTTTTTATATACACATTTAAGCATTTATATTTTTATATTTAAATACTCTTATTCCTATGTTTATATATTTATGCATTGATGTACTAATATTTGTATAGGAACATGTTAGGTTGGTTTTAAACTGCTTTTATGATTTGTTTCTTTAACTGTATTATGTAATTAAGGGATCATGGGGTATAAAAGAGGATGTGGCAGCTTGTGATGCATTTATTCATACATCTGAAGAAGTCTTGTTGACAAAACGCTGTGGGGAGTGTTGTGTTTATATTTTGAATACACGGCTGTTCCTTCTGACTATTGCTTGGTACATGACTTTGTAGACCTCCTTTTGGTGCCTGTACCTGTTTTTTGTTGGTTACCATCTTCAGACACCTTGCCTCATTGTTTTAAGTAAATAAAATGAGTATGCATGTTCCTAATTTTGGAAGGTATTGTTAGAAAAAAATCTAGTGGTGATGCTGTGATATTTTCAACTGCAAAGCTGTTAAAGTCATTGCTTTCTGAGAGATGTTGAAGCAACTGGATGCCTGCCTCCTGGTGAGTATTAATCTTAGAATGACATAGAAAGTAACTGGAAACAATAGGTAGTAACATAGAACAACCATTGTATGGGAGCACTACAGAATCCTGAAAGCCCAAAATCCTGAGACGAAAATCCTGAAAGTTCAAACTACTGAAAACTCAAAATACTTCTTCTTCTTTTGGCTTTTCCTGGTTAGGCGTCACCACAGCGGATCACCTGTCCGCTCATGATTGGCAGTGTAGTTTTAGGGTGTCGAGTTGCCAGCCCGGCACCCAACCTTCCACAGAAGGCACTCACACTCATGCCTAGGGCCAATTTAGAGTGTCCAATCCACCTACAGTATGTCTTTGGGATGTGAGAGGAAACAGGAGCACCCGGAGGAAACCCACACGACCACAAGGAAACCATGCAGACTCCACACAGAAGGCACCCCAACCAAGAATTGAACCAAAGAACCTCTTGCTGTGAGGCGGCAACGCTAACCGCTGCACCACCACGGCCGCCCAAAATCCTGAAAACACACAGGATACCAACACTCACTACATTCCAGCACAACTACATACAGAAAAAAATAAAACACAAATTATATTACTGTTCTCCAAGTATTACTTAGTGTAGTGAAGTGCAATCTCGGAGTTGATATATTTAAGTAGCAGGCAGTGTGGGGGTGCAGGGGAGCTTGCCCCCCCTGCATATAGTTGTAGGATAATATGTTTCTGTATGTACTTGTGCTGGAATATAGTGAGTGTTGGTATCCTGTGTGTTTTCAGGATTTTGGTCTTTCAGGATTCTGTAGTGCTCCTATATATATATATATATATATATATATATATATATATATATATATATATATATATATAGAAACAGTGTGTGTGTGTAAAAGTGAAGTTGCTTAAATAATTTTGGACTGCATTAAAGCACAGGTTTGTTATTTCAGAGGTGTATTGTTAGATGGAAATTTATGTGTGATATACAAGTGCAAAACATCATGATATACCAGACCAAATACTGAGTAAAATGTTCTAGAGCATCTTTTATATATTTAGACAGCAAATGAGGTACAATATGAACTTTTTTCTTCCCATAAGATGGACCATGAGAGACTGTAATACAATGTAACATGGCTGTGGGGGTAGAAAGGTTTGGAGGCAGTATGCTAGACAGCTATAATAAATTTATTAGCAAATGCTGGAGTAGGCAGTGAAAATGAATTCCAGTAGGCAAGGCAGTAAGTAAAAAAGTGGTAGATTTAATTAATGAAGGCAACATATAATGGAATATAAAGTGAAGGAGGCCTGTAAACCCAAGTTCACTGTAACACTACAGGAATAGATGGACTGCAGCCAGATTGCTCCATAGCTGTAGTCTACCAATGAACTCCATTTAATAATTCTGTTAATAAATATAGGGATATTCTCTTCACACTTTGTCTTATTGCTAGATATAGTTATCTTCTGTGTCACAAGAATTAACTTTGAAGAATACATGGAAGGGACACAATTATTTTTCAAAGGTAGCACCAAAATTGTTTTACACTGAAAATCCTGGCTGGAAAGAAAAATATGCAGAGGAGTACAGGTGTGGTTCTCTATTGTAATTACAAGATTCATAAGTGCCAAAAATAAATCCAAAAATACAAGAGAACTGTGAATAGCAAATATCACTGTTCGAGTTTAAAGTTGTTTTTTCCACGGGGATAAGTACCTTTTCAACCCCTAAAGTGGGGGGGCAAGTCCCCCAAACATATGTAGCCAGCTATGAGATCACCATATCCCTGGGAAATGGGAATATTCCAGGAAGCAGCAAACTTGGACTTAGTAAATGAACATCTTAATTTTCAGTCCTTTAGTCTCAAAGTTCTGGGACTCACACTAATGAGTCTTCAGATATCAACTGTCTTTCGGCTTCTCCCATTAGGGGTTGCCACAGTGGATCACCGGTCCCCAGATTGATTGGCAGTGGACTTTTATGGTGTCTAGCTGCCAGCATGGCACCCGACCTTTACCGAAGGCACACACACACCATTCTGCATATCTTTAAAACTCATTCAACCACAGGGAGGACATGCAGACTCCACACAGAAAGCACTTCAGCCGTGAATCAAACTGAAGAACCTGTTAATACCACTGTACCACCACAGCTGACTACTAAAGTTGCAGTTGTTGCACAGAGATATGAAGGAGAATAGTCAGTATCAATAATGGCAAATAAACCTACCTAGGATAAAATAATCCAAATATTAATGTTACAGATATGCTACTTATTTGCTAGTTTGTTCACCTAGTTAGTTAGTTTGTTTTGTTGACTGGGTTAGTCCCATTAGGTCTATGGATTGTTTTCAGTGAAGACTCAAAGTATGGATACAGATAATGGAAAAATGAGGTTGCTCCATCTATAAGAATGAAGACTGCTGGCAGTAAAGAGGCCTACAGTGATACAGAATGTGTACTGGAGTGGTGTAATGGGCTGTGGTGATCAAATGGGAGAGGAGGAAACGGAGTAAGTCTGTATACCAAAGTACACGGCACAGGGGTTAAGTACCACAGGTAGATCCTGGATTTTTGGAATAGTACACCATCTTCTATACTGCTTCACTCATACAGTAATCAATAACTTCTGATTTACACTCCAAACGCCCATGCTGTCAAGTTGGTTAAGAAAGTAGAAGTGTGGGTCCCCAACAGCTCTGATTCCTATAAACCTTTTCTCAGAGATCATTAAAATCCTTCTGAATTGCCTAAAGATGCGAGTTTTAAGAATGTATGAAAATTGTGAAGATTCTATACCAGTGTAGTATACGCATTGTCCCCATGATACATTCATTTAACAAAATGTAACAGGGTTACTTATTAACTTGGTAAGCAAATTATCTACCTTGGATTGTTTTCAGCCACATCTTTGTGCACCATAATGTCAGCGCATTTAGATACTTTTTTGATAAATAGTTACTTATAGGGTTATTGGCTTTAAGCTCACAGAAATATATGCCTTCCTTTACAGGTTCATAGGAAGGTACTAGGCTATCTGCCTGAAAGCATTTTCTAAGCCTAGCCGGAATGTATTGGTTTTTGCCGCACCCTTACATTAGCTCCCTGTGCCTCTGTCCAGCAGAGCCATTGAAGTGATCCCCGGGGTAAACTTTCTATTTCCCATCCACTCGTCAAGGTTTCTCTTGAAGTGTGTTAGCGAGGAGCTCTGCCTAATGTAGATTGGAATCTTGTTCCAGAGCATGGGAAATCTCTGGAACAGGAATCTATCCCTCCAGCACATCCTATGTATTGTTGTGGTGAAGTTTAGATCCCTAGAGCGGGTGGCTCAATTCTGGGTTGGACATGGCCTTGTATGTCAGGCATAGATCACCTCTGAGTAGGTGGTATGCAACCGAGTACAGCTGGAGTTTCTTCAGTCGAGCTGCATAGGGCATCTGTTTGAGGCCAGTGATTTTCTTGGTGAGGTACTTCTGTGGTCTTTCCAGATGTTGTAAGTGTCTTGTAAGGTACATCCCAAATGGGGCGTACTCTATGATGGGTCTGATGAGTGATGCTTAGAGGGGCACAATGACCTCTTTGGATCTGGATGTAAACCCTTTTGTGATTAGATGGGCCACATAGAAGGATTTTCTAACCACTTTGGCAATGAGATTATCAAAGGAGAGATTACTCTCTACTTGGGTCCCCAGATCCCTTATTACGTCTTCCGTATTTAGGGGGCTACCACTTATGTGGTAGTTTGTGGGCACTTTGTTTTTTCCAAAGAGAATGACTGCACTTTTTGGCATTTAGTTTGAGGCCATGGTTTTAACACCAGGTATTTGTCAGTGAGACCCTTTTGGAGGATGTCTGTGTCAGCCGGAGAGTCAGTTATAGCCCCTAGTTTGCAGTCGTCTACGAACTTGGTCAGCCATAGACCTCCTGTGCTTGCTTGTACCTCTGAGAAGTATATGCAGAACAGGAGGGGTCCTAGGACTGAGCCCTGGGGAATGCCACTTCGAACCAGTTTAGAGTCAGACCTAGCTCCCACAACTCTAAACATGTGGGTTCTGTCCATCAGCCAGTTGGCAACCCATCTCAAGACGTAGGGGTTTATGTTCAGGCTGGTGATCTTGTCTATAATACCAGTATGGGGAATGGTGTCAAAGGCCTTTGCGAGGTCTAGATAGGCTGTGTGGACCACCTTTTCCTCGTCTATATCCTTGGTAACTGTCTCAAAGAAGTCCACCAGGTTTAGGAGGCATGATCTGCCCTTAACAAAGCTGAAATGGGTAGGGTCTAGTGTTTGGAGGTTCCCAATGTCTGTGTTAATGAGATCCATGATGATGCGCTCCATAGCCTTGCAGACCAAGCTAGTCAGGCTTACAGGGCAAAAGGACTGTTTCCCAGTGTTTCCAGAAATGCAGAATGGGGGTCCTAGGACATGGTGGGTGATCTGTAGCAAGCTAAAATTTGAATTGCAGTTTTGCCCATTGTTAGTTGCACATGGATGATCTCTGAAGCATTGTGCTGTGCCACTAATCTGGAGGTGTGGGTATCCTTGATGAATATGGATATACCCCCGCCTTTTGTATTTTGGTCCATGTTTTGTGGCTGAAAAGTATGGTATGAGTTGTAGCCTGGTAGTGCTGGGGTGCTCTCTGGAGCCTTAAACCAGGTTTCTTTTACTGCACATATATCAATTTTCTCCATACTGAGGAGTGCCTCCAGTGCATGCATTTTGAGGTTTAGACTTCTGGCATTGAGTAGCATTACCCTCAGTTTTTTCTTACATTTACTATTTACAGTGGTGGTTTTATCTTTTGAACCTTGCCTAAAAAAGGCACTATGGGGGTGGCAAGAGCCTTGGCCAGTATTCGAAAGCCTAAGGGTGACAGGTGCAAGCCGTCTCTAGAGAAGCAGCGTGGCTTGTCGAGTATGTCATCCCAGGCTGACAAACACTGGATCCCCTTTGAATGACACCAGAAGCTTAGCCAATTGTTGAAATTGATAATTTTTTTCTTTATACCATGGTATCATTCTTGGTGAGGGCAGGATGCTACTCAAGGTCAGGGTCATACCGGCCTGGGCTACATGATCAGAGAGCTCTTCCATGTCTCTTTTCATGTAGTCCAGGGAGGTATGGCTCAGGTCATTCATACCAACATGGACAATGACAGAGTCGTATTTGTACTTGTTCTGGAGTAACCTGAGTGCTTGTGTTATGTGGTGGTTCTTGGCACCAGACAGGCAGCTAACAGTAACCTTCTCCTTGTTCAGCCTAGTGAGTGGGACGTCAGTGTGCCTGACTATAGAGTCACCTATTACTAGTGTGTTGGGTATGTTATTTTGCCTTAAGGGCTGTGATTGCATGGCACACTGGTTTTATGAAGTATGTGATTCATGGTTTGTGTTGCAGGGGGGTGGAGGTTGCTTGGGTGCCTGCTTTGGAGGTCTCTGTTGTTTTTGCAGATTTTTATTTAGAGCCTCCGAGTATGTTTTCATGTATTTATGTGTGTTTTTTGCTGGTGCTGGTTTCATAGGTCTATGTGAGACTGGTGGTGTGATGCAAGTAATTCCCTTCTCCTCTTGACTGTCTGGTCCAGTCTTGGGTTTTGAGAGCTTAGCCTCCAGTTTGGCTATATAATTGCATCTCTCGCATGTATTAGTGTTTGGTGGTAGGAGGAGAGGGTTGTCTGTATACATGAAGCAGTTGTAACATTGTCTTAAAATGCCCAGATTCACCAGTTGGACCAGAGAGTACATCTGAAACTGCCCTTTGGACATGCCTGGATAGGTACAGTGAACTGTTTTACTGATTGGCTAGTAAGGTTGAATACAGAGAGCCTTGTCCTTCTCTACAGTATAGGAGGGTCAAGTGCTAAGGTTTATTAGTGCTTGCTATGAGTTTTGAGCAAGTGTCGGGCTGAGAGGTGAATGGTTTGAGTGCTTAAGTTGAAAGTTTGCCTAGTTCCAAGGGAAAAATTGAAGAGTAGACTTTGTGGAGCCAGGAATAATTATACCCTAACTAACCTGCGCTGCCCGGCGCGCACAACCAGGGA
Organism: Protopterus annectens; assembly: GCF_019279795.1. Taxonomy (NCBI): domain Eukaryota; kingdom Metazoa; phylum Chordata; order Ceratodontiformes; family Protopteridae; genus Protopterus; species Protopterus annectens. The sequence continues at coordinate 1,597,624,429 of NC_056732.1, read as the reverse complement.
AATGAAAGAGATAGAAATTAGTCCAAAATGGCCAATAAACTACTCATTTCTGGGCTGAAACCACTCCTCCTGGGACAGATAGGCTGCTCAAAGCTCCCCTCTCTCACAGGTGAACAGAGAAAATTCCTTCTATCCAAGTAAGGTATGGGCAAACACAGAAACTTGTAACACAGCAGCCCTGAATTCAGCACTAACCTAAAAACTGGACTATACTAGCTTAGAAAGGCAGGAAAACAAGTATATTTTTGTTGTTGTTGTTTTTTTTTCAGAAAATAAAGCAGATACAATCAAAAAAACACTTTAAATGCACAGAAAAGGCTATCACACTTGAGTGTACAGCCTACAACAGTTAAACAGGTAATTTAAACACAAAAACGACTTTGTTAAAGTGCAGGCACGAAAATAAGTACAATATGTAGCTGAAACAAGCTTTTTAAATCACAGAAACTCTAAAACAATCAGCATTTTAGGCGGAATTAGCTAAAGGCAACAAGAAAATGCAGAAAAATTATACTTAATCACTCCAAAGTCTCTCTTTTGTCTCTTTGCTGCTGTAGAACTCTGCAGGGCACCAGACAGGAGCTTGCTGAGCTGTATACAAGCACAAAAATCTCACAAATGTGGGTTTTATAGCAGGGAAATGAAAGGGATAGAAATTAGCCCAAAATGGCCAATAAACTACTAATTTCTGGGCTGAAAACACTCCTCCACGGACAGATAGGCTACTCAAAGCTCCCTCTCTCACAGGTAAACAGAGAAACTTCCTTCTATCCAAGCAAGGTATGGCCAAACACAGAAACTTGCAACACAGCCCTGAATTCAACACTAACCAGAAAACTGAATTATACTGGCTTTGAAAGGCGGGAAAACAAATATATTTTTTTTTGTTTTTTTTCAGAAAATAAAGCAGATACAATAAAAAAAAAAAAACACTTTAAATTCACAGAAATGGCTATCACACTTACGTGGAATCTTAAAAGAAATATGAGTTGGAAAATGGAATCTTTCTGGCAGGAAGTATGAATTTCTCAAGAAAGCAAGAAACTGAAAATGATCAGCTGCTGTAGGGGCTAATTTGAATTAATATTACATACGCAGCAACTTTATTGAGGTCAGAAGCAGTGACAAGATTTTTCATTTTGATTAGATCAGACTTATGCATTCTAGATCCGCCTACAATTATTTTTGATGTTGACATGGACTGTGGTGCAGAGTATGAAAAAAAACAACTTAGATGGTGTATTTTACCACATTTAAAGTAAAAAATTAATGAAATTCACAATCGATTTATGAGCTTTTTTCTATACCACTTGAAGACCAATCAGTCTTTCAGTTCTGCCATTGTATCAATTGTTTGATTGTTATGGCGTGGGAACCTGCTGTTGTTTGGCTGTCACCTGATTAGTTGTAGGAATTTGTATGCCTTGCCACCCCTCCCACTTGTAGCTAGACTGTACCCACGGTCTAAGTTATCACACGCCTGGTCTGCTCGGGTCCATCAGCACAAACTTCTTGGTAGGAGTTTCCAGTGTATTTTCAAGAGGGTGCTGCTGAGCCTACCCTGTCCTCTGAGTGGTAGTACTCAACAGTGAGGCCTTGCAACAACATGCTCCACCCCCCCCCCCAACAGATGAGCAAGGTCATCTTGGTCAACTTCAGTTATCCCAAGTTTATCTCATCTGTTTGTGTTTGTATTTATTTATTAATATCATTGCATTCTTCCAAGAAGGGGTTATATACTACAGATGTACATACAATTCCTTCAACAGAAGGGGAGATGTGAACAAATGAATCTATCTCATAAAGTTATGTGGACCTCCCTATCAGACAGTGCTTTCCTTATGAAATGTGGTGAGACTACTGTGGTGATTAAGAAAAAAAGGGAAGCAGTACTTTAACCACAAAGTGAAAGCTGTTTTTGCCAGTTTGGCTGCATTATGTGTATGTATGTGTGTGTGTGTGTGTGTGTGTGTGTGTGTGTGTGTGTATATATATATATATATATATATATATATATATATATATATATATATATATATATATATTTTTTTTTTTTTGTTTTTTTTTTTTACTTTTTCCTATGAAACCTAGGTTAGTTGAGTCGCACTAAGGTGGTGGTTTCTTTTGAGGGGAGACCTATACCACTAGGAGAAACTGAATAAGGGCAACACTGGGCTTCCCCTACTCTTTTTGATAGATGCCATAAGATCTTTTGAATACCCAGAGCTACCACCAACTGGTGACAGGTGACATTGGTTTAACATCTGAATCTGAAGGATGGCATAATCAGCAGTGCACCATCCCCATGTTATACTGCAGTGGCAGCAATCCATCCATCCACCTGGTGTGGGAATAGAACCCACACTATATGCATGTGTGCTACCTGTTGTGTCACTGACAATGGGAATAAAGGCCTAGATCCTACATAACTGCAGTCTCCTCTGCCTAAATATTGCATTTACAGAAAAAAAGGTAAGAGGGTGAGTAAGGTTGGGGAGGTCAACCTGGTGGGGATCAAGAACATATCCATGTGAGTTTTAGGTGTTCTTTCAGGAGTCATTTAAATGTAACCTTTGAGTCTGATGAGGTAACAGCAGAAGGTAGGGAGCTCCATATTTTATCTATGTAATAAGGGAAATTATGTAAAATATGTAAAACAAATCTAAAACTTTGTTTTTCTAGCAGGTTATGCAGACAATTTCTAAAACATTGTTTTTCTTATACATTATGCATGATTCTTATTCATTCTGGTATTTCTAATGTGTATCTTTATCTGTTATATTGACTGGAGAATGATATAATCGATGGATTATTGCAGACTTTCACCCCAGGCCTCCAGCTATGACAGCCCAGTTATACTATTCTCAGTCAATAAATAAATAAACAAATATATTATCTGTTCCTGTTGCTGTTAGAATTTTATAATTTCTTATCTCAGCTGATCATGTTGCCGGAGGTTTTGATGGAAATAGAGACATAGCTGGAACGATGCCATCTCTGCTATGTATCACAGATATGTTAGTCTTCAAAATAGACTGGATAACAGTAAAAATTTGCTCCAAAAGGGATAAGTTTACAAAATATTACTTTGCAGAAGTTTTTTTTTCACTCCATGTCATAAGGCTTGGTTTTCACAGTTCTCTTTTTAATACTGAGTTTTCCCAGATCTCATTGTCTTAAAATTATATTAAAATGAGAATGCATTCCTCTGGATAATCTAATTGTACTGTTTTTCCTTTTTCAGTTGATCATGTTGCCAGAGATGTTGATGGAAGTGGAGACATAGTTGGTAAATGCCATCAAAAACCGATAACAATGGAACTAAGCCAGTTTTAAAAGGATAACATTGTTAAACACTAAACTGTAAGACATTTTCTTCTATGCACTTCTTCTGATAGCACCAGTATTTGCAAAATATTTCGCACACTCAGAAAATTTTCTTAACTTAGGGGGCTGCTCATGAAAATTTTCTTAACTTAGGGGGCTGGCTCATGTGTCAGAAGATAAAGCATTGTACTACGTTTTACAATTCATTTATTAATAAATGGGAAACAACTTCCTTGCATTACTACTGAATGGTACATGGGTAGCTAATAATATGGTATAAAGGATTTAATATTTCATGTGGACAGACAACATAAAATGGTGGAGTGGGATGTGACAGATGTTTGCTGTAGGACCTAGGCTGCAATATTTATACAAAATCAGAGTTATAATCCAGAATTCCCTCTAGGGAACATCACTGCCTTGCTCTAAAAATACTTAACTGGATTGAGCTACCCAATCTACTTCAACTAAGCAACTCACTGTTGCCCATACAAATTTAACCAAGCTAACTCTAACATCAGAGACCTACATTCCTCTGATAAAGGTCTGCTGAAAGTTACCAAATCTACAAAAAGGTTTTGAGACTCACTGTACTCCAACAAAATATCTAGGTCTTGGTACCTCATCACATCCTCAATCTTAACAACAACTACAAATTCATGCAAAATCTCAAAAAACACTTTTCTAACCACTGGTTCTGTCATTGTTCCAACAAAGACTAGGGATCCTATATTTTTCCTTTCCTGCCACTGATGTCTCAACCATGTTGCATTCTGACTAATTTTGCAGTCTATTGATCTTATATCATTCACTTTGTATATAGTTTTCATGCTATGTTTGCTTGTATCTGACTATCTATAATGTATTGATGATGTCTATATTCTAATAGCAATTCCCAGCTAGATGCTCTTGTGATCACGGTCTTTTTTTTTTTTTTTTTTTTTGTACTATTTGTTTTATTGTATTTTCTTTGTTTAACTGTAAATTGCTGCCTTATTATGAACTTCTCCCTGGATCTCCACTGAAAATGGGCTTCCAGCCCAGCTGGACACTTTAGTCTTACATGATAATCAAATGTAAAATAAAAAAAAAAAAATAAAATACATTTCCTTCATGAATGAGGCCTCAGGCAATTTTTGCTGTCACCCCCTTCAGAGGTGAGATGTAATTTCAGCTGAGACTGACACACGGAGCACAGATATAAAAACTGATTGAATATGTGACAAGTTATCAGTGCAGTTTGATAGATGGCAGTAGAGCCCTGTCATTCTGAAGAAAGGCTTTGGGGATTTAGGTAGATAGAATTCTATAAATTATAACATAAACAGGAATATAAAAAATGCACTATGTTTCACAAAGAATATGAAAGTGAAGGTTAATGAGATAGCAGTTGCATTCAAGTACTACAAGGAAATATGTGCACATCAGGAGAAATAGAGATGTACTTGATGAAAAAGGTAGAAAATGGAAATCTGCCTGGAGAACAAAAGCCCAAAATTGTGAAAAAATATTGAAGTTTATATTACTTGGGGTATTACAGTCCTTCATGAATACAGTAGAGAAGTAAGTCTAAAATGGAAAGCAACAGCTTAACACAGTGATGGTGAATCTTTTAGGCTCAGTGTTTAAAAAATTCAGAAGATGCCTAACTTGACTCTGCTGGCATGTCACCCCCCCCCCCCACCAAAAAAAAATGCATAAAATAAATAAATAAAAATAAAACAGCATAGCTCTCAATATATCAGGGATAAATCTCAACAGAATCAGGGACAAATCTAGAAATAAAAGACATGTACAGTTTTAAACTACTACTACTATTAATTTGAGACTCTGACAGAAAAAAATGAACGTGAACTAATGTACATTTTCTGAAGTAAAATAGTGTTTGAGGTTAATAACTTCCTTAACTCTGCAGCAGTGTTGATGAATTGGCTCCTCCTGGCACAAAATAATTCAATGCACTTCACATGAGCAATGAATGCAAAAGTAGTTTCTTTGGTAACTCGAGTGTTGGTTAATGCTGATGTGTCACCCAAAACGCTATGGCGTGTCACCTTTGACATGTGTCATAGGTTCGCCATCACTGGCTTAACAAAATATTCCACAAGGAAAACCAGAGAGAGTAATTTTGCAAGTGATTTTTTTCTGTGCCTGGTTTCATCATTCAGGCTGTGTGTTTGACACTTAGTTAAAATATACCGTTAAAGAAAATTGAACAGTAGGAGTAAAAAGGTTTGCAAATGTTCCAATTCATATGGAAGAGGTACTGACTATAAGGTTTTGCTCTGCATGGCTCAGTTTCCTTGCTATTAACGGTTTATCCCAAATATTAATTTAAATGTTTTAGTAGTTTAAATGAGTTAGCTGTTTAAAATGTTGAATATGTAAAAGGGAATTAAAATCAGTGATTCTATGTAACTTAAAATGACCTAAATGCAAGCTTATAAAATGCAGAAAAACACACACCAGCAATGTATTAGTGACTATTATTATTACTTTTTTGCCATTATCACCGTTTTTGGCAACTTCTGTACTTTACATTTAATGGATTTTGAAATTACGTTTTACATAAATTGGTCTGCACTGCATTTAAGGGAAAACTGAAAATGAAAACATTTATACAAGCATAATTTCAGTGTGCTAACCGGTGGGATTAATGCAAGCTATTAGAAGGTGTTGGGTTCTTTTCTGAAACCCACAATTTTTGCAGAATATTTCTACACATTTAGATAAAATTCTCTTTAGTTTTCTGGTAGACCTGGTAATGACAATCTACTTCTAATCTGGATGAAGTTACAGTGAAATAAAGCATGATAATTACTTTAGACATGGGAGATGATAAACCCTGTCACAGAAGGTATCTTAATAAACCTCTAACAAAAGGTATATGTATAACGGTTTACTATCAAAAATTCAAAAATGTTTTTGTGAGTAATTACATACTCAAAAAACATTATTGAAATTAACAATACCGACCAATCAAAAAAAAGAAACAAAAAATGTCAACAATTCAAAATCGATTTGCTAACATTTTTTGAACTTACCTTAACATTCGGTGATGTTTAACACACATTTTGCAGGGGGATAAGCCTCCCTGCAACCCCCCATGTGGGGGGGGGCCCTGCTACTTCTATATTACAACTCTGAGATCGCACTACAGTGAGGCAAAAGGCAAAGTTCCCGATCTTCACTGTAGTGTGATCTCCAATCAATATGTTGATCTAACAGCAACAAATGCTAGTGTGGGTTTGACATTTTTGAATCGCTGTTATGAAACTTTGATAATCTGACTTTCGTAAATCAAAGGTCACATAACGGCATTCAAAATTTTTATAGTAAGCCATGTATAACTGAGGGGATTTGTCTTAGTTTTACCCCCTCATAATTTTCCTTATAAAATCCATGCAGGATTAAGCAGGACATAAGGACTGGATGGAGGTAGGTGGAATTGTACTTCACAGAAGCCAGTGTATTGCATGGGAGATAAACTACAGACCACTTAAAGTTAATTTAGCCTCACTGACTGATCAATTGGTAGAATTCAATAAAAATTAATATGTAATGTCCCATGGAGGTCAGGATACAAGGCAGCATCACTGTAAGGGGAAAGGTCATGTAATAAAACTCTAATTTTTTTTAATTTTCAAATCTAGGTGCTTAGGATTTCCCTCTCTCTTCCCCCCTTGGCTGACCTGGTGTGACTTAGTTTGAACTCTACATTTACCTACAAAATAGAGTCTACAGGACTGCAATTGGTCACCATAACAAAATCAGTTTCTCTCAGCATTTAAGCAGATTGAACTCTACATTTACCTACAAAACGGAGTCTACGGGACTGCAATTGGTCACCATAAGAAAATCAGTTTCTCTCAGCATTTAAGCAGATTGAACTCTACATTTACCTACAAAACGGAGTCTACAGGACTGCAATTGGTCACCATAACAAAATCAGTTTCTCTCAGCATTTAAGCAGAGTTGGTTGCAAAAGCATTTGTTAAGCTTTCAGTTACCTGCTGTGTAATTAAGCAGGTCACCATTTTGGTCAGCCATAGGACTCTTTTTTCTACTTGAGTGTTTGCCTCCTTCTGCTGTAACTTAAGTAAACTGACTCTTCCATTAAGAGCTATAATACTTACCTTATAGCTTTAGGACACCTTAGGAAACATTGTAAACTGCAATAGCCCCGCTATGTTCGCCTTCGCTGCGCTCTGGCTCTCTTCGCTCCCCTCCCTGCCCCCAATTCCCTCCTTCCCCCAGTACCTCTAAATTTAAAGTACTATAGCCACTCCCCCACTTTCTAGATCATATCTGCTTTCATCTGGGATAATTCCTCCCACCCCTATTCTTATACCTACATTTTAATAGCACCTATTAGCTTTCATCTGGCATTCTCCCATCCCCCTTCCAATACCTTTACCTCATCACTCTATCTTCTGTTGTTGCATCACCAGGTAAAACAGTTCCTTAACTCACTAGCTGAATCACAAATAATGATATACTCTTCTTTACTATCCTTCTTGTTCGCACCATACCTCCTTACCTTGTATGAAAACCAGTTTCTCACAGGATTTCAGGTCCCGAAAGGCCATACTATCACCCTAGCTGTAAATCCCCCACCTTCAACCATACTTACAGTACCAGGTCCTATCCAACATCTTGTTCAGTCTATCAACATCTCAACCCCAGGCACATTAGCTCTAGATCCAAACACTACCACAAACTAATAAACAAATTCCAGAAGTTCATCACCAAGTATAGACGTAACCTAATACTTGGTGGTGATATTCACCCCAACCCTGGCCCACCCACTTCAGATACACATACCCCCTCTACTTGCAATCTAAGCTACAAACCTACACTTAATAGGCCAACTAACTCTCTCCTAGCCTGTCATCTCAATATTAGAAGCATTAATAACAAGGTACATGAATTGCATGCACTTCTGGATGTCCACTCCCCTGAGATTCTCTATTTATCTAAAACCTAACACTACAGACAATGAAGTGTTACCTCCTGGGTACAACATACACAGGCTGGATTGTGCTTACAGGAAGGGGGTGGGGTAGCTGTACTCTATATATCTGAGTTGAATGTCACCATAGATGTAATACAACCACCTCAGATTAATAACTCAGAGATTCTTGCCACCAAATTGCAACTTAATAAAAATAAATGCATTAATATCATCTGTATGTACATTCCCCCAGGTAACAATATATCTACACTTGAAGATATCCTGCACTGGCTATCATGTCACTACCCCCAAGAAACCCTACTACTTGGAGACTTTAACATAGACTGGGGCACCTGTTCCTCAGAATCCCCAACCACCCATATTAACCTGCATGCATTTACACAAATCATACCCACCCCTACCAGGATAGGTAAACCCAACCAAAAAGAAAGCATACTTGACTGGGTACTCAAATAGTCACTCCCAACTGTACACCTCTGGTACCCTCCCTGATGGCCTAAGCGATAACCTTCTCACATATGTAATTAAGTACAAAGCCATTAATTCCCAACAACCCTTACTCAGAAAGGTTAGAAACAATAAAAACTTTGACCCTGCCAAATTCCAACAAGAACTAAACTCATGTAATTGGTCTATTCTAAAACACCTCTCCTTAGAAGAAGCAGTAGCATACTTTAACAACAAATTCCTGAGATCTTTGATTTGCATGCACCTGTTCGTTCAAAGAGAACAAAGGCAAAAACTGTGCCATGGCTTTCTAAAGAGCCTAAACTCAAAATTACCCTTTGAAACAAAGCATGGGCTTTATGGCATTCTTCTAAAGACCCCCAAGATCACATTAAATACAGGCAATCCAGGAACGAAACTAAAAAATCCAGTTTACAAGACAAAAAACAAAACTACTGTAATTTACAGACAGTAAATCAAAATAACCCTCAGAAGTTTTGGGCAGGTTTAAATAATCTACTACATCCTGGACAAACTTCAACCCCAATCCCTGCTGCTACTATTGATAAAACCCCTAAAGATGTTTCTGACAGTTTTAACCAATTCCTTACTGAGACAATTCAAACCCTAGCTAGCCAACTACCTCCTAGCTCCCCTGGTCCTGAAAGTACCATCCCTAGAAACCTACTTGCGTTCAGCTTCCAACCAGTTGCCACTTCACTTATCCGTACCTTGATCAAAAAATTAAAACCCACTACACTTTCTGCTGATCATCTCCCTGCCAAGTACCTACAAAAATCAGCGGATGCTACTGCTTACCCCGTCTCAATACTAATCAATCGAACCATAGTAGAAGCTAAAATTCCCACCATCTGGAAAATGTCCTATGTAATCCCACTTCACAAAGGAGGCAGCTCTACTGAATTCTCCAATTATAGGCCAATAGCTATACTCTCTCCACTTGCAAAGATTATGGAAAAATGTATTCATAGACAACTCATGCACCACCTAATCCAGAATCACCTTATGGCAGACACTCAGCATGGCTTCCGTCCTCATCACAGCACTACTTCAGCCCTCCTAGCCTTTACCAACACCATAATCGCAACAATAATTATATATCCTCAACCCTCTTCTTGGATCTTTCCAAGGCATTCGATATGGTTGATCACCAACTTTTAATCCACACCCTGCAAACATTCTGTCTAGACACTAGAGCCCTTCAATGGTTTCAATCCTACCTGAATGGTCAACAGCAGGCTGTCCTCTGGCAGAACAAACTCTCTAATCTTCTACCTAACACCCTTGGAGTACCACAAGGCTCTGTACTAGGGCCCTTGCTGTTCTCCATCTTCATTAATGACCTTTGTACTGTCATCCCAAAAGTCAGCTGTAGCCAATATGCTGATGACTCTACTCTGATTTGCTCGGCCACATCTCCAATAGAGTTATGGTCAGCTACTCAGACCACCTTTAATACAATAGAAAACTGGCTTTCTGAATGTTGTCCGATCCTAAATCCCAAAAAAACTAAAATGCTGTTATTTTCACCAACACATAGGTCTACCGCTTTCACCTTTACCATAAATTCAAATGATGGCACAATAATCTCCCCTGACCCCTCTACAAAACTATTAGGTGTCATCATAGATAATAATCTAAAATTTGACCTACATGTTAACCAAACTATCAAAACCATCAATAAAAAACTAGGGTCACTTTACAGAATAAAAGTCTTCCTAACCCCTCCAGCTAAAATTGCCATACCTCGTTCTCACCTTCTTTCAACCCTTCTCTATGCATCCCCTCTACTCTCAAATTTAAACAAGACTGTCCTTAAACTCTCCTAAAGCCTAATCCAGTATAGCCAACTGACTCTGACTTAGCCACCCAATTTAACTCTTTTTTCATTGACTATTTCTAAACTTACTTCATCTTTCCCTAATACCACCACTCTCTCCACATCACCTCCTTCCTCCTCTACCACCACTCTTCCCTGTACTTCTGCCACTCCTTCACTCTCCTCCACTAACTCCCTAGCCTTCACCCCTTCTCCACCTCTCACTACCCCCCTCTCCATCATCACCCGCAAATACCCCCCTTCCCAGTGTCCTCTATTTTCATTGAAACCTATACCCACTTCTACTATAAAAAAATTCCTTCAGAAATTGAAACCATGCTCCAGTGCTCCTGATAATATCCCTGCTTATTTTTTTAGCCTAGCTGCTGAAGCAGTCGCCTACCCCATTAGCATTCTAATTAACCATTCAATCCAGGAAAGCATAGTACCCAACATTTGGAAAAAGGCCTTCATTATACCATTACATAAAGGAGGCAACAATAAAAATGTTACCAACTTCCGTCCCATTGCTATCCTGTCTCCTATCTCTAAACTCTTGGTAAAATGCATACAACAACAACTTCTTCCACACCTCTTAGATAATCAGCTACTAACACCCACACAACATGGATTCAGGCCAAATCACAGTACTATGACTGCCCTTCTCTCCTTCCTTGAAACTATTAATAAAGCCCGGGACTGTGGCCTTATTGTTTCCACCCTACTAACACCCACACAACATGGATTCAGGCCAAATCACAGTACTATGACTGCCCTCCTCTCCTTCCTTGAAACTATTAATAAAGCCCGGGACTCTGGCCTTATTGTTTCCACTCTACTACTTGACCTTTCTAAAGCCTTCAATACTATCTCACATAGCCTGCTTTTAACTAAACTCTCTAAACTTAACCTATCCCCTCCTTCCTTGAACTGGTTCTCCAGCTACTTATCTAACCGATATCAAGCAATAAAATGGAAAAAGGCCACCTCCTCATTTCTTAATACCCCAACTGGAGTTCCCCAAGGTTCCATATTAGGTCCTCTTCTTTTTAATATATTTATAAATGATTTCCGGAACTCTATTCCTTTCTCAAATATCATTCAATATGCAGATGATTCAACTATCATCTGCTCTGCCACATCTACCCCTACACTCCTAAAACTTACTCAAGAAGCTTTTTCAACCACTGAGCTATGGATGAAAAGAAACCATCTTGCATTAAATACCTCTAAAACCAAACTAATGGTATTTACTCCCTCTAAAGCTACCTCATTCAACTTAAACTCTTTCACTATTACTAGCCAAAACAATATACCTTTGGAACTGGTATCAGAGACCAAATTACTTGGGGTCCAAATTGATAACCAGCTTAAATTCCACTCCCATTTACAACTAAATATAAAAAAAACTATCAAAAACTAGGCATGCTCTACCGACAAAATCATTACCTTACACCTGCCACTAAAGTAACTCTCTCTACTTCATTTCTTATCCCCTCTCTTCTCTATGGAACGCCTCTTCTCACTAACCTACAATCCTCTCTAAAAACACAACTTTCCTCCTGCTACAACAAAATTGCCAAATTTGCTACCAGCCATAAGTCCTCCTCCCATCACTGTTCCTCTCTCCAAAAACTAAAATGGCTAGAACTTCCAAATCATCTCATCTATACTCAACTAACTCTTGCACACAAGCTCATGTTCAACCCCTCCCTCTGTCCCTCCCTCTCTTCTACCTTTAAGATGCACCTACCTGATCGAGTATTAAGGTCCAATAATCAAACTCTAATAGAAGTGTACAAACCATCCCGTCCACCAGGCAAAAATCTTCTATCTTATGGTCTAGCACGTCTCTGGAACTCCCTACCACCTTCCATTCGTATCACTTCTAACCATTACTCTCTCAAAAAATCTCTTCACTCACATCTAATATCCCAATGGGAATGCTCCTGCTCTCTCCCCACATAACTAATGATGGCAAACTCCTTTTTCCCTTCATTCCATGCTTCACTTTCCTTCTCTCTCTCTCTCTCAATCTCTATTCTCATCAAAACTTTCTCCTTCTATCAACTCTCCATATATTTATATTCCTGTTACTTATATGCTATTTGTAAATAATGCATCAAACTGTAACTGTTATCTGTATATTCCAAATAAGAAATGCCTCTCAGCTGCTACAATGCAATGTTCCATTGCCAGTCTGTTTCAATTTCGACCTCATCACTACTCTGCATTATTTGTAATGTTTGCTGTATCAATTGTAAATGTTTTGCTCAAAACTACAACCTTTGTATAAATATCATCTTTAAACTATTGTAACCAAGATTGTTATTGGAGCTTTTCTCCCCAGGACTCCATTGAAAACGGGTTCAAATGGCTCAATGGACTATCCTGGTAAACCAACTGCAAATAAATAAAATAAAAAATAAATTAACTCTCAATTTGCTGCAACCACATTGCCAGGATTGCCACTGGGCTGCCTTTTAGGACACATCATTGCATCAATCTAAATCAGCTTGGGTGGCTTGAACTACCCAGCCTAATCCAGTATAACCAACTGATTATGGCATATAAGATCCTCTATAATCCGGACAATACTCCTGCACTTAAAAATATTATCATCCCCTACAACAATCCTAGACCGCTTCGATCCTCTAACAAACTACTAATTCAGACTAGCAAAATTAATAACACAGCCAGTGACTCTCTGTTTGCAAACTCTGTAAGTAGACCCTGGAACTCTCTTCCAGCTGATATTACCTTACTTTCTACCTTAGGTCAATTTAAAACTAGACTCAAACAACATTTGGCACTTAAATGGCTATGTCAATGTATGAAGCCTGGCTAACTCTCTCTAGAATGTGTAAAAATCTGTTAACCAGTTTACTGTGTAATTTAATTTAATCCTGATTTACACCCAGGATTAACTCTAAACTGTGGAACTTGTTTAACTTGCTTACTTATGTAATCACTGTAAATAGTCTGTTTGTAATATGTAATGCTGTATCTGCTTAACCTTGGAGCTTTTCTCCCCGGGCCTCCACTGAAAATGGACATGCATCCAGTCGGACTATCCCGGCCAACAAATGTAAAATAAAAATAAAAAATAAATAATAGAGTTCAGTAACTATAATCCATAAGGAATTAAGTGGCATTTTAGAAGAAGGGATTGAAGCATGGGGATACAAATACAAACACAGAGGCTAGAGACATTAATGTGAAGCAGGGGAAATAATAAAATGTATAATAACTGTTGAGGATGTAACACTGTAGAGTAAAGAAGAAAAAACTCACATTCAGGAGGCAAAATTAAATGCAAACTGCACATTGTTCATAAGGGAATATTAGAAGTATGGTATGAAACAGAATGAAGCACTAAAGTCAAGCAGAACAGAAGACTGGAGATGAGGAAAGTTTTACAACATATAATGCAAGGACATCAGAGCAAATAAAAAAGAAGGCAGGCATATCGACAACTGAAATGGTGAGGAAACGGGTCAAAAAGGAAAGGTGATAAAAAGGTGTTTTGCAGTCAGTATTTAATAAAAGAGGAAGACAATAATATCAAACATGAAAACTTTAGATGGATGTGAGTTGCTATAGGGCTCTTAAATGAATCCTTGGCATTAGGGATTTGATTTGTCCCAAAAGTATCGAAAAACTGGATGTCAAAGCAGTTATACCTTTGATGAGCTTGTAGATTAGAACTTGAGAAGCAGAAGAAGTCAGGTGTGACCCCATTTCACAAAAGTGAGGCACAGTAATCTACAGGCCAACTGGTTTAATGTTAGTGACTGAAAAATTGATGGGAGTTCCTGATAAAAATGAAAATTACAGAGGGTATAATTTTCCAGTAAGACTCAAGGCAACATCATTTGGCAATTAGTCCACTTACTTGGTTGCTAGTGCAGAAGATTAATGTTCTGAATGGTTATTAAAATGCTTTCTGAAGTCAAGAATACATGGTTTGATTCCTAAGTCATTTGGCCAGACAGTACACTGTGCTACTGACAAGAGACACTTGAGTCCAGTGGGTTTACTTGCTTAATAAAATTATAAACTAAAAAGGAGAAAAGCAATGCTGAAAAAAGCTTAAACATCTATTTAACTTTTATCTAAATTAATTGAGTGAGGTCTATGGGAGTTCATGGCATACTGTTTAACTGGTGAACATCAAACTCTGTAACACTGAACATAAGTATGAAATCATAAAATAAAGAAAGCACAAAATATTAAAAATCATGTAAATTCAACATCTTCCATTAAAAAAGTAGGGGCACTGAAGTCTTAGAATTTATCATCTGCTATAAGAGCTTCTCAGCATCATTCAAACTACAGGATTGACTTGGTTTAACTCTCCTGGGGAACTTCATGGTATAATGCTCAGTAGTTGGACATCAAACCCTGCAACACTAAGCACTCCATATCAAATCATAAAACAGTGAAATCACAAAATATTGAAACCTGCATACACTGAAAATCTCTCATTTATAAATCAGGGACACCTGTTACATTAACTGGAGTGAAATCAGAGTTTAATCTCAGCTATACTAGCTAATGAGCATGCTTCAGACTAAAAGGTTATGTTTAAGTTATACGCCTGTCAGATCAAAACTTAGGATATTGTCTATAAATTACAGTATCACATCCCAACACATCCTTGTTCTTTATGCTTTTGGTTATTTGTTCAGACACTATAAGGGTTAAAACTACTAGACTGCAATGCTAGGCTTCTTAAGAACCTCACAAATCAATAACCTAGTAAGTACCTAGAACCTATTACTCAAAATGTAAAAAGTCAGACTGCATCTAAGATAACAGAGAAAGGTGAATACATTCCACAGCTAGCAGAATCCCACAAAATCAAACTGAGTATCACTTTTTGCAAACAGACTTTTCAAGTAATGTTTTCCCCCCTGCATTACAGTTTCTGTCCCCAGAATAAGGCTTTGCACCCCAATGAGTGGGTGTAGCTTTGTTACTCATACTGCTGACTATATATCCCAAATCAAAGGCTACATGACCTTGATGAAAAGGAAGTGAGGGATTATGCCGGGAAACAAAGTATTCCCTTTAAAAGTAGGCAAACTGTTAACAGCAGGTAAACTGGTATGTAATGTGTATATAAGATGATCAGATAGCTCAAAATGGGTAGTCAATATGAAATGGCTGTATTGAAAGCCCAGATACCCCAGTTCACAGCAGAGGTATTACCAATTGAAAACAGAAAAAGTTATTTTTCCCTTGTATGAGCAGTTGGTATGGCCATGCACAGTGATGCATATTATCCTTCAGACCCATATCTGTAATGAAACATGTCCCAGCTAATATACTCAAGACTTATGGGAAACAAATGGAAAATATAGAGAGGCTCACTCAGGGATGATGTTACGTATTTTTTCAAAGGCTGTTTTGTGCAGTCTTCCTGGAGTAGGTGTGCAATGAAAGCCTACAAGAATTTAAAAAAAATGAGCCAGATACTATGTTATATTTCTAGGATATAGGAAAGTGTAATGTACTGGTTACTAAGCAATTATGGTACGTCTATGAGACAGGAAGAGAGGAGTTACGAAATAATGTAAATCTGGCCCTTACTTACAAATCCCATGTCTCTTAATATAGAATTTTTTAACTTCCCTTTCTCCACAAATATATACATTTTCTAATTTAATGTAGCAGGCAAAGTTGTTGACCTCAGATAGCTAGGCCTTACATGATTTTGGCTGTGATGATAGAAAGGATAATATTAAATTCTGATAATAGATCATAGTATGCAAATGTACAAATAAGAGGTTCAATTATGAGGGCTGCTCTCCAAAATTATATAAGAAAAGATGAAAATGCATTTGGTAAAGAGAGAGAGAAAACAATATTGTATTCCCACCTTGTTGAAACAGCCTTCTGCTCAAAAGCTGGGTTTGCAGCTCTCTTTTTGATACTGACTTTCCCTGTCCGTCACTTTATGAATATACATTAACACGGTATCATGTTGTTCTTTCCGAGTTAATTCTATTATTTCCCGTTTTTAGCTGACCATGCAGCTAGAGATGTTGATAGGACTGGAGACACAGCTGGTGAGTAGTCACCTCTGAAAAATATACAGAGCTGAATATATATATTTTTTGGTTATAGAGTTTGTTAATTGTTGCTTAGATCTCTTTTGAAACTGTTGCCTCAATGTTCTGAGAGACTGCTCTGCAAATATACAGAGCTGAGTATATTTTTTTGGTTTTAAAGTTTGTACTATTAGTTGTTGCTTAGATCTCTGTTGAAAATGTTTTGTCCCACCCAACCTCCCTATTTTTGGTTTGTAGTTTAAATTTGGTGGCTTTTGCAGTTGCCCACCCCACTGTAGATTTGATCTGGGACACTCCCCCGGTCCCATCTCTTTACCACATTCTACCTAATAAACTCTTTCTGCACTTGCTTTTAGTCCTTTTTAATTTAATTGCATTTTTTAAACTGTGTTTGGTCTAATATTGCTATACACTCAAGTGTGCTAGCTTGCACTGCATGTGAACTGTTTTTACTACTGTTTTAGCTAGTTTTCTGTAAAAAAAAAAAAAATGTAAGCCTGTTTCCTACCTTTCCTGTAACTAGTGTTCCAGATACAGATTTGCTAAATCCAGGACTGCACGTAAGGTTCTGAGCCCCCAATCATTTCTGTGTTGGAAGGAAGCCTTCTAGCTTATCAGTGGGAGTGGTAAGCACTAGGTAGCCTGTCTACCACATAAAGAGAGGTACTGGCCCAGAAATTGTAGTTATTGGCCGTTTGGGCAATCTCTTCCATCTCTCTCAACTTTCTGATTTGAAAGCCTGCATTTGCACTTGTTTCTGTCCTGTAACTTATCTAGTGCAGATACAGATTCTTAGTTTTAGCACTTAAATTTGCTTATTCATGCTCAGCACTTGTTCAGAACTTGTAAGCACTAAATAAGCTACTAATTACTATAGCACTCAATCTTCCTCATTACCTAGAGGAAAACTGTTTTTGTACTTACTTTTCTCATTTGCTTAGAGAAAACAGCTCTTGTACTCACTTTCCTCACTTATCTAGAGGAAAATAGTTTTTTATTCAGGCATGTCCAAGGGTCAGCTCTCAGTGTTTTCGCCTGTCTATCTGATAATTCTGGGCATCTTGAGGCAATGTAGAAATTGCCTCATGTACACAGACAACCCTCTCCTCCTACCACTCAACACTACAACCTGTGAGAGATTAACTTATCTAGCTAAACTGAAGGTAAAGATCTCTCCACATGACTGAACTTGACAGTCACGAGGAGAAGGTAAACATTTGCACCACACCACACTCATCACATAGTCTCACTAAATCTACACCACCAAAATCCACACATAGTAACACAAAAACATTCACAGAGGCTCTCAATAATAATCTGTCTAAGCAACAGAGACCTCCAAAGCAGAAACGCAAGCAACTTCCACCCCCCAACACAACCCAATGACACATAGCCCACAGACTGTGTGCCACTCAACCACAGCCAATAAGGCAAAACAACGTACCCAACACACTAGTCATAGGTGACTCTATAGTCAGGCACACTGATGTCCCACTCACCAGGCTAAACAAGGAGAAGGTTACTGTCAGCTACCTGTCGGGTGCCAGGATCCACCACATAACCCACGCACTCAGGTCACTCCACAACAAGTACAAATATGACTCTGTCATTGTCCATGTTGATGTGAATGACCTGAGATGTACCTCCCTGGACTACATGAAAAGAGACATGGAAGAGCTCTCCGATCTTGTAGCTCAAGCAGGTATGACCCTAGCCCTGAGTAGCATTCTGCCATCGCCCAGAATGATACCACAGTACAAGGACAAAATGACTGACTTCAACAATTGGCTAAGCTTCTGGTGTCATTCC
Organism: Protopterus annectens; assembly: GCF_019279795.1. NCBI lineage: Eukaryota > Metazoa > Chordata > Ceratodontiformes > Protopteridae > Protopterus > Protopterus annectens. The sequence continues at coordinate 1,597,605,954 of NC_056732.1, read as the reverse complement.
AAGGGGATCCAGTATCTGTCTGCTTGGGATGACATGGTCGACAGACCACAATGCTTTGCCATAGATGGCCTGCATCTGTCACCCCTGGGATTCCAGATTCTGGCTAAGGCTCTTGCTGTCCTTTTAGTGCCTTTTTTAGGCAAGGTTCAAATAAGAAATTCACCACCATAACAGGAACAGGCAAGCAAAAACTGAGGGTAATGCTACTCAATACTAGAAGTCTAAATCTCAAAATGCACTCACTCGAGGCACTCCTTAAAATGGAGAACATCGATATCTGTGCAGTGACTGAGACCTGGTTCAAGGCTCCAGACAGCACCCCTGCACTACCAGGCTATAACTCGTACCACACTTTTCGGCCATGTAACCTGGACCGAAACACCAAAGGCGGAGGTGTGTCCATATTCATTAAGGATATCCACACCTCCAGGCTAGTTGCTCAGCACAATGCATCCGAGGTTATCCAAGTGCAACTAACTCTGGGCAAAACTGCAATCCAAATTGTAGCTTGCTACAGATCCCCCACCATGCCCCAGGATTCCTACTCCTCTTATCTTGATGTACTGGAAAATATTAGGGTTCAACCAAAGACCCTAATAATGGGCAACTTCAACTACCCCACCATTAACTGGGAAAACTACTCGTGTACCAACTCCTTAGCTCAATGCCTTCTGGAATTCATAAACTCCAATGCTCTGGGTCAACTTATCCACACCCACATGAGGGGCAACAATATCCAAGACCTAGTCATTGCCAACATGAGTGACTGGTGTTCCACACCTGAAGTCAACTCCTTGTTGGTTTGATCCGTCCATAAGCTAATCACCCTTGATATCCACATCCCGCCCCCACCCCCCATTAAGGAAACCATAGAAAACATTTCTCCAAAGGCAACTTCATGCTTCTTAAGACAGAAGTGGTGAACTTCATGACACCCATGCAGATGGACAATACAGTTACAACTGCTGAATCCTACACAAATGCACTCTATAAGCATTTATACGAGTGCATGGATCGTGCTATCCCAAACAGAACCAAGATGCTATCCTCAAAAAAAGGAAGACAATCTGGTGGTCCCCTGCCATAAACAAACTGTACAACAGAAGGAAGAAACTGTTGCAAAAGAGAGTAAAATCCCATGAGTGGAGGAGCTCCCTGGTCAGCCTCAGTAAGAAGCTGAGATCCCTTATAAGATCCTCCAAAGCTAGCTACGAAAACAAAATCACCACTAATTCCAAGGACAACTACAAAGCATTCTATAGCTATGTCAAGAATCTCGATGGCAATACCCAGATATGCTCTGAGTTACAGCACAAAGGCACAAAAATTACAGAACCAACTGATATTGCCAACATCCTGGCAGATAAGTTCAGTGCTAACTTTATCCCCCCCTCTCACCCCCTAAAGGGCCAATATCTATACAGGAAGAATGCAGAGTCCCTGTAATCACAACAACGCAGGTAAAATCTGCACTCTCAAAAGCCAAAATCACAGCATCCATGGGACCGGACAACATTCCAGGCTGCATTTTACACGAACTTCAGAACGAACTGGCTCTCCACTTAAGCACTATGTTCAATAACAGCCTTGCATCAGGCTTTGTGCCCACTGAATGGTGCACAGCAACAGTTATCCCACTCCACAAAGGGGAAGCCATCACTGATCCTGGGAACTATCGACCTACTAGCCTGATGAGCCTGGTCTGCAAGGCCATGGAATGTATCATCATGGAACTCATAAACAAAGACATTGGTAACCTCCAAACACTGGATCCCACCCAGTTCGGGTTTGTGAAAGGCAGATCATGCCTCCTGAACCTAATTGACTTCTTTGAGGCAGTCACAAAAGCCATAGATGAGGGTAAGGTGGTTCACACAGCCTATCTTGACCTTGCCAAGGCTTTTGACACCATCCCCCATTCTGGAATTATAGCTAAACTCATTAAACTAGGTATAAATCCCTATGTCACAAGATGGGTTGGCAAATGGCTCACTGACAGAACCCACACTGTAAAAGTTGCAGACTCCAAATCTGACCTCAAAGCAGTGACAAGTGGAGTACCACAGGGTTCCGTCCTGGGACCTCTCCTGTTTGATATCTACTTCTCTGAAGTACACAGGCTAACACAGAAGGCCTCTGGCTAACAAAGTTCGCAGATGACTGCAAACTAGGAGCCATAGTCAAGTCCCCAAATGATGTGGACATCCTGCAGAAGGGCCTCGTTGAGACAGATGCCTGGTGTCAGAGACATGGCCTCAAGTTCAATGCCAAAGAGTGCAGTGTCATCCCCTTTGGTAAAAACTCTGTACCCATGAACTACCACATAGACAGCGATCTCCTTACCACTGAATGGGTGATAAGAGACCTTGGGACCAAGGTGGACAGTAGTCTCTCCTTTGATAGTCACATTGCCACAGTAGACAGGAAGTCCTTCTACATGGCACACCTCATCATAAAAGGGTTATCATCCAGGAAAAAAAGAGGTCATTGATCCCCTCTACTCGACACTCATTAGACCCATTATAGAGTACAACGCCCCTTTTGGAATGTACCTCACAAGACATCTGCAGCAGCTGGAAAGGCCACAGAAGTACCTCACAGAGAGGATTACTGGCCTCGAACAAATGCCCTACACTGACTGCCTCAAAAAACTCCAGCTTTACTCTGTAGCATATCGCCTACTCCGAGGTGATCTCTGCCTAACATATAAAGCTATGTCAAACCCAGAGCTGTTGGACATGCTACACCTAAAGAAATCCCAATCCCTCTGAGCTACATGCTCTAGGGACCTAAACCTTGTCACCACAATAAACAGGACATGCTGGAAGGACAGATTCCTGTCCCAGAGACTTCCCATACTCTGGAACAGGCTACCCATCTATGTCAAGCAAAGTTCTTCACTAGCACTCTTCAAGAAAAATCTTGATGAGTGGATGGGAAATAGGAAATACACCCCGGGGATCACTTCTGTGTCTCTGCTGGACAGTGGCACAGGAAAATAACTTTCTTAGGTGGCTTAAGCCAGGGAACCTTGTTGGCTAGGCTTACGTAGGCCCTTGGGCCGATAGCCTAGTACCTACCTATGAAAGGAGAGTTATTACATCCATTAAAATTAATGCCTTTCACTGGGGTAAATCAGTTCTGAAGAAATGACTTTAGTAATTACCTGTCCATGAGATCAATTTCCTTCTTTTGTATTCCTTTCTGGTAATTATTAGCTATAAAATATTTGCCAAACTACTGGAGTAGAGAATGTTTCATTACACCTTGGAGGTTGTCAATAACGAGGAAACGTAAATGATTTAATATTACTTTTTACTTTTGAAGACTGATGTATGGCTTGTTTTTCCATATTTCTGGGTGACACATCAATTGCCAGTGATAAACTGTGATGGAATAAATACGTATGGGGCAAAAGGAGATGGATAGTGTTAATCGGGAACCAGAATGTGTCAGATGTTAGAAGGACCGCTTTGATTATAGTTTCAAACAAAAGCAGAGTTATACTTGATGTCTCCATGAGCCAGGCCTCAGACAGGTTTCAGGGGAACCGTTTTATGAGAAGAAAGTCTCAAATATGGTACTTTCAAATAAAGCTGATAAGAAGAAGACTAACATAAAAACTGACTGCCACTTCTGAAGATGTGAACACCTTTTAGAAATGCGTCTGTGGACTCTTGCCAAATGGACATACACATATGGGCATTTAGGGAAATGGAATCTTACAACACTGGCAATAAGAAAACGGCAGCATTAATGTACAGTCTAGAAAGAGTGGTGTATGGACTGTGGCGAAAAATAAAATACACCTTTAATGAGACTATGAACATTCCTTTGAAGCAGATTAAAGTGTGGAAAATGAAGCATGCTTCACAAATAAAGTGCTTGTGACGATAAATGTGAACATGTATTCAAGAACTGCAATGAAATATAGGCAGATCATGACAGAAGGGGAGGTTCAGATGGAATTCAGCAAGCATCAAATAAAACTGAGGAAAAGAAAGCATTCAGATCAGCAGAAGCCAAAAATAATGGAGGACAACTGCCCAAAACTAGACACACTTTTTAAACATTAGACTAATGCACTCAGTGATTTAATGAAACAATAGGTTTTACATCAGCATGTATTTTCAGAACAGTTAGAAATATTAAACTCTAATGTCTGAAATAAATGACTGACTGTACTTCACAGTGATTTATTAAAAATTGTGCAAGGCCAAGGACAAAATCACAGATGATATCCAAAGTCCTGGACAGCTGAGAGGTATGTGGAGGACTGTGGAGCAGTACAAATGAAGCAAAACTTTTAGTTATGTACTTACCATAACTTTAGATGTTTGGGATCCATCTCGCCTACATTCTGTACTGATGGGTTCGGAGCCGATCCTCGGCTCCGACTCGGCACGCTATACTATAGAGCAAAGTCTCTAATTGGCTGAGCTATTCTATATCCCAGGATGCACCACCACCAATTCCCCAGATCTTGTTTGTCCGCACACATGCACCCACACATGCACTGCTGATATAACATTGCCAGATGTTTCAAGATGAAACGGTCGAACTCGAACCGTCCGGTCTCTTCTGATCTCCAAGGCAGGGGGAAGGAGGGTGGGTATTAGGAATGTAGGCGAGATGGATCCCAAACATCTAAAGTTATGGTAAGTACATAACTAAAAGATGTTATGTGATCCTATCTCGCCTACATTCTGTACTGATGGGACAGCGTCCCTAGCACCTGATTCCTGGGTGGCTCACTGGAAAACACTCCTGAGAACTGTGGAACCGAAGGAAGATCGCCCCCGAGATGCCACATCCAATTTGTAATGAGAAATAAAGGTGTGAGGAGAGGACCAGGTAGCCACAGCACAAATGTCACTAATGGCAAGCTTAGAATGAAATGCTGCTGAAGTAGCCATAGCCCTTGTAGAATGAGCTTTCACAGTGGTTGTAAGCTCTCTATTAGAAAGAAAATAAATATGACTGATACAGTCTCTGATCCACTTGGCAATAGTGACCTTCGTGACGGCTTTGCCCAATTTATTGTCTGAAAAGGACACAAACAACTGATCTGTTTTCCGTGTTTGGTGTGTCCTATCCAAGTAGAAACGCAATTGTCTGTGGACATCCAATGAATGGAAGATATATTCTGCTCTGTCTGAGTAATTGGGGAAGAAAACTGGAAGTTCCAAAGACTGTTGAAGACAGAAACTAGAACAAACTTTGGGAACAAAAGATGGATTAGGCCTAAGGGATACTCTATCCTTGTGAAAAACCAAGTACGGCGGTTTGACACATAGGGCTTGAAGTTCCGAAACTCTTCTGGCTGATGTAATTGCCAACAAAAAAGTAGTCTTCCAGGAAAGAAATTTCAAGTCAGAAGTTGCTGCCGGTTCAAAGGGGGAAGAGGTCAAGGCACCTAATACGAAACTGAGATCCCATGGTGGAGCAGGATGAGAAACTGGAGGACGTAGCAGCCCAGCACCTTTCATGAAGGCTTTACACAACTTATTGCTCATCAAAGGTGGGTCTATACTTTCATGAAAATTAGAAATAGCTGCTAATTGAACCTTAATGGTGGAGACCGAAGAACCTTGATTGAATAGGGAAGCTAAGAATTTCAAAACGTCCGCCACCGGGGCAGTAATGGGATCTAATCCTCGGAGTTGGGCCCAGATGGCAAATCTCTTCCATTTACTATTATACATCTTCTTAGTCGAATTCTTGTGGGCCGAGGACAAGATATGTATAACTTCTGAGTCCAAAACCTGGTTCCTGACTATAGTCGGAAGTGGAGGAGCCAAGCTGTTAACTTCAGTGACTGAAGGGACTGGTGAAGCTGTCCCGACTGGTGGATCAAGAGATCTGGAACCTGGTCCAGGAACCATGGACCGTCCAGTGCGTATTTCCGAAGAAATGGCAGCCAGACTTGACGAGGCCAGTATGGGGCAACTAAAATCATCTTGCACTGCAAGTGAATTGTCTTTTGGATCACCCTGGGAAGAAGGGGAATCGGTGGAAAGGCGGACAGTAGGCCGGTGGGCCAAGTTTGGACTAGGGCGTCCTTGGGAAACCCCCCCGGAACCGGGGTAAGAGAAAAGAACTGTGGACATTTCGTGTTGAGGGGAGTTGCAAAGAGGTCGCAACAAGGAGTTCCCCATCTCCTGAAGATCAGAGATGCTACTCTGTCGTTCAGAGACCACTCGTGCGGGGAGAGAATGGTTCTGCTCAGTCTGTCGGCTATCACATTGGATCTCCCCGGAATGTGTGTTGCTACCAAGAAATGGTTGGTTGCAACAGCCCAATTCCATACTTTCATGGCCTCTCTGCAAAGAGGGTAGGACCTGGTCCCTCCCTGCTTGTTCAGGTACCAGACTACTGACATGTTGTCGGACTGAACGGCAATCATACCCTGGGGGAGGTAGCTGTGTAGTGCTTGAAGCCATAGAAGCACCGCCCTCATTTCCAGTATGTTGATGTGTAGGGAACTCTCGTCGGGGTGCCACTCGCCTTGGACTGACCTGCCCAAGTAATGTCCCCCCCACCCCATCTGGGAGGCGTCCGTAGTCAAAGTGGCCATTGGAGGAGGAGGAACTTTTAGTTATGTACTTACCATAACTTTAGATGTTTGGGATCCATCTCGCCTACATTCAGTACTGATGGGCTCGGAGCCGATCCCTCGGCTCCGACTCAGCACGCTATGCTATAGAGCGAGGCCTCTCATTGGCTGAGCTATTTCTTATCCCAGGATGCACCACCACTACTCCCCCAGATCTTGTTTGTCTGCATTCATGCACACATACACAACTTGTTTATATAACATTGCCGGATGTTTCAAGATGAAACAACAGGATTCGGACCTTCTGATATCCTCTGATCTCCAAGGAAGGGGGAAGGAGGGTGGGTTATTGGGAATGTAGGCGAGATGGATCCCAAACATCTAAAGTTATGGTAAGTACATAACTAAAAGATGTTATGTGATCCTATCTCGCCTACATTCAGTACTGATGGGACAGCGTCCCTAGCACCTAAATCCTGGGTGGCTCACTGGAAAACACTCCTGAGCACTGTGGAACCAAATGAAGCTCATCCTCTAGATGCCACATCCAATTTGTAGTGAGAAATGAAAGTGTGCGGGGAGGACCACGTAGCAGCACAAATGTCACTAATGGCAAGCTTAGAATGGAATGCTATTGAAGTAGCCATAGCTCTTGTAGAATGAGCTTTGACAGAGGTGGTAAGCTCTATATTAGAAGAAGAATAAGCTTGAGTAATACAGTCCCTGATCCATTTGACAATAGTGACCTTTGTGATGGCTTTGCCCAATTTATTGTCCGAAAAGGATACAAACAACTGATCTGTTTTCCTTGTTTGTTTGGTCCTATCTAAATAAAAACGCAATTGCCTGTGGACGTCTAATGTGTGGAATATGTATTCCGCTTTGTTAGAATACTTCGGAAAGAAGACTGGAAGTTCTAATGACTGCTGTAGGCAGAAACTGGAACAGACTTTAGGGACAAATGATGGATTTGGCCTGAGAGATACTCTATCTTTGCGAAAAACCAAGTACGGAGGTTTTACAGACAAAGCTTGAAGCTCTGAAACCCTCCTGGCAGAAGTAATCGCCACCAGAAAGGCAGTTTTCCACGATAGAAATTTTAAATCACATGTTGCTGCCAGTTCGAAGGGGGAGGAAGTTAAGGCGTGTAACACCACATCGAGATCCCATGGAGGAGCAGGATGAGAAATCGGAGGTCTTAAAAGCGCAGCACCTTTCAAAAAGGTCTTACACAATCTGTTGCTCATTAAAGGTGGGTTTATAGATTTGTGAAAATTGGAAATAGCTGCCAATTGAATTTTGATGGTTGAGACTGAAGAGCCTTGGTTGAAAAGGGAAGTTAGAAATTTCAGTACTTCTGATACGGGAATAGTGATGGGATCCAGACCCCGGAGTTGAGCCCAAATAGCAAATCTTTTCCATTTGCTAGAATACAATTTCTTTGTAGCAGATTTGTGGGCCGAGGATAAAATGTGTACAACTTCCGGATCCAAGGTATGATTCCTGACTATAGTCGGAAGAGGAGGAGCCAAGCCATCAATTTTAAGGTGTGTAGGGACTGGTGGAATAGTCCCGACTGATGAACCAATAGGTCTGGGATCTGATCCAGGAACCATGGACCTTCCAGTGCATATTTCCGAAGATAGGGGAACCATACCTGACGAGGCCAGTAAGGAGCAACTAAGATCATTTTGCTCCCCAAGAGAGACGCCTTTTGGATCACCCTGGGAAGGAGAGGAACTGGAGGAAAAGCATAAAGCAAGCCGGTGGGCCACGGACGGGCTAGTGCATCCATAGGGCTCTTCCCCGGAGCCGGGGTGAGGGAGAAGAACTTTTTGCACTTCGCATTCAGTGGAGTCGCGAAGAGGTCGCAACACGGAACTCCCCATTTGCTGAAAATCTGATTTGCAACTGTAATGTTCAGAGACCACTCGTGTGGAGAGAGGATAGTTCTGCTCAGTCTGTCGGCTATCACATTGGACTTGCCCGGGATATGAGTCGCCACTAGAAAGCGTTTGGTCGACACTGCCCATTCCCAAACTCTCATGGCCTCTCTGCAAAGGGGATAGGATCTGGTCCCTCCCTGTTTGTTCAGGTACCAGACCACTGACATGTTGTCGGAGTGAATGGCAATTACGCCCTGAGGGAGGTAATCGTGAAGGGCTTGAAGGGACAGAAGCACCGCCCTCATTTCTAGGATGTTGATATGAAGTAGGGTCTCTTCCAAATGCCATTTGCCTTGGACTGACCTGCCCAGGGAATGCCCCCCCCCCCACCCCATCTGGGAGGCATCCGTGGTCAAAGTGGCCACAGGAGGAGGTGGAACAAAGGGTTGTCCCTGATCCAGATTGGAGGGCACCAGCCACCAGCGAAGGTCCCATTTGCAGGTTTCCGTGATCCATATGAGGTGACTGAGAGGGAGTTCCTGAAAGGACCACTGAGTTGAAAGAAGCCACTGGAGAATTCTCATGTGCAACCTTGCTAGGGGAACTAGAAGAACCGTGGCGGACATGGATCCCAATAGCTGCAGGACCATTCTGGCTGGGGCTTTGGATTTGGGAAGTAAGGCTCGAACTTGAGCCTGTATGGTTTGTATCCTGTCTGTAGGTAGATAGACCCGCATTCGGTTTGAGTCTATCTCTACTTCGATGAATCTTATGCGTTGAGATGGCAGCAACACAGACTTTGGCCAATTGAAGGTGATTCCAAGGGAATTGCCCAGTGATATCGTGGCTTGTAGGCTCCGCAATAGTAGATGCTTGGAGGTGGCAGTTAGGAGCCAGTCGTCTAGATATGGAAACACCTGGAATCCTAGACTTCTCAGGTGAGCAGTCACGACCGCCAAACATTTGGTGAACACCCTGGGGGCTGTGGTGAGACCAAAGGGCAGCACGCGGAACTGAAAATGACTGCCTCCTAGGCTGAAGCGCAGATGTCTCCTGGATGCTTGATGTACCATGATATGGTAATAAGCATCCTTGAGATCTATGGAGCACATCCAAACACCTTTCTCCAGCAGTGGGAGAATGGATTGTAGGGTGACCATTCGGAACTTGGACTTTTTGACTGAATGGTTTAGAATGCTGAGATCCAAAATGGGCCTCAAGTCCCCGGTCTTTTTTGGCACCAAAAAGAATCTTGAGTAAGTCCCTAATCCGATCCGGTCTGTGGGGACCGGTTGGATGACTCCTTTTTGCAGCAGCTTTGAAACTTCTGAGGCTGCAGTTTCCCGTTGACTGGGTGGCGGGTCCGGGATTTTTGGACTGAGGTGGAGAGTGAGAAAAGGGATGGCGTAACCTCCGGCGATAATTCGAAGCACCCATCGGTCCTGAGTGATACCTTCCCAGGCTTTTAGGTGCCTTGAAAAATGACCCCCGACTGGCTCCGGAGCTGCACAGTCGGGCAATCCCTCAGGGACTGTGAAAGGCTGAAGAGCCACAAAAGGACTCGTGGTCTCCAGTGTTGCGAGGGCCTCTGCCGCCTCTGGGACGGCGTCTTCCAGAAGAATTTCCCCCTCCCCTGCCTCTAGAAGGGGGATCGTCCTGCTGTGAGGGGTAAGACTTCTGAGATCTACGGAACCACATTTTCCCTCCTCTTTTAGCCTTGGGGTAAGGCCGAAAGGGAGTGGAAAATCGTGCCCCTACGGCATCAAAGTCTTACCTTCTTGCTCGCAGTGGGTCAGTGTGTCCTTTACCTTGGGTCCAAACAAAGAGGATCCATCAAAGGGGGCGTCGGCGAAGGAAGACTTAAAGGCCTCCGCAAAATGACACAGGCGGAGCCAGGCTTGTCTCAGTAGAGCAATGCCTGTACCCGCCGCTCTACTCGCCCCTTCGGCCACATAAGAAATGAGCCTCATGGATGAGTTTGATATGGACGACAGCATAGCCAGCCGAGAACCAACCGTCTGGGCCAGCTGCTCAGGCAGGTTACCCAAGAGGGTATCTGAAAGTTCTTTAATCAGATCCCTCTGAAATCTGGTAAAGTGCGTGAGATAGTTCAGGGACCTTAATGTAAAGGCCACTGAACTTAGGGTGCGCTTACCGTACTGATCCATGCTCCTAGACTCCTTATTAGGAGGATGGACGGACGTCGAAGCCTCTGCTACATCTTGCTGGGTAGCAGATGCCACCACCAAAGCATCTACAGCCACACCTTTTGTCAGAAACTCTTTTTCCGGGGGTGCTGACAGGAACTTATTAGGACGAGCAGGCACCGGTTCCACAGAGTCTGGGTGTTCCCATGTCCTTCGACAGATCAAATCCAGGAGCTCGTCGAAAGGCGGAGACACCCAGGAGGCGGAGGGCTGAGCCCCAAGGCCTTAAGGAACACCGACTCATCAGCAGAAGGGGGTTTGGATTGCCAGCCACCTCATTGTTTAAGGGCTTCCAGGATGTCTGCAAAGGAGACATCATCTGAGGACGACTTAGGGGACCCCTCTGCATCATCGAGATCAGTGTCTGATGTAAGAGACTCATCAGGGGAGTCAAAGTGCTTCCTCTTGCACAATCTTTTCCTGGGGGGTTCCTCCGAAGAAGCTTCAGAGGGACCTCCAGGAGGGGGGGAACCCCCAGTGGGGGTAACCTCAGGCTCCAGGGCTCCGCTGTCTAAGGACAGGGGGACTGCCAAAGACCCAGTCTCAGTATGCAGGGAAGGAGCTGGGGAGACCGTGGAGGTAGCCAAAGAAGATTTGGCTAACGCACTCCTCATGGCCCTGAAGGCGGGACCACCAGAATCCTGGGAAGGTCCCACCTCCATGGCCACAACGGTAGACGGCACCCCCGGAGCCGACGCACCGAGATGAAGGCTTGGGACCGAAAACATCAGTCCCGAAGCGTCCCCCCCCCGGGCCGACAGAAGAAGGCCGCGTACCATACTCCGACTCAAGAGCCGGAGTTGGAGAAACGGTCGGGCCCGACCTGAAAACCTCCATCGGCTCCACCAGCACCGGCTCCAAAGGTGCCAAGGCTGTTGGAGGAGGAACCATAATAGCAGGGTGGACCATCGGCTCCGAAGCCGAATGGGCTGGAGCCGAAACTAACTTTTGAAACACCAGAGACTGGAAAAGTCTTAGGAGCACCCTGTCGATGTCCGAATCAGACATCTTGGAGGATCTAGATGACACCGATCGGGTCCGAACCAACTTCTCCATCGGCTCCATAGGACTAGGGGACCGGCTCCGAATGGATTCGACCACTATCGGTTCCGAGGGAGATCTCGAAACAATTTCCCTCGGTGCCGAGGAGGACTTCGGCGCCGAAGGGGAAGAGTCTGAGCCGGCAACCCTCATCGGCTCCAAAATCAGTGGAGCCGATGAAGGTGACCCGCCTCTCGATGCCCCAGTCCTCGGCTCCGAAACCAGAGGGGTCGAGACTGGAGGCATCGAGGCAGACCGTTCCGCCCTCGGCTCCGAAGTCCGTGGAGCCGATGGAGAAGCCTGCCTAGGTTTTTTGGCAGTCGGTTCCGACAGACTGATCGGAGCCGACGCTTTTTTGTCCGTTATGGACATTTTGTAACCACACCTCGCGCACTTTTTAAACCCAGAGGGTCTATGTTCCTTAGACATGCTGACTAACACTAAGAAACAAGATTTTACCACAAGGACAGTGAAAACTAAGAAAGTTTTTTTTTTTTTTTTTAGAGACAAAACACAATGTCAGAAAACAATACACAATACACAATCACTGAAAATGAGGGTCAAAACCCTCTAACTTAAGCAGGTACTTGACCTCCTGGAAACACAAAAACGCTAGATAGGAATAGGGGAAGGCCCCTCTAACTTAAACGGGAAACCTTCCCTTAACAAAAAAACACAATTTTCCTCAACCAATTTTTTCCAAACACACTCGTACAACAACAATAGCTGTTAAAACAGCTTTTGGGTTCAAAATAGCAAAATTTCTGACAGGAAACTTTGAATAAAACAGTACTTAGCCCAGCCAAGTTTGAGACCACGTCCTAGCTTGTAAGCGGCAAACGAGATCTGGGGGAGTAGTGGTGGTGCATCCTGGGATAAGAAATAGCTCAGCCAATGAGAGGCCTCGCTCTATAGCATAGCGTGCCAAGTCGGAGCCGAGGGATCGGCTCCGAGCCCATCAGTACTGAATGTAGGCGAGATAGGATCACATAACATCGAAGGGTCGCCCCTGATCCAGGTTGGAGGAGAGAAGCCACCAACGGAGGTCCTGTTTGCACGTTTCCGTGATTATAATGTGGTGACTGAGAGGAAGTTCCTGATACGACCACTGGACCGACAGGAGCCACTGGAGAATCCTCATGTGCAATCTTGCTAAGGGCACTAGGAGAACGGTAGCCAACATGGAACCCAGCAGTTGTAGGACCATCCTTGCTGGGGCTCGGCATTTGAGGAGCAACGCTCGGACTTGAGATTGTAATGTTTCTATTCTCTCTGTAGGAAGATAGACCCGCATTTGCTTTGAGTCTATCTCTACCCCAATAAACCGTATATGCTGAGACGGCAGCAACACAGACTTTGCCCAACTGAAGGTGATTCCTAGGGAGGTGCCTAGAGATATCGTGGCTGCTAGATTCTGTAATAGTAGATGCCTGGAGGTGGCAGTTAGGAGCCAGTCGCCTAGATACGGAAACACCTGGAATCCTAGACTCCTCAGGTGAGCAGTCACCACCGCCAAACATTTGGTGAACACCCTGGGGGCTGTGGTGAGACCAAAGGGCAGTGTGCAGAACTGGAAATGACTGTCTCCCAGGCTGAAGCGCAGATGTCTCCTGGACGCCTGATCTGCGAGAATGTGATAATAGGTGTCCTTGAGATCTATGGAGCACATCCAAATACCTTTCTCCAGTAGCGGGAGAATGGATTGTAAGGTGACCATCCAGAACTTGGACTTCTTGACTGATCAATTTAGGTTGCTGAGATCCAAAATGGGCCTCAAGTCCCCGGTCTTTTTTGGCACCAAAAGAATTTTGAGTAAGTTCCTAATCTGGTCTGGTCTACGGGGACCGGTTGGATGACTCCTTTTTGAAGCAGCTTTGAAATTTCGATGGCTGCAATATCCCATTGACTGGGTGGCGGGTCCGGGATTTTCCTGGTTGGGGGGGGTGCGAAAAGGGGATGACGTAACCTCCGGCGATGATTCGGAGCACCCATCGGTCCTAAGTGATACTCTCCCAGGTCTTTAGGTGCCTCGAAAAATTACCCCCGACTGGCTCCGGAGCTGCGCAGTCGGGCAATCCTTTAGGGATGCTGAAAGGTTGAAGAGCCACGAAAGGACTCGCGGTCTCCAGTGTTGCGGGGGCCTCTGCCGCCTCTGGGACGGCATCTTCCTGAAAAATTTCCCCCTCCTCTGCCTCTAGAAGGGGGATCATCCTGCTGTGAGGGGTAATTCTTCTGAGATTTACGGAACCACATTTTCCCTCCTCTTTTAGCCTTGGGATAAGGCCGAAAGGGAGAGGAAAACCATGCCCCTATGGCAGTCAAAGTCTTACCCCCTTGTTCACAGCGGGTCAAGGTGTCCTTTACCTTGGGGCCAAACAAAGAGGACCCATCAAAGGGAGCGTCGGCAAAGGAAGACTTGAAGGCCTCCGCAAAATGACACAGGCAGAGCCAGGTTTGTCTCCGTAGAGCAACACCCATACCCGCCGCTCTACTCGCCCCCTCGGCTGCATACGAAATAAGCCTCATGGACGAGTTCGATATCAATGATGGAGTAGCCAACTGAGAGCTAACCGTCTGGGCCAACTGCTCAGGTAGGTTACCAGAGAGGGTATCTGAAAGTTCCTTGATCAGGTTCCTCTGAAGTCTAGTGAAGTGCGTCAGATAGTTCAGAGACCTTAAAGTAAAGGCCGCTGAAGTAAGGGTGCGCTTCCCGTACTGGTCCATGCTCCTAGACTCCTTATTAGGAGGATGGACGGACATCGAAGCCTCTGCTACATCTTGCTGGGTAGCAGATGCCACCACCAGAGCATCTACAGCCACACCCTTGGTGAGAAATTCCTTTTCCGGGGGCGCAGACAAAAATTTGTTAGGGCGAGCAGGCACCGGTTCCACAGAATATGGATGTTCCCACGCCCTTCGAGAGATCAAATCTAGGAGCTCATTGAAGGGCAGAGACACCCAGGAGGCGGAGGGCTGAGCCCCGAAGGCCTTGAGGAACACCGACTCGTCAGAGGAAGGGGGTTTGGTCTGCCAGCCGCCTCATTGTTTGAGGACTTCCAGGATGTCCGCAAAGGAGACATCATCCGAGGACGACTTGGGGGACCCTTCTGCATCATCAAGATTGGTGTCCGAGGTGAGAGACTCATCAGGGGAGTCGACGTGCTTCCTCTTGCACTGTTTCTTTCTTGGGGGTTCCTCCGAAGACTCTTCAGAGGGACCTCCAGGAAGAGGGGGACCCCCAATGGGGGTGACCTCAGGCCCCAGGGCTCCGCTGTCTTGAGACAGGGGGACTACAAAGGAACCAGTCTCCATGCCTAGGGAAGGTGCCGGGGAGACGGTGGAGGTAGCCAAAGAAGATTTGGCCAAAGCACTCCTCATGGCTCTAAAGGCCAGACCCCCAGAATCCTGGGAAAGTCCGACCCCCAAAGCCATAACAGCAGACGGTACTCCCGCAGCCGACGCACCAAGAGAGAGGCTTGGAACCAAAAACATCGGTCCCGAAGCGTCACCCCCGGGGCCGACCGAAGAGGTCCGTGTACCGAACTCCGACCCGAAGGCCGGAGTAGGAGTAAGGGTTGGAGCCAACCCGGACACCTCCATCGGCTCCACCAGCACTGACTCCAACGGTGCCGAGGCTGTTGGAGGAGGAACCAAGGCTTAAGGGTGGACCATCGGCTCCGAAGCCGACTGGGCTGGAGCCAAAACTAACTTTTGGAAGACTGGAGACTGAAACAGCCTTTGGAGCACCCTGTCAATGTCCGAATCCGACATCTTGGAAGACCGGGAGGAGATCGAATGGGTCCGAGTAGACTTCTCCACCGGCTCCGAAGGACTGGGGGACCGGCTCCAAATTGTCTCGATCAAAATCGGTGCCGAAGGAGACTCCATTGTAATTTCCCTCGGTGCCAAAGAGGTCTTCGGCGCCGAAGGGGAAGAGTCGGAGCAGGCAACCCTCATCGGCTCCGAAATCAGCGGAGCCGATGAAGGTGACCCGCCTCTCGAAGCTCCAGCCATTGGCTCCGAAGCCAGAGGAGTTGAGGCTGGAGGCATTGAGGCAGACCATTCCGCCCTCGGCTCCGAAGTCCGTGGAGCCGATGGAGAAGCCTGCCGAGATTTCTTGGTGGTCGGTTCCGACGGACTGGTCGTAGCCGACGATTTCTTTTTCTTTGAGGGAGAAGAAGAGGAAGATAAGGCCTCTTCAAAAGTAGGTTTGATAAGTCCTTTTAGTATCAATTTATTTTTCCTCTCTTGGAGGACTCGAGAGGAAAAAGCGTGACACACGCTACAAGACTCCTGAAGGTGTTTGGGTCCTAAACAGTACACGCATAGGGAGTTATCGTCCGTTATGTACATCTTGTAGCTGCATCTTCTGCATTTTTTAAACCCTGAGGGTCTGTGCTCTTTTGACAGTTAGAAAAACACAGGAAAGAAAAGTATCTAACCCAGAACAATTTCACTTTACAGTAAAAGAGATTAACAAAAGGGTCACACAACAGGAGGGCCAAGAACCCTCTAAGTAAAAACGGGTACTTGACCACCTCACAAAATGCACACAAAAAGGCTCACTCACGCACGAGGGGAAGGCCCCTCTAATTTAAATGGAAACCTTACCCTGAAAGACAATTTTACCACAAAAATAATCAGAAAACTCACTCATACACAACGATAGCCGTTAAAACAGCTTTTGGTTAAATTTAAGAAAATTCCTGACAGAAAATTCTTATAAAGAAAGCACTTAAGCTCAGCCAAGCTCGAGACCACGTCTTTGCTTTGTAAGCGGCAAATGAGATCTGGGGAATTGGTGGTGGTGCATCCTGGGATATAGAATAGCTCAGCCAATTAGAGACTTCGCTCTATAGTATAGCATGCCGAGTCGGAGCCGAGGATCGGCTCCGAACCCATCAGTACAGAATGTAGGCGAGATAGGATCACATAACATCTAATGAACAGAATTCAGTACAAACAAGTAAGTCATTATGTACAGTACAAGAATCCAGATCCTACAGATGCATCACATACATAAAAGAAGGAGAGAAACCATTTATGAGTAGCAGTGAGTTTATTTAATGGGAATACATTGGTCCGACTATAGGTCTTCAGTGTAGTAAAATCATTTTTTGTGAAAAAAAACTACCTGTAGATGAGGAAAAAAGGTGCTTTAAAACAGTAATAGTAAAAAAGATATAGTTAAGCAAGAGAAGCAGGAATTATTGTAAAGAGAAATCAGAAGTTAGGAAAGGAGTGTAATCAGGATTATTCTAGAGATCAGAAGAGAACAAATATTGATATGACAGTCATCCTGCTGAGTAAGTTCTTCTGCCTTCCCTTACACATGTTCCCTGAAAATAAAATCATCTTTGCAGAGTTTGATTTGATTGATTGTTCACTAGATCATGAAATGTCATGCCAAGATGATTGCATAGATTATAGAGTAAAACTTATTGTGTAAGAATGGCTTCTGTAAATATCTGGAAACTGATGAAATTATACTTACAAAAGCATATAGCAAAAGAAGCAACATTCTTTGAAGAGAGTGGAAGCAGGCCTTCATTGAGTGGAAGAATATTTTAAAAAAGGCCTAAGTATAAAAGAATAGTAGTTTTGTCGGGTCAAATACTGGGTTCACATTTACATCCTGATACATTGATCAGATTTATTTCTTTATACCTAGAATTAGATTTACTTATTCATACTGTGGCTCATTCTCTGTTAAATAGAAAGGGTTCCTTTTTCTGATATAATTTTATAGTTTCCTATTTCCAGTTGATCATGTTGAAATTTTGATGGAAGTGGTGACATAGCTGGTAAGTAGCGAGCAGAAGTCTCAAACCCTGACACATTATACGACAGACGAGATAAAATTCAGTCTGTGAAACTCATTCAATATCTGTGCAATTCAATCAGTTCTGAAGAATTGTTTTATCAACTTTGCACCATTTATTTGATTGTCAGAGGAGTCCTAATGTTTTAACAAGAGGAGTTTGTTAACACTGTGCGTGAATGAGGCCTCAGGCAGTTTCTGCTAAAAAAATACAAGGAGAGAAATATATTATGTACATCAACCTCACATGCAGGTAAAGCTGGGGTGGTAGGCAGTGGTACAGAGGAAGCAAGGCCAATTATTGTTTTTTTTCTATTTCATTTATAAACAGGAGTGGAAATAATGAAATCAGTCATAAGAATGCAGCAGCTGGAAAATATGGAGAGGCTCATTCGGGGATGATATTAGGAAGTATTTTTTTCAAAGTCTGGGTTGTGCATGTTTTCCATATTTCTGGTTGACATCAATTGCCTGTGAGAAACAGTGATGGAATAAATACATATGGGCAAAAGGTGATGAGACCGTGCTAATGGGGGACTAGAATGTGTCACAAGTTAGGACTACCTGGACTATAGTTTCAAACAAAAGCAGTTTTACTTGACATCTCCATGAGACAGGCCTCAAGCAGGTTCCAGTGAAACCCTCTTGTGAGAGGAAAATCTCAGATCTGGTACTTTCAAAAGAGGATGATGAGAAGAAGACTAACATAAAAACTGACTGCCACATTTGAAGATGTGAACACCTTTTAGAAATGTATCTGTGGACTCTTGCCAAATGGACATACACACATGGGCATTTAGATAAATGGAATCTTACAACACTGGCAATAAGAAAATGGCAGCATTAATGTACAGTCTAGAAAGAGTGGTGTATGGACTGTGGAGAAAAACAAAACATACCTTTAATTAAACTATGAACATTTCTTTGAAATACATTAAAATGTGGAAAATGCATGACTGATAAAGAATGTGCTTGTGAAGGTGAATGTGAAAATAAATTCAACAACTGCAATATAAATGTAGGCAGATCAAAGGGAAGAGAAACAGAGAGACAGAGGCAGACAGAAGTCAGACTCAGAACATATCAGATAAAACTGAGGAATGGAAAGTATTCAGAATAATAAATGACAAAAACTATAGGGTACAACAGCCCAACACCAGAGACACTTTTTAAATATTAGACTAATTCACTTTGCAATATACTGCGGTGGTGGTGCTGCGGTAGCGTTGTCGCCTCACAGTAAGACATCATGTTCGATTCTCAGCTGGAGTGTCTTCTGTGTGGAGACATGTGTGAATGGGCGTACCTTCATTGAAGGTTGTGCATCAGGGCCAGCAACTCGGCACGTAAAAATCTACTGCCAATCATTAGCGGACCGGAGTTCCGCTGTGGCGACCCCTAACCAGGAAAAGCTGAAAGACACAACAACAACAGACTAATTAACTTTGCAATTTAATGAAACAACAACATTGCATTAGCAAATATTTTCTGCACAATTAGAAATATGAAACTCTAATATCTGATATTAATGACTAAATGTAATTATCAGTGATTTATTAAAAAAAATTGGACTAGGACAAGGGTAAAATCATGGATGATATCCAAAGTCATGGACAGCCAAGAGGTATCTGGAGGACTGTGGTCAGGACAGATGAAGCAAAACTAATGAACAGAATTCAGTACAAACAAGTAAGTCATTATGTACAATACAAGAATCCACATCCTACAGATGTATCACATACATAAAAGAAGGAGAGAAACAGTTCATGAGCAGCAGTGAGTTTATTTAATGGGAATACATTGGTCTGACTATAGGTCTTCAGTGTAGTAAAATCATTTTTTTTTTTGTGAAAAAAATACTTGCAGATGAGGAAAAAGGTGTGTTAGTGAGATAGTAACAATAAAAGATATAGTTGAGCAAGAGAAGCAGGAATTATTGTAAAGAGAAATCAGAAGTGAGGAAAGAAGTGCAATCAGGATTCTTCTAGGGATCAGAAGAGATGAAATATTGATATGGCAGTCAGCCTGGCCTGAAAATTCTTCTCCCTTCCCTTATACACATGTTCCTGAAATTAAAACTCTCTCTGTACAAATCACAAACACTTTGAAAACAGACAAATGTACAGTGTCTGGCACCCATCTCTTTGCAAAGTTTGATTTGGTTTATTGTGCAGTAGATTATGAAATATTCTGCCAAGATGATGGCATAGATTATAGATAGATACAGACTAAAACTTATGGTGCAAGAATGGCTTCAGTAAATAGCTGGAAACACATGAAACTACATTTGTAAAAGCACATAGCAGAAGAAGTAATATTCTTTCAACAAATTGAATAACCTAAGAATAGTAGCATATGCAATTGCCTACCCCATTAGCGCACACATAAATTTATCTGTCCTTGAATGTTATGTTCCAAACACCTGGAAAAAAACATTTATTTTACCCCTCCAGAAAGGTGGAGGCCCCACAGTCCTCTCAAATTACTGACCAATTGCTATTCTCTTTCCCTTCTCTAAGATTCTTGAAAAATGTCTATAGTCAGCTCCTCAACTTCGTCACCAATAATATTCTGTATCCCACGCAACATGGCTTTAGATCAGGTCACAGCACGACAGCCATAATCTCCATCTTGGACATAATCAGTAAGGCCTGGGACTCTGGTCAAGATGATTCATCTGCTTTCTTAGATCTTTCAAAACCTTGTCATATCCCCTTCTTCTTAACAGACTCTCACAAAAGTACAGTTTTGTACCTACCATAAATGTAGATGTTCGAGTGCTAATACAGCTGCAGTCATAACAGATGGGTTCTCCTGCCGTCAGGCGGGTCCTCGGTCGGCCGAATTCCAAAGTCTAGGTCCAGTGTTGGTTGTCGTCACTTCCTCCCTGACGTCAGTGTGACAGGGGTATAAAAGAACCAGCCGACGCCATGTTCTTCAGTTTTTCTTGCATGCAATATAATCAAAAAACAGTAGTTGCAAGCAAATACACCATAAAAGAATACCCCTAGAGGGGAAGGAGGGAGGGAAACCTGGACTGCAGCTGCATTAGCACTCGAACATCTACATTTATGGTAGATACAAAACTGTACTATGTTCATCGTGCATACAGCTGCAGTCATAACAGATGGGTAGAATCCCAAAGCTAAGAAAGGGGTGGTAGGCACTAGGTGGAACTAGGAGGAGCCAAAATGCCCTGCAAGACTGCAGTGGCAAAGCCTGCTCTAGATTTGGAGTATAATGGTAGGTTGTAGTGTTTGGAGAAGGTATGCACAGAACTCCAAGTGGCTGCTTCCAAGATATCCTTGGTAGGAACTCCTCTGAGGAAGGCTGCAGAGGTGGCTGTGGCCCTGGTGGAATGAGTTCTAATGCCTGTAGGAACAGTTTTGCCATGAAAGGAATAGCAAAAGCGTATGCAGTGGGCTATCCATTTTGAGATTGTCTGCTTGGAAATTGGTTTTCCTGGAGCTCCTACCGCATAGGCCACAAAGAGCTGTTCTGATTTTCTGAAAGGCTTTGTTCTGTCCAAATAATAACGCAGTTGCCTGTGGATGTCCAAGGAATGTAGTAATCTCTCCCCTTTGTTTTGAGGATTGGGATAAAAAGTAGGTAAATGTATGGCCTGATTTAAAGCTACCCTGGATACCACTTTAGGCATAAAGGAAGGGTTGGTTCGTAATGAAACTCTGTCCTGATGGAAGATGATAAAAGGCTGGACAGCCATGAGGGCCTGTAGTTCTGAAACTCTACGAGCTGAAGTGATAGCCAGAAGGGAAGCTTTTCCAGGACAAATATTGCAAATCTGATGAAGCAGCTGGCTCAAAAGGAGGTAAAGTCTGTTTTTCCAGAATGAAATTTAGATCCCAAGCAGGTATTGGTTGTTTCCTTGGAGGTCTTAAATTCTTAGCCCCTCTGAGGAACTGTCTTAAAAGCGGGTGAGAGAATAAAGGAGGATCAGTGTTGTATTCTGCAGAAATGGCTGAGGCATGGATTTTGATGGAGGAAAACGAAAGTCCACTGCTTAGTAGTTCCGCCAAATATTGTAGTATTTGAGGTAAATTCAGATTTCCAGGGTTCTGGCCCTTTTTCTCATTCCAGACACAAAAACGTTTCCATTTTGTGGAGTAAGCTTTTCTAGTTGATGGCCTTCTGGCCTCCAAAATGACATCCTGCACCTCCTTGGAGAGTAGGGCCTGCTGTGATGCTAAGGAATCTTCCATGCGGCTAGATTGAGTGTTTTTAGCTGACTGTGAAGAGTTTTGAAGCTGTGCTGAGTCAGAAGAAGAGGCATTAGAGGCAGGGTCCATGGAGGGGAATGAGTCAGGCTCCTCAGGAGTGGGTACCAGTGTTGTCTTGGCCAGTCCGGAACAATGAGGATCATCTTTGGTCTGTCTGCTCTGGTCTTCAATAGGACTTTGGGCAGCAGAGGAAGAGGCGGGAAGGCATAAACTGTCATTGATGTCCAGCTGAAAGAGAGAGCGTCCACTCTCCAGGCCTTTGGGTGGAAGGTCCTCGAGCAGAATTTTGTCAATTGATGATTTTTGTGGGAGGCAAAGAGATCTATGTCTGGCCTTCCCCATTCTTGGATTATTTCTGTAAAAACTTTTGGATGCAACATCCATTCGTGTGGATCTGTCATATTCCTGCTTAGGTTGTCTGCCAGCATGTTTTCCTTGCCTGGCAAGTACTGTGCTTGTAGTTCCATTTGTAAGTCCATGGCCATGTTCCAAAGTGATATGGCCAGTCTGCATAGGGGATAGGAATGTGTTCCTCCCTGCTTGTTTATGTACCACATAACTGTGGTGTTGTCCGTTCTTATCAATAGTTGACCTGGTTGTAGAAGGTCCTTGAAAGCTATAATAGCACTTATTACTGCTAGCATTTCTTTTTGATTGATGTGAAGGTGCTTTTCTTTTTGGGACCATTTGCCCTGAATGCACCGGTCTGTCGTGTGCGCCCCCCAGGCATAGTCCGAGGCGTCTGTTGTGATGACTTGATTTGCTTGAGGCTTGCTGAATGGAAGACCTGTGTTTGCTTGACATGCTTGAGCCCACCACAGAAATTCCTTTTGCAGACATGGAAGTAGTGGTATTATTGTTTCCAAACTGTGGCTGTGTTGAGACCATATGTTTTTTAGGTACCATTGTAGTTTTCTCATATGCAGCTTTGCACACGGGATTAGCAAGATGCAAGATGCCATGAATCCCAGAGCCTGCAGGATTTTCCTTGCAGTCAGCCTGGTGCAATTTGCCAGTGTTTTGAAATATTGAATTAGTTGCCCCTGCTTCTCTGGCGTGAGGTAGGCCATCTGGGTGTTTGTGTCCAAATTGGTACCCAGGAAAATTATATTTCGAGAGGGTATTAGTCTTGATTTCTCTTTGTTGACTGTGTATCCCAGAGAGTTTAATAACATTATTACATAAGCCAGATGTTTCAGAAGAATGTGCTTGCTGTCCGCTTGGATCAGGCAGTCATCCAAATAAGGGTATATTTGTATCCCTTGAAGTCTGCAGTAGGCAATTACTGATGCCAAGCATTTCGTGAATACTCTGGGCGCAGTAGATAAGCCAAAGGGCAATGCAGAGAATTGATAATGGGTTGAACCTGCAAGAAATCTGAGGTATCTTCTGCAATTTTGTCTGATTGGGACATGCAGGTATGCCTCCTTGAGGTCCAATGTAATCAGCCAAGACTCCTTGCCCAGCATGGGAAGAAGTTGCTGTAGAGTGAGCATCTTGAATTTTGGTACGAGTAGGAATGTGTTTAGGATGGAAAGATCCAAAATAGGTCTCCAATCTTTTCCGTTCCTTGGCACCAGAAATAGCCTGGAATAAAAACCTTGACCTTGTTCGTGTGTAGGTACCTCTTGAATAGCTTTCATGTTTATAAGATCTGAAATTTGCTTTTGTGCCTCTGCCCTTTGATTGTGTGGCAGTTTTGGCATGCCTCTCATTTTTGGAAGGGTATGAAAGTGGAATTTGTAGCCTCTGTTTATAATATCCAGGATCCATTTGTTCTTTGTGACAACATGCCAATTTTTTGAGAATAGTGCCAGCTTTCCTCCTAAGGGGGCTGCCATTTGAGACCTGGTTGGCCTGCAAAGGGGAAAGTCATTGGGTTTGCTTTCTGAAAGATTGTGAGTTGTCCTCACCACCTCTTTGTGTAGGAGCTTGCCATTGTCTGCCTCTGTACGATCCTTGTGGTTGTCCTCTGCCCCTCGGGCACCTGTATCTGCCTCTTTGGGGTCTGTCCGTGGCAGGAAAGGACCAGTTTTTGGAAGGCCAATTTCTACTAAAACGTGGTGGTTGAACCTGCAGAAATTCTTTCACAGTTTGCATTGATTTAGCTTTTTCCTCCATTTTTCGTAATACTTCCTCAGCATTTGCCCCAAATAGTACATCCTTTTGAAGAGGTGCGTCTAGTAGTTTAGCTTTGACATGATCAGGCAAGGTTTGGTCCTTGAGCCAAGCATGCCTGCGTATGACTGAGCCTGTAACAGCAGCTCTACATGAGGCCTCTAGAGCATCAAAACCACATTGTAGGGTATGTTTACCCACTTGTTCTGCACTATGCATCAAATCCTGCAACTCCTTCAAGTCTGGTTGTTCAGGTTGTGACATTTTACTTTTCAATTGAGATAACAGAAACTGTTGGTATTTTAGCATATGAAACTGACAGTTTAAGGCCCTCGTGGTTAAGGTAGCTGAGGTATATACCTTTTTTCCCCACCTTTCTAAGGATCTGGAATCTCTCTCGGAAGGCAATGGATTTTTGGCAATGGAAGCCTTAACTCCCTTGGGTCCCTGTGAGATGGTTTCTAGGTCAGCAGCATGGCTTTTGTAAAGAAATTGGTGTGAGTCAGGAACCCTGTAGTACCTGTCAGGCTTAACTGGAGCTGGAGGTAGAGAGTCTAGGTTAAGGCAGGCCTCCGAGTAAACATCATCTAGGATGTCCAAGACAGGAGGTATAGCCAGAGGCCTGTGCTGGGGTAACAAAAGAAATTCCCTGAGCCTTTTCTTGGAATCTGAATAATCCTGGAAGTGTTCCCTTAAGGTATGCAAAGTTTCCCCAAATGAGAAATCCTCAGGGGAGGATACAGAAGGAATAGACTCCTCTTCATCAGTGTCTTCAAAAGGGGAGTAAGCCTGTTCCTGATCATCAGAATGTTCTGAAATAATGGATCCTTGATCAGAGGAGGGGGAATCTTCCTCCACTCTGGGCCTTTTGTCCGGAGGTGGCTGAGAACCTCTGATTAGAGTAATTAAATCCTCAGCCATTTTAAGCATCTGTCTCTTAGGCATGGGGCCTGGAGATGGGCCCTGTGTAACTGGTTTCTTAGGGTGCATGGTTGCTTTAGACTTGGTGAAAGCCTTGATGGAGAAAGAAGAGGAAGGTCTGAAGACACCTTGAGTGGAGGTGGACCTGTCCACATTCTGTGTTTCAACACCAAGAGTGGCTTCAGTATCTGTAGTAGGGGTGTCGGCTGAGGAGCCTGCGACCTCGGGTATAGGAGACACCGCCAAAGATGTGTCGTCGGTAGTCAGGGGCTGCGTAGGTGCCTCACTGAGAACTGGACCACGTGTAGTCGGCTTTGGCGTGGTGTCGGTAGAGGCCGCGGACCTCGAGTGTCGGTCCTTGTCTTTGCGTTTTTTAGACAAAACTGGTGTTGGAGTATCCGACGACATGGTATAGTTAAATGCTTTCCCAAAAAAATGCTGGGCGAACTCCGCCCGATGCTTAATAGTGCGTTTGTTGAATGTAGCACAACAGTGACAGACCGAGACGTCATGGTCTGGGCCTAAACAAGGAATACAGAGGGAATGGAAATCCTTATGCGGTATTTGCTTCCCACAAGAAATACAATTATTAACTTTGTCTGACATCGGTCTGAGGCAAGAAAAGTTTCCCCAATAGGGTACTTAGCTTTTAAGAAGATTTCGGTTTTCCAAATTTTTGGTAATCTCAGGAGCTGGCCGACCGGCACTTGCGAACTGCTTCTGCTTCGGGCACCGTGCGGCAAGAAAGACTGAAGAACATGGCATCAGCTGGTTCTTTTATACCCCTGTCGCACTGACGTCAGGGAGGAAGCAACGACAACCGATGCCGGACCTAGACTTTGGAATTCGACCGAGGACCCGCCTGACGGCAGGAGAACCCATCTGTTATGACTGCAGCTGTATGCACGATGAACATCTGGACTCTCCCACCCATTCACTCAACTGGTTTTCAAGCTGTCTGTATACTAGGCAACAAGCAGTCAGATGGAACTCCTCCCTTTCTTCTTATCTCTGGTGTCCCCCAGGGGTCTATTTTGGGGCCCCTACTATTTAGCATTTTTATTAATAATCTACAAGTATCACTTACCCATGGCTCTATTATTCAATATGTGGATAATTCCACAGTTATCTGCTCTGCCAAATCCATTCCCAAACTCCAGCATATCACCCAACTAGCACTTTCCTCCATTGAAAATTGGCTTCCTAAAAATAACTTGCTACTCAATCCTAACAAAACCAATCTACTTGTTTTTCTCCCTCAGAAAAATACTCCCTTAAACAAAGACCAACTTACTCTACTCACCCAAAACAAAACTCCTATTGAAATAGTTTCCCATACTAAACGACTAGGGGTTATTATAGACAAATACTTAAAATTCGATCTACATGTTCTATACAACATTAAAAAAATCACCAAAAACTCAGCTTGATGTATAGCCAAACCTTCCTTAGCCCTACCAGTAAAAAAAAAAAAAAAAACTGGCATCACTTATCTTCTCCCCTCTCTGACCTATGGTGCTCCATTATTCACCAACTTACTTTCTACGCTAAAATCAAAATTAGAAATCTACAACAAAATTGCTAGATGTGCTGTTAATGCCTCTTATTCTACTCATCACTGCACTGCATTACACTATCTAAACTGGCTCAAACTACCACAGTCACTCTCCTACATTCAATTAACGTCAGCCCACAAAATAGTACACAAACCTTCAGTATGTCCTGCCTTCACCACCTTATTCAGCAACTACCTACCCAACAGGTCCCTTAGATCTGAAAATCAACATCTTCTACAGATACGTACACCAAATGTCCTGCAGGCCAACCTCTATACTCCTGCACTGTATCCAGACTCTGGAACTGTCTTCATGTCACTGTTAGATCTGGCCCTCATATAGCTCCATTTAAAACTTCCTTAAATAAGTATCTTCCTCCATTTGGAACTCTAACTGCTCTACACCTCCTGCATTTAATGCCTAACTCTTTTTCTTCCTTACCCCACTATAACCATAACTTACTATCCACTTGCTGCTAATTGTTATATATCTCTATATATCTTAATTCCATCCTATACCAGACTTTGTTACTTCAACATCTGAAAGACAATTTCCCTTATCTCTACTTCTACACCCATGTAAGCACTATATCTCCCTCTCAAAATGTTTTGATTATTCAGCTGTGATCTGTAACGCTACTCTATGTACAGTGGATATAAAAAGTTTACACACCCCTGTTAAAATGGCAGGTTTTTGTGATATGCAAAAATTAGACCACAATAAATCATTTCAAAACTTTTCCCACCTTTAATTTGACCTACAACCTGTACACTTCAATTGAAAAACAAACAAATCTGTTATGGAAAAAATATAAAAAATAAAAAACGTACAATAAGCTGGTTGCATAAGTGTGCACACCCTTTTTCTAATACTTTGTTGAATCACCTTTTGATTTAATTACAGCATTCAGTCTTCTTGGGTAGGAGTATATCAGCATGGCACATCTTGACTAGGCAATATTTGCCCACTCTTCCTTGCAAAAGCACTCCAAATCTGTCAGATTGCGAGGCCATCTCTTGTGCACAACCCTCTTCAGGAAACCCCACAGATTTTCTATTGGAATTATGTCTGTGCTCTGGCTGAGTCATTCCAAAACTTTAATTTTCTTCTGGTGAAGCCATTCTTTTGTTGATATGGATGTATGCTTGGGGTCATTGTTGTGTTGAAAGGTGAAATGCACCTTCAGCTTTCTAGCAGACACCTGAATGTTTGGGGACAAAAGTGACTGGTATTTGGAACTGTTTATAATTCCCTCCACCTTGACTAAAGCCTCAGTTCCAGTTGAAGATAAGCAACCCCAAAGCATGATACTGCCACCACCATGAATCACCATGAGGATGGTGTTCTTTTGGTGATGCAAAGTGTTGTTTTTGCACCAAACGTACCATCTGATGCTGTTAATCTTCGTTTATTCTTTACTCTTGGGATTCGGTTCCGACTTCGGAACCAAGCCGTCCTTTTTTCAAGCTCGCATTAGCCACAAACCTCTCAAGCTAAGATTTTACCCATCATGCCCTTCTCCCTGTTACCTCAGATCTAGTTTGCCGCATTGCTGTTAGGCCGTGTGGAGCCGTTCCTCTCCAGCTAAGTGTATATTTTGATAAATTTTGAGTTTTTTTCTCGCAGAATTCTTAGTTTTTCAACTTTAAGTCGTATCTTCTTTTTCTTTATTACTTGTATCTTTTTGGTATTTCTTTGAAATATGGCCAAAAAGTTCAACCTTGGTCTCATCAAACCATAATACATTTTCCCACATGCTTTTGGGAGACTCGCTGTATTGTTTTGCAAATTTTAGCTGGGCCTGGATGTTTGTCTGTGTAAGAAAAGGCTTCCATCTTTCAACCCTACCCCATAGGCCAGACATATGGAGAATACGGGACATTATTGTCACGTAGTACACAACCAGTACTTGACAGAAATTCCTGCAGCTCCTTCAGTGTTGCTGTAGCTCTCTTGGCAGCCTCCCTGACCAGTTTTCATCTTGTCTTTTCATCAATTTTGGAGGGATGTCCATTTATTTGCAATGTCATGTTGTCCCATATTTTGTCCACTTTTTGATGACTGTCTTCACTGTGTTCCATGGTATATCCAATGATCTGGAAATTTTTTTGTACCCTTCTCCTGACTGATACCTTTCAACAATGAGATCACTTTGATGCTTTGTAAGCTCTCTGCGAACCATGGCTTTTGCTGTAGCAGGCAACTGAGTAAATGTCAGGAAAATCCTACTAGGGCAGCTAAACTTTATTTGGGCTTAATCAGAGTCTCTTTAATTGATGGCAAGTGTGTACCCAAGAAAACTGAATGCTGTAATTAAATCAAAAGGTGCTTCAACAAAGTATTGGTTTAAGGGTGTGCGCACTTATGCAACCAGCTTATTGCACATTTTTTATATGTTTCCCCCTAACAGATTTGTTTTTCAATTGAATTGTACAGGTTATAGGTCACATTAAAGGAGGGAAAAGTTTTGAAATTATTTATTATGATCTCATTTTTTTATCACAAAAACCTGGCATTTTAACAGGGGTATGTAAACTTTTTACATCCACTGTATGTATGAAGTACATATCATGTCTATACTGAACATCTGAAATCAAATTGCCTGTAAAAGTCTCTCTTTTTGTATAGATGCTCTTTTGCATGTACCTGTGTATTCACAATCATACTTAGCTTGTACCTCTGAAGTTAACTTGCCTGTATAGTTTATTTTAATTGTTCTAGATTGTTACATGTACTGGAGCTTTTCTCCCCAGGCCTCCACTGAAAATGGGCTCTCATGGCTCAGTGGACTATCCCAGTAATCAAATGCCAATAAATAAATAAAAGTGTGGAAGCAAGCCTTCATTGAGTGGATGAATATTTAAATGAAGACCTAGGTGTAAAAGAATAGTAGTTTTGTCTACTGAAATGCTGACTTCACATTTACTTCCTGTTACAGTGATCAGATTTACAGGTTCATAGGTAGGTACTAGGCTATCTGCCCTAGGGCATTTATAAGCCTAGCCAGAATGTGTTGGCTTTCGCCTCCCTTTTAGACTAGATTCCTGAGCCTCTGTCCAGCAGGGCCATAGAAGTGATCCCAGGAGTAAATTTACGATTTCCCATCCACTCATCAAGATTTCTCTTGAAGAGGGTCAGCGAGGGGCTCTGCCTAACATGGGCTGGGATTCTATTCCAGTTTTTATTGTTGTGCTAAGGTTTAAATCCCTGGAGCGTGTAGCTCTAATGGATTTGGTTTTCTTGAGGTGGAGTATGTCCAACAATTCCAGGTTAGACATGGCCTTGTATGTCAGGCAGAGATCGCCACTGAGTAGGCGGTAAGAAACCGAGTAGAGCTGGAGTTTCTTTAGTCGAGCTGCATAGGACATCTGTTTGAGACCCACGATCCTCTTGGTGAGGTATTTTTAAAGTCTCTCCAGCTGTTGCATGTGTCGGGTAAGGTACATCCCAAATGGGGCATTGTACTCAATTATGGGCCTGATGAGCGATGCGTAGAGGGGCACAATGACCTCTCTTGATCTAGATGTGAACCCTTTTGTGATTAGGTGAGCTATATAGAAGTTTTTTCTAACCACTTTGGCAATGTGATTGTCAAAGGAGAGGTTACTATCTACTTGGGTCCCCAGATCCCTAATTACTTCTTCCGTACTTAGTGGATTACCTCCTATGTGGTAGTTTGTGGGAACTTTGTTTTTCCCAAAGGGGATGACTATGCACTTTTTGGCATTTAGCTTGAGGCCATAGTTCTGACACCAGGTATCCATCTCCGTAAGGCCCTTCTGAAGGATGCCTGTGTCAGCCAGTGAGTCGATTATGACTCCCAGTTTGCAATCATCTGCGAACTTGGTAAGCCACAGTCCTCCCGTGTTTGCCTGTACCTCAGAGAAGTATATACCGAACAAGAGGGGTCCCAGGACTGAGCCCTGTGGGATGTCACTTGTAACCGGTTTAGAGTCGGACATGGCATCCGTGACTCTGACCATGTGAGTTCTATCCCTGAGCCAGTTTGCAACCCATCTTGTGACATATGGGTTAATATTTAAGCTGGTAAGCTTATTTATTATGCCAGAGTGGGGTATTGTGTTGAAGGCCTTTGTGAGGTCCAGGTAGGCTGTGTGGACTACCTTTCCCTCATCTATGGCTTTGGTTACTATTTTGAAGAAGTCAACTAGGTTTAAGAGGCAAGATCTGCCTTTAACAAAGCTGTATTGGGTAGGGTCCACTGTTTGGAGGTTCCCAATGTCTTTGTTTATGAGATCCATGATGATGCGCTCCATAGCCTTGCAGACCAGGCTAGTCAGGCTTATAGGGCGATAGCTCCCGGGATCCGTTGTGGCACCAACTTTGTGGAGCGGGATCACTGTTGCTGTACACCATTCTTTGGGTACATAACCTGTGGTAAGGCTGAGTTGGAACAGTGAATTTATGTGAGTGTTTAGTTCATTTTGGAGCTCGTGTAAGACGCAGCCCGGGATACCATCCGGTCCCATTGATGCTGTGTTTTTTACCTTGGAGAGGGCTGCTTTCACCTGTGTGTCTGTGACATCTGGGGGACTGCATTCTTCTGGAATAGATACTGGCCCTTTTGGGGGGGAAGGAGGGGTAAAGTTTGCACTGAACTGGTCCGCCAGGATGTTGGCAATGTTAGTGGGTTCAGTGTATTTTGTGCCATTTTGCACCAGCTCAGAGCAGATCTGAGAGTTGCCACCCAGAATTTTGATGTAGCAAAAGAACACCTTGTGATTATCTTTAGAGTCTTTGGCGATTTTTATTTCAAAGTTAGCCTTTGATGATTTTATGAGGGATCGATTTTTCTTGCTAGTACTGATCAGGGATGCCTTCCCTTTTTGGGATTTTGCCTTATCATGTAATAGTTTCCTCCTTCTGTTGCATAGCTTATTTATGGCTAGGGTCCACCAGACTGGTCTCCTGTTTTTGGAGGAGTGAGTCTTAGTTTTACTTGGGATGGCACGATCCATGCATTCCTGTAGGTGCTCATAGAGTGCATCTGTAAAGGATTCTGCAGTTTGGGTAGCATTTTCCATTAGCCCGGGGGCTTTGAAACATTCTACCTTGGTCTTGAGAAGTGTGAAGTTTGCTTTTAAGAAATTTTTCACAGTGGTTTCTTTGGCTGGGGGTGGGGTCAGGATGTGGATGTCCATTGTGATTAGTTTATGGTCTGATCTTACCAACGAGGGGTTTACCTCTGGTGTGGAACATTGAGCCCCCATGTTGGTGATGACCAAGTCCAATATGTTGTCTCCTCTTGTGGGAGTGGTGACCAGTTGCTCCATGGCATTTGAGTTTATAAACTCCAGGAACCGTTGGGAGAAAGAGTTGGGACTTGAGTAGTTTTCCCAGTCAATGTTTGGGTAGTTGAAATCCCCCAATATCATGGTGTTTGGTGAGACGTTCATATTCTCCAATGTTCTCAGGAATGCTGAGTGGGGGTCCTGAGACAAGGTGGGTAATCTGTAGCAGACTACAAACTGAAAAGCAGTTTTACCTACTGTTAGTTGCACATGGATGGTTTCCGCTGCCTCGTGCAGTGCCACTAACCTGGAGGTGTGTGTATCCCTGATCAAAATAGATACTCCCCCATCTTTAGTATTTCAATCTGAGTTCTGGGGCCGAAAAGAATGGTATGAGTTGAATCCTGGTAGTGCTGGGGTGCTCTCTCGGGCCTTGAACCAGGTTTCTGTTACTGCACAGATATCGATTTTCTCCATACTGAGGAGTGCCTCGAGTGCGTGCATCTCGAGGTTTAGACTTCTGGTGTTGAGTAGCATTACCCTTAGTTTTTTGTTTCTGGTATTGTCTATGGAGGTGGGTTTGTCTTTTGAGCCTTGCCTAAAAAAGGCACTATGGGGGTGGCAAGAGCCTTAGCCAGTATTCAAAAGCCTAAGGGTGACAGGTGCAAGCTGTCCCTAATGAAGCAACGTGGCTTATCGAGCATGTCATCCCAGGCTGACAGACACTGGATCCCCTTTGAATGACACCAGTAGCTTAGCCAATTGTTAAAATTGATCATTTTGTCTTTATACTGTGGCATCATTCTTGGTGAGAGAAGATGCTACTCAGGGTCAGGGTCATACCGGCCTGGGCTACATGATCAGAGAGCTCCTCCATATCTCTTTTCATGTAGTCCAGGGAGGTACATCTCAGGTCATTCACACCAACATGGACAATGACAGAGTCATATTTGTACCTGCTGTGGAGTGACCTTAGTGCTTGTGTTATGTGGCGGATCCTGGCACCCAACGGCAGCTCACAGTGACCTTCTCCTTGATCAGTCTGGTGAGTGGGACATCAGTGTGCCTGACAATAGAGTCTCCAATTACTAGTGTATTAGGTGTGTTATTTAGCCTTAGGGGCTGCGACTGCGTGGCACACTGACTTTGTGAAGTATGTGATATGTGAATGTTGTTGTGGGGTAGCGGTTGCTTGGATGTCTGCTTTGGAGGTCCCTGTTGCTTTGGCAGATTTTTATTTAGAGCCTCCAAGTATGTTTTTGTGAGTTTATGTGTCTTGTTTGCTGGTGTGATTGGTCTATGTGAGACTGGTTGTGTGGTGCGAGTGGTTTCCTTCTCCTCCTGACTGACTGTGCCAGTCTTGGGTTGAGGGAGCTCGGCATCCAGTTTGGCTGTATAGTTGCATCTATCACATATATTTGAGTTTGTTGGAAGGAGGAGAGGGTTGTCTGTGTACATAAGGCAATTGTAACATTGCCTTAAAATAAGTAAAAAACTGCAAAGGTAAGACTCCAGTTCAGTAGT
Source organism: Protopterus annectens (assembly GCF_019279795.1). NCBI lineage: Eukaryota > Metazoa > Chordata > Ceratodontiformes > Protopteridae > Protopterus > Protopterus annectens. The sequence continues at coordinate 1,597,572,834 of NC_056732.1, read as the reverse complement.
ATATCCAGAATATCCAAATGTCTCCAAACTCCAAAGAATTGAACCAGAGATCTAGATTCCACTATAACACTGCTTTAATGGTACACAAGTGCTTTCGCACAATTGCTTCTTCAGGTGTATAACATTCATTAAAAAGACACACCTTATACAGTCTTAATATCAGTCACATGACTCTAATACACAAAATTTAAAAACATATACACATACTGCAAACATTACTACAAGAATACATTTAAACTTGTAAATTTATACTTTCACTTAAAAATAACCATAAAAGTATAAGAATATAAATTACATAATAACAAAACAAGTACATTTTATCTGTTTAAAGGCCTTTTCTTCAAAATATGTCTCATGGGGACAGAGTCATTCAAACCATGCCCTGAATTAGCCCTTAGCCTAACAATCCAGTTGGCTTCCTTCTCTTCAGTCCTAGCTTTAATATCACCCCCTCTTGTGCCAATATATGTTCTCCCTAAAACAACAAATTTAAATGCATGTTGTTCATTCGTGGCTACTATATGCTTAGCTAGTACATTAAAATTACTTTTTTTCTTTATATGATACATATGCTCCCTAATTCTATCCTTTAATGGGCAATCTGTCTTCCCTACGTAGAATTTATTGCATATCTGACATGTAGCTAAATAAACTACATGTGATGTATCACATCTTGCACTGACTCAGTTCAAAAATCTCCCCTGTATCAGGGTGTTTAAATTGTGTTTCCTTAGATATATAATTACAAAAATGGCACTTTCCACATGGTATGGTCCCCTTTTCCCCTGCCTTATCTCTTAATTCTCTATCAAAGCACAATCTTCTCTTCAGGCACTTCTTATTTTTGAAAGAAAACTGAGGTTTTCGTTCCTACTAACTCTTTAATTTGACCATCTGTAGTTAATATATTCCAGTGTTTATTTATGATGTTAGTGTACCTCTTTACATCTCTAGAATAACTTAAGCACATTCTTAATTTATTATTACCTATATTTTCCTTTTTGTTTCCAAATTTCCTTGAGAAATATGGTTTAGCTTTAGTTTCCCTTGATCTTTCAACTTCTTCCATGTTCTTCAACACCATTCCCTTGTCATACCCTCTTTCTACTAATTCTTTCCCTGTCAACTCTATTTGTTTTTCATAATCTTCTTTCTTTACACTCAGTCTTGAAGCTCTTAAAAATTTATTTTATACTACGTTTCTAAATATAAATTTGGGGCGCATACTATCTCTACTCAATAATTTATTTGCATGACAAGCCTTCCTATACATCCTTGTGGTAATTTTACCAGTGCTGTCCTTCTCTACATAAACGTCCAAAAAGCTAATACCTAGCTGGGAATAATCCATAGTAAATTTAAGGAACTCAGTGGAATTACTTATAAATTCTAAAAATTCATTTAACTGTTGTACCGTCCCTCTCCATAAAAGAAAGAGATCATCCACAAATCTCCTATAAAACATGATCATATTGTCATATTTTCCCCCTATAATATATTCCATTTCCCATTTGGACATGACAGCATTAGCATAGCTATTAGCACAAGGAGTACCCATCGCAACCCCATTCTTCTGCCAATAAATTTTCTCCCTAAACGCAAAGATGTTATTTTCAAGAATGAGTTTCAGTAGCCTCTGTATTAACTCTACTTTCCTACTTCCATATTCCTCACTCATTTCTAATAAATACTTCACATTCCTAATACCAATTGCATTTGGTATGACTGTAAATAACGACACTACATCCATCGTAACAAAAAAATATTGTTCTAACACACATTCCTTATTTTTAAATTCAAATAAATCCCTAAGAAAGTGCTCGGGGTATTTCAAAATGTACTTAGACTTATAAATCAAGTTATTCAAATTCCTCTAAATAAAAATATATGCTGGCTCGGTGCACCAATTCCTTCCGGCCACTATCGGCCTCATTGGGGGCCTAATGGGACTTTTGTGAAGTTTTGGTAAGCCCTGAATTTTGGGAATGATAGGATCTAAAATCAATAAATACTTAACCAAATCAGTGTCACAAAGCTCAAGCTCTTCTAAGCATCTAATTTCTCTTTCAACATTTAAAGTCATAGTTTTGACTTGGATAAATGTAATCATTTGATAAAAAACAGTGTTATCTAACATTTCAAACATAAGACTATTATAATCTATTCTATTCATCACAACCGTTTGCCCTTCCTTATCTGCTGGTCTAATTACTATAAAATTATTATTTTCTAAATCATGCATTGCTTTAAACTCCTCTTTACTTAAATTGTGCCATTTGCTATTTTCTCTAAAATGTTTTTGCTCATGGAACACTTTATAAATATCAGATATACAGATTTGCTCAAAGGCATTAATTAAAGTGCTCTGTTTAGGTATAAAAAGACTTGGTTTCCTGAAACTAGTATAATGAATTCTCTGTCCATAATTAAATAATGATTTTAACATCAAATTACGAGTAAACATTTTTAAATCAAAAATAATTTCAGTAATGTTCATGTCCATTGCTGGTATAAACGAAAGCCCTTTTTCTAAAACATTGGACTCAAACTTAGTTATAGTTTGATAAACTGACTATTAACGTCTTACTTGTTGAAATGCTTTCTTGAGTGTGTATGGGCTCACAGGTCCTTCTTCGAATTTTCTCTTGTTCCTTACCATACTTCTCCCGCTCTGTTGTTGTCTGGACAGACCTCTCCCATTTCTGCTTAACGATCTTTCTCTTATGGGTAGATAAGATACCCTGATTCACCAGCTGGACTAGAGAGTATACCTGAAACTACGCTTTGGACATGCCTGGATGGTTTAAAGAACTGATTTATTGATTGTCCGGAATGGATGAATAGGGAGCCTTGTACTTCTGGATAGTATAAAAGGGTGTAGTGCTAAAGTTTGTTAGTGCTTAATGAGAAATTTGAGCAAATGCTGGGCTGTAGAATGAAAGTTGAGTGCTTACTTTGAGAGTTTGACTAGTTCTAAGGGAAAAATTGAAGAACAGACTTTGTGGAGCCGGGAATAGTTTAAAACTGCTTAAACGGCGTTGAGCGGTGTGCAAAATCGCGCAAAACCGTGCTAAAGCGGGTTTTAAGGCGGGGAGTTTGAAAGAGATAGGAAATGGCCCAAAACGGCCAATAAGCTACTAATTACTGGGCTGAGACCACTCCTCCAGGGACAGATAGGCTGCTCAGAACTCCCCACTGTCACTGGTGAACAGAGAAGCTTCCTCCTATCCAAGTAAGGATATGGGCAACACAGGAACTATGACACAGCCTAGAATTCAGCAAGACCTGAAAACTGGACTACTCTAGTTCAGAAATGGCAGGAAACAAGGATTTTCTTTTGTTTTTGTTTTCTTTTTTCACTATACAACAGAAACTAGGCACAAGAACACAGTAAATGCTTTGGATCGGCTAGCGCACTTGAGTGTGTAGCCTACAACAATTAAACAAGGCAAAAAACATCTTTTAAAGTGCAAGACACAAAAAATGCAGAAAAACAAACTTTGCAGAACTCGGATAGTTAGAAAACTGACATTTCAGCGAGACTAAACAGTTGCTGGTAGGAAAGTAGAAAAAAATACTTATAATCTGTTAAAGTCTTTCTTTCATTCTCTGCTGCTTGTAGAACTCTGCAGGACACCACGAGGAGCTGTGCAGAGTCTGTTACAAACACAAAACCGCGCTAAAGCGGGTTTTAAGGCAGGGAGTGTGAAAGATATAGGAAATGGCCCAAAACGTCCAATAAGCTACTAGTTACTGGGCTGCCAGTCTGTCAGATGGAAAATATGAAGTGGCTCACTCAGGGATGATGTTCAGAAGTATTTTTTTCAAAGGTTGGGTTGTACATGAATAGAGTTGTCTTCCTGCAGTAGGTATGCAATGAAAAACAACAAGAATTCAAAAAAAGAATGGGCTACATACTATGCTATAGTTCTAGGTTTGAGGAAGATGCAATACATTGGTTTACAAGCAATTACAGTTCATCCATGAGACAGGAAGAGAGGAGTTAATAGATAATAAAAATGTGCCCTTTACTTACAAATTCCATGTTTCTAATACAGATTTTTTTAATCTGCCCTTTCTCCATAGCTATGTAAATTCACTAATTTAATGCAGCAACCAAATTTGTTAACTCAGATGTCCAGGTCTTACATGACTTTGTATGCAATGATGGAAAGGATATCTTTGAATTCTGACAAGAGACATAGATGCAGATGTACATATGAGTAAATAAATGTTAGACTGTGATGACTGCTCTACAAAATGCTGAGAGAGCAGATGAAAATGCACTTGGTAAAAAGACAGAAAAAAATATTGCTTTGCCATTGTGTTGAAACAGCCCTTATTATTGGAATGCATTTTAATCAAAGGTTTGGCTTAAATAGAATAACAGCCTTCTGCTCAAAAGCTGAGTTCGCAGCTGTCTTTTTGCTACTGACTTTCACTGTCAATATATATTAACATGGTAATATGTTCGGTCTAAGTTAATTTTATTGTTTCCTATTTTTAGTTGACAGTGTAACTAGAAATGTTGATGGAAGTGGAGACATAGCTGGTAAGTAGTCATCTCTGAAAGGAGACTTATTTTATCCTGAAAATCAATGCATTTCACTGGGGTAAATTAGTTCTGAAGAAATTACTTTTACTAATTACCCATCTGTGACATCAGTTTTCTTCTTTTGTACTTTTTAAGGTAGTTATTAGTTACAGAAACTTTGTCACACCATTAGAATAGAGAATTTTTTTATCATACCTTTGAGGCTATCCATAAATATGAATCTTAAACACTTCACTGTCTGGTTAAAAAATAATTTAGACTCTCATAGACAGATGCATTACTTCTTTTACCATATTTCTGGGAGACACATTAATTGCCAGAGATAAACAAAGATGGAATAAATACCTATGGGGCAAAAGAAGATGAGATAGTGTTAATGGGGGACCAGAATGTGTCAGATCTTAGAAGGGCCTCAGTCAGGTTCCAGTGGAACCCTCTTGTGAGATGAAAATCTCAGATATGGTACTTTTAACTGAGGATGAAAGGAGGAAGACTGACACCAAAATTTACTGCCACTTTTGAAGACGTGAACACTTCCTGGAAAAGCATCTGTGGACTCCTATCAAGTGAGCATACATGAATGGGCACTTAGGAAAATGGAATTGTACAACACTGACAAAAATAAAGGGCAGCGTTATTGGATATTCTAGGCAGAGTGGAGTAAGGACACTGGAGAAAAATAAAATGCACATTTAATTAGACTACAAACATTCCTTTGAACCAGATTAAAATATGGAAAATGGAGCATGCTTCACAAAGAATGCGTTTGTGAAGGTGAATGTGAAAATACATTTAACAACTGCAATGAAATATAGGCAGATCAAAGGAAACAGGGAGAGAGAGAGAGAGAGAGAGAGGCAGACAGAGGACAGAAAGTATCAGATAAAACTAAGGAATGGAAAGCATTCAGAATAGCAAAAGACAAAATAAATAACGAGGAACAACAGCCCAGAGACACTTTTTAAATATTAGATTAATTCACTCAGCGATTTAATGAAACAACAGGTTTTGCATCAGCATGTATTTTCTGCACAATTAGAAATATGAAACTCTAATATCTGACATTAATACATTAATACTAACTGCAGCTCTCAGTGATTTATTAAAAAAATTGTACAAGGGCAAGGACAAAATCATGGATGACATCCAAAGTCCTGGACAGCTGAGAGGTATGTGGAGGACTATGCAGTGACTGATCAGATGCTGCACGGATAAGGGCGGGAAAAAAATAACACAAAATTTGTACCACATACAAAAAGAGACCGATACCTCCAGCCAGAATGACAGAGAGACATTAATAGAATATTTATGTACTACAAATCAAGAATGTGTAGGGAAACATTTTTCAGCTAAGAAGAATATATAGAACTAGCCAGTTTTATTAGTTTTAGCTCTCAAATCTGTTTCTTTGCGCTCAGCACTTGTTCAGAACTTGTTGTAAGCACCAAATAAGCTACAAATTACTACAGCACTCAACTTTCCTCACTTGTCTAGAGAAAAACAGTTTTTAGTACTTAATAAATAAGCACCTATCAAACATGTCTAAGGGGCAGCTCCCGGTGTTTACTCCTGTCTACCTGATGAATCTGGGCATCTTGGAGAAATGCAGCAATTACCTCATGTACACAGACAACCCCCTCTCCTCCTAACACCCAAAACTACAACCTGAGAGAGATGCACTTATATAGCCAAACTGGAAGCACAGCTCTCTTCATCCAAGACTGGACTAGACAGTCAAGAGGAGAAGGTAAACACTTGCACCACACCACACTCATCACATAGTCCCTCAAAACCTACACCACCAAAACACACACATAGCACAATACAAAACACACACCTACATTCGCGGAGGCTCTCAATAAAAATCTGCACAAGCAACAGAGACCTCCAAAGCAGAAACGCATGCAACCTCCACCCCCCCAACACAACCCAAATGACACATAGACCACAAACTCAGTGTGCCACTCAACCACAGCCCATAAGGCATAACAACGTACCCAACACTCTAGTCATAGGTGAATCTATAGTCAGGCACACTGATGTTCCATTCACCAGGCTAAACAAGGAGAAAGTTATTGTCAGCTGCCTGTCAGGTGTCAGGATCCGTCACATAACACACGCACTCAGGTCACTCCACAACAAGTACAAATTTGACTCTGTCATTGTCCATGTTGGTGTGAATGACCTGAGATGGACCTCCCTGGACTACATGAAGAGAGACATGGAGGAGCTCTCCAATCTTGTAGCCCAGGCAGGTATGACCCTAGCCCTGAGTAGCATCTTGCCATCACCCAGAATGATACCACAGTACAAGGACAAAATAATCAACTTCAACAATTGGCTAAGCTTCTGATGTCATTCTAAGGGGATCCAGTATCTGTCTGCTTGGGATTACATGATCGACAGACCACGATGCTTTGCCAGAGATGGCCTGCACCTGTCGCCCTTGGGATTCCGGACACTGGTTAAGGCTCTTGCCACCGCTATAGTGCCTTTTTTAGGCAAGGTTCAAATGACAAATTCACCACCATAACAGGTACAAGCAAGCAAAATCTGAGGGTAATGCTACTCAATGCTAGAGGTCTAAACCTCAAAGTGCATTCACTTAAGGCACTCCTTAAAATGGAGAACATCGACATCTGTGCAGTAACACTGACCTGGTTCAAGACAGCACCCCTTGCATTACCAGGCTATAATTCATACCACACCTTCCGGCCACCTAACCTGGACCAAAACACTAAAGGTGGAGGCGTGTCCATATTCATTAAAGATATCCACACCTCCAGGCTAGTTGCTCAGCATAATGCATCCGAGATTATCCAAGTGCAACTAACTCTGGGCAAGACAGCAATCCAAATTGTAACTTGCTACAGATCCCCCACCATGCCCCAGGATTCCCACTCCTCATTTCTTGATACACTGGAAAATATTAGGGTACAACCCAACACCCTAATAATGGGTGATTTCAATTACCTCACCATTAACTGGGAAAACTACTCATGTACCAACTCTTTTGCTCAATGTTTTCTGGAATTCACAAATTCCAAAGCCTTTGATCAACTTATCCACACCCCCACCAGGGGCAGCAATATCCTAGACCTGGTCATTACCAACATGGGCGACTGGTGTTCCATACCAGAGGTCAATTCCTCGTTGGTCAGATCCAACCACAAGCTAATCAGCCTAGACGTCCACATCCTACCCCCCCCCATTAAGGAAACCACCATAAAAAATTTCTCCAAAGCCAACTTCACGCTTCTTAAGACAGAACTGGCAAACTTCACGACACCCATGCAGACGGACAATAGAGGTACGACTGCTGAATCCTACACAAATGCACTTTATAAGCACTTACACGAGTGCATGGATCATGCTATCCCTAACAGAGCCAATATGCTATCCTCCAAAAAAAGGAAGCCAATTTGGTGGTCCCCTGCCATAAACAAACTCTACAAAAGAAGAAAGAAACTGTTGCAAAAAAAGAGTAAAATCCCATGACTGGAAGAACTCCCTGGTCAGCCTCAGTAAGAAGCTGAGATCCCTCATAAAATCGTCCAAAGCTAGTTATGAAAACAAAATTGCCACTGATTCTAAAGACAACCACAAAGCATTCTATAGCTATGTCAAGAATCTCAACGGCAACACTCAGATCTGTTCTGAGTTACAGCACAATGGCACTAAATATACAGAACCAACTGATATTGCCAACATCCTAGCAGACAGGTTCAGTGCTAAGTTTACCGCCCACCCACCCACCCACTAGAGGACCCATCTCTATACTGGAAGAATGCAAAGTTCCTGTAATCACAGCTGCACAGGTAAAAAACACACTCTCCAAAGCCAAGATCACAGCATCCATGGGACCTGACAACATCCCAGGCTGCATTCTACATGAACTACAGAATGAACTTGCACCCCACCCAAGCACTGTGTTCAATCATAGCCTCACCTCAGGCTTTGTACACACTGAATGGCGCACAGCTATGGTTATTCCACTCCACAAAGGGGGAGCCACCACGAACCCTGGAAACTACTGCCCCATTAGCCTAACAAGCCTGGTCTGCAAGGCCATGGAATGTATCATCATGGAACTTATAAACAAAGACATTGGTAATCTCCAAACTCTGGACCCCACCCAGTTTGGGTTTGTAAAAGGCAGATCATGTCTCCTAAACCTGACTGACCTCTTCGAAGCAGTCACCAAAGCCGCACACGAGAGTAAGGTGGTTCACAGAGCCTATCTAGATCTTGCCAAGGCTTTTGACACCATCCCCCACTCTGGAATCATAGATAAACTCACTAAACTAGGTATAAATCCCTATGTCACAAGATGGGTTGCCAAATGGCTCACTGACAGAGCCCACACTGTGAAAATAGCAGACTCCAAATCCGACTTCAGACCAGTGAAAAGTGGAGTACCACAGGGTTCAGTCCTGGATCCTCTCCTGTTTGGTATCTACTTTTCTGAAGTACAGGCTAACATAAGAAGGTCTTTGGCTAATGAAGTTAGCAGATGACTGCAAACTAGGAGCCATAATTGAAACTCCTAACAATGTGGACATCCTACAAAAGGGCCTCACTGAGACAGATGCCTGGTGTCAAAGCCATGGCCTCAAGCTCAATGCCAAAAAATGCACCGTCATCCTCTTTGGTAAAAACTCTGTAAGCATGAGCTACTACATAGGTGGTAGTCTACTTAACACCGAAAGTGTGATAAGAGACCTTGGGACACAGGTGGACAGTAGTCTCTCCTTTGATAATCACATTGCCACAGTAGTCAGGAAATTCTTCTACTCTGCACATCTCATCACAAAAGGTTTCTCATCCGGGAAAAAAAGAGGTCATTGTTCCCCTCTACACATCAGTCATTAGACCCATTATAGAGTACAATGCCCCTTTTGGTATGCACCTCACAAGACATCTACAACAACTGGAAAGGCCGCAGAAATACCTCACAAAGAGGATTACTGGCCTCAAACAGATGCCCTGCGCAGACCGTTTCAAAAAAACTCCAGCTTTACTCCGTCGCATATCTCCTGCTCAGAGGCGATCTCTGTCTAACATACAAAGCTATGTCAAACCCAGAGCTGTTGGACATGCTCCACTTAAAGAAATCCCAATCCCTACAAGCTACACACTCTAGGGACCTAAACCTTGTCACCACAATAAACAGAACATACTGGAGGGATAGATTCCTGTCCCAGAGACTTCCCATATTCTAGAACAAACTACCTATCTATATCAAACAAAGCTCCTCATTAGCACTCTTCAAGAAAAATATTGATGACTGGATGGGATATTCTGGAACAAACTACCTATCTATATCAAACAAAGCTCCTCATTAGCACTCTTCAAGAAAAATATTGATGACTGGATGGGAAATAGGAAATTCACCCCGGGGATCACCTCTGTGGCTCTGCTCAACAGGGGCACAGGAAATAATTTTCTTGGGTGGCGAAAGCCAGGGTACCTTTTTGGCTAGGCTTGTATAGGCCCTAGCGCCGATAGCCTAGTACCTACCTATGAACTGATGGACAACAGATGGAAAATATGGAGAGGCTCACTCAGGGATGATGTTAGCAGGGACATCGGGGGGCATACTGACTGTACGCATTTCAGTACAGTTTATCTGGAGTGGGAGGTAGAATCTGGCTGGCTGTAGGACCCATCAGCCTGTTAGCTACAAACCAATGGCTGTGCTGATTGGTCCAGAGACTCCCGCTTTAGTTGAACTTGTGAGAGAGAGAGAGACAGCAAATATTAATATAAGACGAGTACGTCAACTTCAAAACCCATTTCCACTTGACCTGCAATCGGCGGCTTATCTTTAAGTTTATAGTTTATACTGCTTGTTGTTGATTTATTTTGTACCTGGCTGGCTGAATCAATTATGTAAGTTAAGTTTTATTTATAAAATATAAGATGCAGAGAATGAAGATGCATTAATTTGCTACTAATCAATTGAATGAATGAACTTGCATGGTAGATGCTACAATAGCTAGTCCATCTCCACAGATGATTTTTTTTTTTATTAAAAATTTGCTGTCACTTAAACTCACTTTCCTCCGGACTCCTTTCGCAAAAAAGAGCATTTGTTTTTTTGTTTTTGGTTTACTCACCACAAAGCCACATGGCATGCATGATGTAGTATTCATCATTCAGTAGTATAAAATTATTAAGTATGTGCAGAGTGCAGTAGTAGTTGTTTTGTTTTCCAATGATCATGAAAATAATTACCTAATAAGTACCGACCGAGCCATTAGCTTTAGATCATGGCGCGCAAGGCATCAGGAGGGCAGGGAGGGTGAAAGGCCTATTAGGTTCAGTTTCAGAGCTCTACATGAATGGAGGGCATTATTTATCAGAGAAACTATTAGATTTCTAGAAGTTTGGAATTGAAAATATTAGGGATAGACTATACCTACTGTGAATATGAAACATATGATATGAATATGACTGCAATCGGCGGCTTATCTTTAAGTTTATAGTTTATACTACTGCTTGCTGTTGATTTATTTTGTACCTGGCTGGCTGAATCAATTATGTAAGTTAAGTTTTATTTATAAAATATGAGACGCAGAGAATGAAGATGCATTGCAGACTACTAATCAAATGAATGAACTATCATGGTGGATGCTACAATAGCTAGTCCATTTCCACAGATGATTTTTTTTTTTTTATAAAAAAATTGCTGTCACTTTCCTCTGGACTCCTTTCGCAAAAAAGAGCATTTGTTTTTTTTTTTTTTTTTGGATTACTCGCCACAAAGCCACAACATGCATGATGCTATTGCAGCTGCGCTGCTAGTATTCATCATTCAGTAGTATAAAATTATTAAGTATGTAGCATGTGCAGAGTGCAGTAGTAGTTGTTGTTTTGTTTTCCAATGATCATGAAAATAATTACCTAATAACCGACCGAGCCATTAGCTTTAGATCATGGCGCAGAAGGCATCATGAGGGCAGGAAGGGTGAAAGGCCTATGTAGTACCACCCTTGAATAGAGAGACTCGCACAGGTTAGCCGATGTTTCTGATTTCTGCACCCATACTGTTACAAAACTGCTGGGTTTACTAGGCTCAGATCATCCCAGTGATTTGCCAGAAAACCATAAATGTTATGAGGAACAAGCGAAAAATCTGGACATTCTGTGAAAACCTGGACAGATGAGAGGTATGTCTAATTATCATCTGCAAAACGGTACTGCCTAGTAACACCTAAAGTTTCTGTGCTATTAGTATTATTTACTTCACAGATGTCATTAAGTAATTGAAAGGCGTTATATTTCACTGGTATTCCAAATCCCGGTGGCAGACTGTGTGTGTGTGTGTGTGTGTGTGTGTGTGTGTGTGTGTGTGTGTGTGTGTGTGTGTGTGTGTGTGTGTGTGTGTGTGTCACTCTTCACTGGAAACGTGTACAAACTTATTTGACTTCCACAAGGCTCTGTAAACATTAGAACCCACAAAAAGCAGTTGGATGAGTAATAGCATTTTGGACAATGGTAGGGAGTATAGCATCTGCCAAAAGACAGTTATTTTAGACTATGGTGCTAAACTTCATTCTAGTTCCTTTTACATTCAGAGCTAGGAAATTAAAGTGAATAATTAATGGCGTCTGACATTTTTAGAGCATAACAATAATCAGGTGATCTTTTATTTTTCTAGCATGTATTACACCTACTGGATTAAAAAGGCTTCTGTTATTCTTACCTATCTTTGTAAGGCTGACAGTACTGTAAGTGCAAAAATACTGCGGTTATCATCTTGAAGTCTGACCTATTGAAAACAGTGTCATTATGCTAGGTTACATAAATCAATGTCCATGAAGATAGTGACCTGGAAGCTGAAACAGAGCAGATTTTTATTCCTTTTGACTCCTACCTACATCCTGTTGATTTTAGGTTCCCTTTATATGCTCAAATGTAGCTTTGGCACAAAACGACTAGATAATGAGATGAAGCTAGCTAGAGGGATGCCCGACTACTGTCCCACATATGTGATAGAGTGGGTTAAACCCCCTAAGTAGGTCATGCCTTTTGTTTTATATTACTCTCTGCTTTCTTAGGCAATAGAGTGATAACTTGGACAGAAAGGGTTACTACTGTCCTTTGTTTCCATTCTGTTGGAAATCAAAAGGTAAATGTAACAAGAGTTAATCAATATATGGTTTGAGTCCTACCTACAAGGCAGGCAGCAGGCTGTACTGTGGCAGGGAAAACACTCCTCACACCTCTCCATCAGACTCGGAGTCCCCCAGGGCTCAATACTAGGTCCCCTTCTTTTCTCCATCTTTATAAATGAACTTAGCACAGTCATACCAGAGGCTACCTGCATTCAATATGCAAATGACTCGACCTTGATCTGCTCTGCCTCCACCCCAGCAAAACTTACCACAATAACCCAAAGCACCTTCAACGAGGTTGAAAATTGGCTACTAAACCAACGCCTAATACGAAATCCCAACAAAACTAAGTTACTTCTCTTCACTCCAGCATATAGGACCACCTCACCACTGTTCAACATAACAGTTAATAATGGTACCATCATCTCCCTAGCAACCCAAACTAAACTGTTGGGTGTCACGATCGACAACAACCTCAGGTTTGATGCACACATCAATCAAACTATAAAAACTACCAATAAAAGATTCGGTAGTCTCTACAGGATCAAATCATTTCTCACCCCGCAAGCTAGAATTGCAATTGCCCGCTCCCATCTCCTATCTACCCTTCTCTATGCCTCTCCTCTCTTCTCCCACCTGAATAAAACCGATCTTAAAAAACTGTCATCATGCTACAACCACATTGCCAGATTTGCAACTGGCTTACCCTACCGTACCCACCACTGCCAGAACCTGAATCTCCTGGGCTGGCTGGAACTACCCCACCTCCTACAGCTCAACCAACTCAAAGTTGCCCATAAAATCTTCCACCATCCGGACACTACCCCAGCGCTAAGAAACATAATCTGCCCCTACAGCAACAATCAAACACTCCGCTCATCCACCAAACTCCTAGTACTTACGATCAAATCCAACCATGCTGCAGGCGACTCCCTCTTCGCCAGCTCTATCAGTAAAAACTGGAACTCACTACCAGCTGACATTACCCTAGAGTCTTCACCAACTATATTTAAACACAAACTTAATAGCCAACTCAAATTACACTGGATATGTCCCTGTACCAACCCGGACTAGGACCCCACACATCCCCCCACCTCACTCTTAATAAATGTCCCTGCCCGTCCATCCCTCCGCATTTAACCAATGAGATCCTTTATGTCAGCTACTCTAGGTATTGTTTGTGTAAATAATTTCTTAAACCCAAGGTAACATGTTATCTTTAACTATTACTTTTAATTGAAAAGTATGCCTTAGGCCTCATGGATGTATGTATGTACTATGTCTACAATCAGGTTGTATGTAACCTCAGTTATTAGATTATCTATTTTGTAATACCTATAACTGAAGTGCTACGTTCCTAGTATTTGTAATTTGTAAATTGTATATGTAATTTGGAGCTTTTCTCCCCGGGACTCCGCTCAAAATGGACACGTATCCAGCTGGACCATCCCGGTTAACAAATGTAAAATAAAGTAAAAAAAATAAAAAAAAAATATATTCTAAAGACGCTTGTTTCTTCTTTTAGAGCACAAACATGCATGTCTTTCTTCTCTGTTCTGCCTACTCATCTACTTCCACCAGGTCTAAACAATGTTTTTTAATCAATGACTTGACCGCCTTAGTTAAGTTAACATTACAATGTGTTTAACATCAATGACATTGAACGAGTGTATCTTTATATATATATAAGGGATGATGGGATTTAAACAGGTTCACGTTCACTAGAAGGTGAGAGTGAGGTGAGATCGCTAGATGTGAGAAATCTCCACGGGTAAGGGTGGGAGTTAAATGCCTGGTACTGTCTTTTGGGGTTAACTTGTGGCATGTACTTCCCAATTAAGAGGGATGTTTAGCTTTGCTGAAGGTGGGAGGGGCTTGCTGTCAGTAGTACCTGTTGTTGCTGTTAATTAGCTGTCCTGATTTGTGCAACTGTTTTCAGTAAAAATAACACATGGTCCCACCCCACTCCCTTCCCTTTTGTCATTAGAAACTTTTTTTTATTTTATTTTTTCACAAACCCCTTTTTGGCTCTCAGTCTCAGTCAGTAACTAAGCGTTTAAACAGCTTATCCGATGAGGTACTCCAAATCCAAAGGTGAGCACACACCACTTTTACAAAATGTGCAAGGACTGAGAATGATAACCCTGTATCGAAACTGTTTATCTCAGTACATCACCAGCTCAATGATGAATGATCACCGTACTGCTTTTGGTAACTGTGTTAAAGGTCCCAGATAGGGTGGAACTCCAGCTGTGCTAGTCACAGTCCCTCAAGGAAGTTAAAATAATGTCAATACAACATTACAAACCAGTTAAAATGCCATTCAAATGTGGATTACCCAGTTTGTAAAGGATCTATCCATCTAAGCCATGAAGCTGGGTTACAATATTCAGAATTTACCTGAATTTAACCGAGGACTCATTGGAGAGGAGTTGTCACATATAACTGAAGTTCTCTGATGCAACAGCTCCATCTGTATGTCATGAAGGGATTCACATCTAGATCAGGGGAGGTCATCGTGCCTCTTTACTCATCCCTCATCAGGCCCATAATTGAGTATAATGCCCCTTTTGGGATGTACCTTACCAGACACCTGCAGCAACTGGAAAGACCCCAAAAGTACCTCACCAAGAGGATCAAAGGGTTCAAACAGATGCCATATGCTGCCCGGTTAAAGAAACTCCAGCTCTACTCAGTGGCATACCGCCTGCTCAGAGGCGATCTGTGCCTGACGTATAAAGCCATGTCCAACCCGGAATTAATGGACATGCTGCACCTCAGAAAATCCAAATCCCATCAAGCTACGCGCTCGAGAGACTTGAACCTCAGCACTGAAATAAATAGGACATGCTGGAGGGACAGATTCATAACCCAGAGGTTCCCTTCACTCTGGAATAAAATCCCAGTCCAGGTTAGGCAGAGTCCCTCATTGACTCTCTTCAAGAGGAATCTTGATGAGTGGATGGGGGATCGTAGGTTTACCCCGGGTATCACTTCTGTGTCATTGTTAGACAGAGGCACAGTATACTAACCTCGAAAAAGGGCATAATAAAATTAATTTTAAAATGGGTGGCGAAAGCCAAACACACTCTGGCTAGGCTTATAAATGCCCTAGGGCAGATAGCCTAGTATGAACCTATGAACCTATGAAATCTGGTGTTGCAGGCAGACAGCTTTCCTGCAATACTAGGTCTGACATACTGATGCTGCACAGGAGCTCCATCTGTAGCGCAGTCAGTTAATGCAGGCATGCCTTTTATGCCTATTATGAGTCCTGATACCAGCAGTACAGCTCCACCTACATGTGGAGCTGAAATTCGGGACTGCAGGCCATCTGGTTTACCATTAGCTATGCCAAGATTCACCTTGAGAGCAAATTTCTTGGTATCCATGTTTCATAGACATAACGTGATTATGAATGGATGGAGACCCAATCATAACCCTCTATGTTGGATCAGATTTGTGGTTTTCCTTATGAACTCCTCAAATCTAATGTTCTATCATAATTTACCCAAACTAGTCAGTGGAAAATAAACCACTATGTTTAGTCTTTAGAATCAATGCATATGAGTTAGAATTTTTGGACTCTACAATTTGATTTTAGAATCATTTTATTGTTATGATTTTAACTTCTAAAGTTTCAAACATCTTATTTTTTCCAGGATGTAAATTCATCTTAAAATAGTGCAAATTACATTGCCAGTAGTAGTACAACCTCTTAGTAACACCTCGCACAAATTTCTGTAGTATAAAATCTTTTCGTACAAAATTATATACAGTATTTTCATGGCTGAAAATGGTCTGTTCATCAGCTCACCTACCTGGTTAACAAACTGAGTAAATAAATATAATACTGCGGAGAGTGCAGCGTGGCATTTTATCATCTGCAGTTTGTCATAATGATTAAAGTGTTTAACTCAGACACAACTAGTCCCATGTTCGGGTGGAGCTTCTGCCGTGCTGTAAAGTTCATTAAAAGCTGAAAGCAAACCTTGTGTACTACCAAATGAGATGGAGACTAGTCATTTTGATTTAAGATAAGGAAAATATTTAAAGATTTTTCTGAAAGAATTGCCTAGACCCAGTTCTCACTAGCTGTTTGCACAAATATCTATTTGCAGGCTTGCTCCTGCTTCATGAGAGTGATTATATACTCACAATTAAAAAAAAAAAGTTGAAGACACTCATCTCAGGAATATCTCATTTATTCCTACTAGAAGATATGTATGTGAATGTATAACTCTTAAACTAAGATTCATTTACTTTCTCATTCATGTCTGACTCTTCAACCTTTTCTTATAAACCACATTTCCACAGCTTTAAACCTTTGTCCAACTTAATTTTAAAGTCTTCATTTAATAAACTGCCTTATGCTTTTCCTACAAATTATTGTAAATCAATGAAACAGAACACAAAAGGTTTGTTTTAAAAGGAAAATTTTCTTTTGAACTTATTATGCTCTCAAAGCCTGCTATTAAAGACAGAAGCTGTCAAGAGTTGGAAGTGGAGTCTTGATCTCAAACTGTCTATCACTTCATGTTTTGATTTTACATAATTTAGAGATGTTTTTCAAACTTTGAAAGGTATGTACAAAATAAAAAAAGTTTGTGAGTATTAAACCCAGATTTATTTTATATATATATATATATATATATATATATATATATATGAAACACTAGTAAAATGACATTTACACTATTGATTCATGTACTGTAATATTATTTTTCAAAAGTGCAGACCCGCAGAAAGCTGAATAACTGGTCTGTTGCATGCCATGAGACTAACAGGGCACCTGCAAAGGATGCTACAGCTCATAGATTCCAAACAGTAAAGGACCCAGCACAGATCCCTGTGGCTGTGGTACACCACTAGTGATGAGTCTACTGGTGGAAGTGGAGTCAACAACTTTGACAGTATGTGTTCTGTCAGTGAGCCAATTGGTTACCCATCTAGTGATGTAAGGATTAATCCCCAGCTTGGAGAGTTTCTCAATGATACCTGAGTGGGGGATTGTGTCAAAAACTTTGGCTAGGTCATGATAGGCAGCATGCACTGTCTTACCTTCATCCAGGGCTTTGGTGACTATCTCAAAAAAGTCTACTATGCTTAATAAGCATGATCTACCCTTAACAAAGCCAAAGTGGGATGGGTCTAATGTTTGAAGGTTGTCTATGTCCTTGTTGATAAAGTCAGTGATTCTTTCCATGGCCTTGCAGATAAGGCTGGTTAGACTTATGGGTCTATACTTCCCATAGTATTGGTTGATGGCCCCTCTTTGTGCAAGGGGATTACTGTTGCTCTTCTCCATTCTGCTGGAACAAAGTCAGTTCTCACGTTATTGTTAAAGTGAATGTCAGCTGGGTCCACCAGGTCCTATTTTAGATTGATTAGTAAGCAACGTGTTATGCTGTTCCCACTGAGGCCACATTTTTGGCATTAGAGAGTTCAGATACGACATGATCTCTAGAGATACTAGGCAGAGGACTGGTGTCAGGTATGCTATAGGTTATGGCTAGTGGGGATGGGGTGAGGGGGTGAAGTTTGCACCAAATCACCTAGCAGGTTGGCAATTTCCTCAGGTTCAGAATTAGAGGTACCATCAACTATAAGTTTGGCACATAGCTGGGCATTCCCTTTTAGTTTTCAGACATAGCTAAAGAATGCCTTATGATTATCATTAGCTAGGGATGCTATTTTAGCTTTGTAATTAAATTTACAAGATTAGATCAGTTTTTGTCCTACTGCTAATTAATGCCCAACCAGATCAGCTTATCACATCTTTTACCTATAGCTGCTCAGATAATGTTATGGATAGAAGTAATAAATATAATTTTAACCTGTTTGGAACTGTGATGAACATTCATTTGTTCTGCTAAAGCACAGCTATATGAATGCTGCATAGTTTTGCCAAACCAGACTCTGGGAGTTTAGTGGTAAATTTATGTTTCTAATCATGGAGCAGAAATCATCACTCAGTATTCCAGGGACCTGTCTGCCTCATTTGCTCTGATGCCTCAGGAGACTTTGCCTTTTGCAGTGATTGTAGTTCAAAGACCCTCCCGAATACAAAGAGAATGCTGAGGAAGTTACTATATTTCCGGTGACAAAAAGCATTTTAAGTTGTAAATAAACTTTTTTACATTTAAACTTTGTTCTACTTTGGACTTTCAGACTTATTTTCAGTTGTTTCAGACACATATCTTTAAACAAGAGGGCAGCAGACACTATGTGCATTCGACTGTATATATTTTCCGGGCATCTTTGAAAATTCTGTGACAGGTTGCTAAATGTTCTTGAGTCTTATGCCAATGATGGTGCAAGGGTAGACTCAATCTCCCTGGTAATCCTAAACTGCTGAAACAGCTTGTATTTCTGATAGGATGGAAGCTGCAGTGAAGAGAAAACAACCATCTGGTGCCCAGCAGAGGGAAGCGAAGTATACACGAAAAGAGGAGATTGCTCAGCTTTCAGCAAGTTTGGCTTCCTTCCTGACTTGGTAAGCACATTTATTTACACATACTAGGGCTTTATTACAGAAAAACCTGCAAATGTAAAACTGTCCATTGTACTGTTGTGGGGTACTTTGTATTTACTTAGTACTATTTGTTGAATTCTGGTGTTGTAGAGGTCGAGGACAAAGCTTTGACCAATGAAGAATTAACATATGTTGATGTATTCATTGTGTTCACTATTGCCAGGTGGCACTTATAATGTGTGATGGACTTTTAGGTTTGCATCTTTTGAGGGTCTGTATGTCTATGCACCCTAAGATGTATTAACAAGCTAATCTAGGCTTACTTTATCTGTCTTGCAGTCATTATGTGCTGGTATAAAGGCTGTAGCTCTGATGTGCACAAAAATTGCTTTAGAATGTAATTGTACATGTTAGCCTTGGAAATGGTGTTGAGTAAAGAGTACTTTTCAGAAATTACATTTTTTGTTGTGTATTGTAGGACATTAAGGTTATATGCCTGCAAACATGTACAATGTGTAGTCTTGCTTCTTGCTTTTGTTTTGCTTTTTAGAAAAGGCACACCTTCAAGTTGTGCATTGGTGACAGACTTACAAATGCTGCCTACTTCTGTTGCGCCATTCGATGTATAAAAGCAGCCATCCATAAACAGGTGCTTTTTCTTGTGTACTGATTATGATACAATGCATCAGACTACATTATAACTCAGTCGTGCTTAATTGCATAGTAACCTGATTTATTTTTGCAGTTGCAACGATGGATCTACTTCTGTTGCACTAGAAAAAGACCAATGACAGCTTGGCAAGTCTTTTACGCTCAAATTTTTTTTATCATCAATTGCTGGTGATACACTACACAAAGCAGTACTCTGTGAACACATTTGATACTT
>NC_056732.1:1597172798-1597250298 GCF_019279795.1 Protopterus annectens | reverse complement strand
TGCTGTGATGTTGAAAAGTACAGCAATGGCACACACAACCATGCACACACTATGAAACACTGGTAGGATATACTCAAGGACAAAAACACAAGGCACATACCATGCAACACGTTCACAATTTCAGTGGCCCCAAGTTTGCCTCATGTTTTGAGGACATCCTTCAAAATTTCTATGGCAAAGTATGTTAATTTTTCAAGTGCACAAGTACATGACAATAATATTTACAGTCTGGCCCTGAATTTGAACTTTTGTCTACTATTGTATTTTGCTTTGCTAATGAATGTAGGAGTATCTGGTTGAGAAGCATCTCTCTCTCACACAAACACATGCAGATCATGCCACTTTTTTCTAAGCATATCCAAGATACGGCTTCAACAATTTCAGTCCGTCACTGAATTTAAAGCTTTGATTATTATTTTTGGCTTTGTTAATGAATGTGGTGGTACTCGGTTAAGAGGTATCCCACACAAACATATCTAGACAGACTCAGTTGCATACAAACTCTCTAATGTTTATTTGCAGGATGTACTCAGGCACAAAAACATACTCTACAAAGTACTTGTTATAGGTTTCACACAATGTACCTGGAAATGCATGTTGATGTTTTAATATTAATAATCGGCTCCTAATTTTGATCTTTGCCCCACATTGTTTTCCCTATAAATTCTGTAGTAACACACTGGTATGATATACTCAGGCACAGAAACATAGTCCCTCTCTCTTCACGTGTGCACACATACAAACACACACAGATACAGACAGACACACACCTCAACTGCCACTTGTTTCCAGTGAACGTCCTGGGTTTTGCCTCCAGTCTCCGGACTGCTCCTTCTTACATATGTGTTTTGATGGCAAATGTTGAGGATTACATTTTTCAGAGCATGCATACCATGGCAAAAAAAAAAAAAAAAAAAAAAGTACTCACCATAGCGTTCCATGTGAGTTGTTTATCTCGCCTTTATTCTCACTGCTGGGTTTCGAGCCAATCCTCTGCTCCGACACAGCCGTTAGCAAAGCTCATGGTTTGCAAGTAACGCCCCCTTATTCCATGATGCACTGCTGGAATTACCTCAGATCTTGTTTGCTGCATGTATATATAACCCTCTAAGGGGGGTACTCCCCAAGAAGGAAGAAGAAGTAATGAACAACCAGGATGATACTAGCTTCTAGGTCAACTGTCATCCAGGAGGGGGATGGAGGGAGGAACGTGAGAATAAAGACGAGATAAACAACTCATATGGAACGTTATGGTGAGTACATAACTTCTTTATGTGAAGTTGTTAAATCTCGCCATTTATTCTCACTGATGGGTAGACTCCCTAGCACCCTCAATCCTGGGTGACTCACGGGAGTACATTTTTCAGAACCGCAGAACCAAAAGAAGACCTGTCCCTGGAAGCCTTATCCACTTTGTAATGAGTGATAAAAGTATGAGGCTTAGACCAAGTGGCTGCAGCACAAATGTTATCAAGGGGCAATTTGGCTTGAAAAGCAGAAGACGTATAAACGGCTCTGGTTGAATGAGCCTTTACTTTGTGTGGCAAAGATATGTTAGCAGTTGCATGAACAAATGAGATACAATCTGATAACCATTTTGAAAGGGTTGTTTTAGCCACTGGTTTACCTTTTCTGGCCTCCGAAGAGGATACAAAAAGTTGATCTGATTTCCTAATATCCTTAGCTCTATCAAGATAAAATCTGAGCTGTCTGTGCACATCAACTTTGTGCAGCATGTATACTAATTTGTTGGAATGGTTGGGAAAAAGGACTGGCAACTCAATGACCTGATAGATATTAGACTCAGAACAGACTTTAGGCAAAAAGGATGTGTTTGTTCTGAGAGATACTCTATCAACATGGAAAATCATATAAGGATGTCTGATAGATAATGTCTGAAGTTCTGAAACTCTGCGGGCAAAAGTAATGGCTACTAGAAGAATAGTTTTCCAGGACAAAAAGTTGAGATCACAAGATGATGCTGGTTCGAAGGGGAGGGGGGAGAATTATTTGAGATAGCATACAATTCAAATTCCAAGGAGAATAAGGGGTTTTGACAGGAGGCTTCATGTGAAAAACACCTTTGAGAAAAATAACTTATGGGCCATAATATTTAAACCATCTAATCCCAAGGTGGAAATTAGATATGGCGGCTAACTGAACACGAACTGTGGCAGCTGCTGCTCCTTCCTTAAAAATCATTGTCAAAAACTCTAAAATGGACGAAAAGAGAGCTCGGAAATGGTCAATTTTTTCTATGCAAGCCCAAATGGAGAACCTTTTCCACTTACTGCGGTATAGTTTTCTAGTGGATGGCTTATAAGAAGAACACAGAATTTGTCTTGTGTCATCTGACAGTGAATGAAGCCTGGCTATTTGGGGAAGAGGATCAGCCAAGCAGTCAGCTTTAGAGACTGCAATGAAGGATGGAGGTCCCTTGACGGGTGTGTCATGAGGTCTGGAACTGGGTCCAGGATCCATGGATGCTCCAGCACATGATGGTAAAGAAAAGGGAACCAAATCTGTTTAGGCCAATAGGGGGCTATAAGGATAACAGTCCTTCCCAGCGACTTTGCTTTCTGTAAAAACCTGGGTATCAATGCAATTGGAGGGAATGCATATAGGAGACCCGGAGGCCAATCGTGTATGAGTGAGTCTCTCGGGAGATGTCCCAGAGGTGGTATTAGGGCAAAGTAGCTTCTGCATTTGGTATTGATGTGACTGGCAAAGAGGTCACAGCAAGGCGGGTCCCATTTGCGGAAAATCATGTCCGCAAAGTGTTGGTTGAGAGATCACTCGTGAGGCAACAAGATTGGCCTGCTCAGCTTGTCCGCTATTACAGTCGATTTTCCCAGGATGTGCGTTGCTAACAGAAATCGCTGGGATGACACAGCTTATTGTCATACTCTGAGGGATTCTCGACAAAGGGGGTAAGACTTGGTTCCGCCCTGTTTGTTCAAGTACCAGACCACTGACATGTTGTCTGCCTGAATTACAATTGTCCCTAGAGGAAGAGAGTCCTGAAAGTACTGCAAAGCCAGAAGTACTACTCTCAACTCCAGAACACTGATATGCAGATGTGACTCTGGATCCGTCCATGTGCCTTTGGCAGTCTTTCCCTGAAAATGCCCCCTCCCTATCAGGGAAGCATCCGTGGTCACAGTGATTACTGGGGGGGGGGGGGCGTCACAAAGGGTCATCCAATTGTGAAATGAAGAGACGTCAACCACCACCAAAGGCCCCTCTTGCAAGAGTTTGTGATGAGAATCATGTGGTTCATTGGCAATTTCTGGTAAGACCATTAAGCGAACAGAAGCCATTGAAGAAATTGCATATGCATCCTTGCAAGTGGAATGGCTAGAATTGCTGCTGCCATTAAAACTAGTACCTTCAAGACCTCTGCGGCTGTAGCTCTGTTCTTCGACACCAATGAGTTGACTTGTAGGCGAAGAAGTGAGACCCTTTCGACTGGAAGAAGTAGAGTGGTGGTTGAGTTATCTACCTCTGCTCCTATGATGACAGTATGCTGCGATGGCGACAAGGAAGACTTTTCGAAGTTGACTGTAATGCCTAAGTGGTTGCAGAGTGTCAGACTAGATTCTGTCGCCTGAATCAATTGATGCCTGGTGGTGGCAGTAAGCAGCCAATCACGTTGACTGGCACCTCAGCAATAATCTTTTCCATATAAACACAGCAAGTTAGAATGACCCAAATTCTGAAGAAAGTAATTCTTAGCATTTGACAACAGTGCACTGTACACCTAAGGTAGGTGCACCAACGATACAGTCAATGTATAGCCAGTCATGCTTAAAACTTAAAAAATGCTTTAATACTAATACTACTAGTACTACCAAAATTTACTTTATGGAATCAACAAAGACTAGTTACCACAGAATGTCCTCCCACTTAAATGGCAATTGACTGCTCCGGAAATCAAATCTTCCAAGACATTAAGGAACTGACTGCATTTTTTCTACTTCAACTTGAGGAAATATGCTTCTGAATATACGACCAACCTACGAGTATTGAGCCCGGGCAGATTTTTTTGTATGTAATCTGTGAAAGCAACCACAGAGACAAAACACTGACAAATATTAGGGAGTAAGACACAAGACATACTCTACTTTACTAACAAAAAACAGACTTTTACCTAACTGTCAATATGTCAACTGTATTTCTCTCACAACTGTTACATGAAACACAGCAAACACACAAAAGCTATCCTTACTCTGAACAATACTTTTTGGCACGCAAACTACACAATCCACATGGCCATCAAGGATTTCTTCATCCCACACTGAGATGCGAACTTCACAGCCACTTTTCTTGGCAACACTACTACGACACTCTTGTGGAGTCTTCCTCCAATAAATACAGTGAGATGAGCTGAAAAACAGAGAACTACAACAGATACTGACCTGCAAGAATGCAGCAGGAACTAAACCATCACAAGAAAAGGAATGAGTTTTAGCATTAAGTTGTCACTAAAATGCAAGCATACCCTCCTCAGGAAGTAAGAGAATTGCTAACCTACAGTTTAAATTTCACAAACTTTTTTCATTAGCTGCCATTTTTCCTCAAACTGATTTACTAGTAAAAGTGCTAAAAACAATTTACGCTGACACCTTACCCCTTTCAAGGTAGAATCTTAATATTTTCGGCCATTTTCACGTTAACAGCCCTCATTAAAAGTCAAATATGCCTTGCATGACCTTAAAAGGATGAAGAGTTTCCTAGCAATTTAAATGCTATCAAGCAACAATTCTGTTCAATCTGTTATGACAGCTTACTCGAGACTCTATCCAGTTCGTTTTAAGCAGGATCTTGGGAATACGCGGAATATCATTCTTCACAGATGCCTAATCCATCCTCAACATCATGCCCATGGTGCAACGACAGCCCGAAACTTTCAGCACAGTGGCAGCATGTGTAGCAGAGTCATCTTTGATCTCGTAGCTCTATAGCAGGTCATATCCTCTTCAAGTGCAGTTCATGTTCACTAGGATGACCTCACCTACAGGCTAAACTTTAGAAAACGTACAATTCTATACCCGACTTTTCTATCCACCAGCTGCCACTTGCATTTATGTGGCATCTCAGTAACAATACTGTGCACTATTAACATTCCATACAGCAAATTCCGTGTCAGAAAATCAGCTTACGACTAGAACCGCGTTTAGAGTTCAAGTCGTCTACAAAACTGGGCATGGGTGGCAATGTCTGTAATGTACTTTGGCACTCAGGCACAAAAATTAGACAATGTGAAAAAGTACAGTTTTGTACCTACCATAAATGTAGATGTTCGAGTGCTCATACAGCTGCAGTAATTTCAGATGGGTTATCCTGCCGTCAGGCGGGTCCTCGGTCTGCCGAATTCCAAAGTCTACGTCCGGCGTCGGTTGTTCTCGCTTCTTCCCTGACGTCAGTGCTGCAGGGGTATAAAAGAGGCAGCCGATGCCATTTTCTTCAGTTTTTCTTGCCCCAGATGTCAGGTGCCCCCAGAAGGAAGGCAAGCATAATGGTAATGCAAAGATGCAATGTTGAAAAATCAAAAAAACAGTAGTTGCAAGCAAATACACCATAAAAGAATACCCCAAAGAGGTTATATGAAAAGGTGTTTGTCATAAGGCCTGTCCTAAGAGGGGATGGAGGGAGGGAAACCTGGACTGCAGCTGTATGAGCACTCGAACATCTACATTTATGGTAGGTACAAAACTGTACTATGTTCATCGTGCATACAGCTACAGTCATTACAGATGGGTAGAATCCCAAAGCTAAGTAAGGGTGGTAGGCACTAAGTGGAACTAGGAGGGGCTAGTATGCCCTGCAGGACTGCTGTGGCAAAGCCCACTCTAGATTTAGAGTATAGTGGGAGGTGACAGTGCTTGGAGAAAGTCTGCACTGAACTCCAGGTGGCTGCTTCCAAAATGTCCTTGGTAGGGACACCCCTGAGGAAGGCTGTAGAGGTAGCTGTGGCTCTAGTGGAGTGGGATCTGATGCATGCAGGCACAGTTTTTCCATGAAATGAGTAACAAAAGCTTATGCAATGGGCTATCCATTTTGAAATTGTCTGTTTGGAAATAGGCTTTCCTTGAGCACCTGCAGCATAGGACACAAAGAGTTGCTCAGATTTCCTGAATGGCTTTGTCCTGTCCAAATAGTAACGAAGTTGTCTGTGAATGTCCAAGGAATGTAGCAGTCTTTCCCCTTTGTTTTGTGGATTAGGATAAAAGGTAGGCAAGTGGATAGTCTGATTCAAAGCTACACTGGATACTACCTTTGGCATAAAGGTAGGGTTGGTTCGTAAGGAAACAATGTCCTGATGGAAAATGATGAATGGTTGCACAGCCATGAGGGCCTGTAGCTCTGAAACCCTGCATGCTGAGGTGATGGCCAGAAGAAAGGCTGTTTTCCATGACAAGTATTGTAGGTCTGTTGAAGAAGCTGGCTCGAAGGGAGGAAGGGTCAGTTTTTCCAATACGAAGTTGAGGTCCCAAGCAGGGACTGGTGGTTTCCTTGGGGGTTTTATATTCTTTGCCCCTCTGAGGAACTGTCTTAAGAGAGGATGAGAGAATAAAGGAGGATCTGTGTTGTATTGTGCAGAAATGGCTGAAGCATGGATCTTGATGGAGGAGAAGGAAAGTCCATTGTTTAACATCTCAGCTAGGTACTGTAAAATTTGAGGTATATTTATTACCCAAGGATTCTGTCCCTTTTCTTGATTCCAGGCACAAAATCGTTTCCATTTGGCGGAGTAGGCTTTTCTAGTAGAAGGTCGTCTGGCCTCCAAGATGACATCCTGCACCTCCTTGGAGAGGAGAATCTGTTGGGAAATCAAGGAATTCTCCATGCAGCTAGATTTAGGGTTTTGAGATGGCTGTGAAGGGTCTTGTAGTGCTGGGACAACAGAAGAGGGACTAGAGGTAGGGTCCATGGTGAGGAATGTGTCAGGCTCTTCAGGAGCGGATACCAGTGTTGTCTTGGCCAGTCTGGAGCAATGAGAATCATTTTCGGCCTCTCAGCTCTGGCTTTTAATAGAACTTTGGGCAGCAGAGGAAGAGGCGGGAAGGCATAGACTGTCAATGTTGCCCAATTGAAAAAAAGTGCATCCACTTTCCAGGCCTGTGGATGATAGGTCCTTGAACAAAATTTTTTCAACTGGCAATTTCTGTGGGTAGCAAAGAGATCTATTTCTGGCTGTCCCCATGCCTGAGTTATCTTTTGAAAACTTGAGGCTGCAACTTCCATTCGTGAGGATCTTTCATATTTCTGCTAGGTTGTCTGCCAGTGTGTTTTCCTTCCCTGGCAGGAATTGTGTCTGTAGTTGAATTTGCAATTAAAGTGCTGTGTTCCATAGGGTCATGGCTTGCCTGCACAGGGGGTATGAATGAGTTCCCCCGTTTGTTTATGTACCACATCACTGTGGTGTTGTCTGTCCTTATCAATAGCTGGCCTGGATGCAGTAGGTCTTTGAAGGTCATAATAGCATTTTGCACGGCTAGCATTTCCTTTTGGTTAATGTGAAGGTGCTTCTCTTTTCAGGTCCATTTTCCCTGAATGCACTGATCGGTCATGTGTGCTCCCCAGGTATAGTCTGAGGAGTCTGTTGTGATGATTTGAGTTGCTTGAGGTACACAGAAAGGAAGACCTGTGTTTCTTTGGCAAGCTTGAGCCCACCACAAACATTACTTTTGAAGGCATGGAATGAGTGGTATAATTGCTTCCAAGCTGCGGCTGTGTTGAGACCATAAGGTTTTTAGGTACCATTGAAGTTTCCTCATATGCAGCTTTACACATGGGATTAGTAGGATGCAAGATGCCATGAATCCCAGAGCCTGCAGGACTTTCCATGCAGTTAGCCTGGTGAAAGTTGCCATTTTTCTGAAGTACTGAGACAGTTGCCCCGGTTTGTCTGGCGTGAGGTAGGTCATCTGGGTGGATGTATTCAAGCTGGCACCCAGGAAAATTATTTGCTGAGAGGGTATTAGTTTTGATTTCTTTTTGTTGACTGTGTATCCCAGGAAGTTCAACAGTTTTATTACAAATGCCAGGTGCTGCAGTAGTATGTCCTTGCTGTCCGCTTGGATCAGGCAGTCGTCCAGATATGGGTAGATTTGTATCCCTTGTAGTCTGCAGAAGGCGATTACTGATGCCAGGCATTTTGTAAACACTCTAGGCGCAGTAGATAAGCCAAAGGGATATGCAGAGAATTGGTAATGGGTTGAACCTGCAAGAAATCTGAGGTATCTTCTGCAATCTTGTCTGATAGGGACATGCAGGTATGCCTCCTTGAGGTCCAATGTTACCAGCCAAGACTCCTTGCACAGCATGGGAAGAAGCTGCTGTAATGTGAGCATCTTGAATTTTGGCACCTGTAGATATGTGTTAAGGATGGGTAGGTCTAAGATAGGTCTCCAATCTTTGTCTTTCCTTGGTACCAGGAATAGTCTGGAATAAAACCCTTGACCTTGTTCTTTTGCAGGTACCTCTTGGATTGCTTTCATGTCTATGAGAGCTGAAATTTGTTTTTGTGCCTCTGCCCCTTGATTTTGTGGCAGGTTTGGCATGCCTCTCATTTTTGGAAGGGTGTGAAAGTGGAATCTGTAGCCTCTGTCTATAATGTCCAGAATCCATTTGTCTTTTGTAACAATATGCCAATTTTTTTGAGACTAATGTCAGTTTTCCGCCCAAAGGTGCTGCCATTAAAGCTTTGCTTGGCAGGTGTAGGGGGAAGTCATTGTGTCTGTTTTCTAAAAGACTGTGATCTATCTTCTCCACCTCTTGGGGTTGGTGCCTGCAACTGCCTGGCTCTGAAAGATCCTTGAGGTTGCCCTCTACCCCTTGAGCGTCTGTATCTGCCCCTTTGAGGTCTGGCGTGGCTGGAAAGGACCAATTTATTGAAGGCCAGTTTCTGCTGAAACGTGGAGGTTGTACCTGCAGGAAATCTTTCACTGTTTACATTGATTTTGCTTTTTCCTCCATTTTCTTTAGTACCTCCTCAGTTTTAACACCAAACAATACATCTTTTTGAAGAGGTGCATCTAATAATTTAGCTTTGACATGATCTGGTAATGTTTGCTCTTTGAGCCAAGCATGCCTACGT
This sequence comes from Protopterus annectens, assembly GCF_019279795.1. Classification (NCBI taxonomy): domain Eukaryota; kingdom Metazoa; phylum Chordata; order Ceratodontiformes; family Protopteridae; genus Protopterus; species Protopterus annectens. Next base: position 1,597,241,195 of record NC_056732.1, on the reverse strand, counting down.
ATAACAGACCCCGTAACAGCAGCTCTACATGAGGCCTCTAAAGCATCAAAACCACACTGCAAGGTATGTTTACCCACTTGCTCTGCACCATGCAACAAATCCTGCAACTCTTTTAAATCTGGTTGTTCTGGTTGAGTCCTCTTGTTTTTCAGTTGAGATATCAAAAACTGTTGATACTTTAACATATGGAACTGACAGTTTAATGCCCTCATGGTTAAAGTGGCCGAGGTGTACACCTTTTCCCCCCCACCTTTCTAAAGCTCTGGAATCTTTCTCTGAAGGTAATGGGTTTTTAGCAGTAGAGGCCTTAATTCCCTTGGGACCCTGTGAAATTGTTTCTGGGTCAGCAGTATGGCTTTTATATAGGAAATGGTGAGAATCAGGAACCCGGTAAGACTTGTCTGGTTTAACAGGAGCTGGAGGCAAAGAATCCGGATTAAAGCTGGCTTCTGTGTACACATCATCCAATATATCTAAAACAGGAGGGATAGCCAGGGGCCTATGCTGGGGGAGCAGAAGAAATTCCCTGAGCCTTTTCTTGGAATCTGAGTAATCTTGGCCTTCCCAGTGAAAGTGTTCCCTCAATGTATGCAAGGTTTCCCCAAAAGAGAAGCCCATAGGGGGGGAGACCGAGGGAATAGACTCCTCTGCATCAGAGTCTTCGAATGGAGAATAGGCATAATCCTGGTCCTCAGATAATTCTGAGGTAATAGAAGCTTGATCTGAGGAAGGGAAGTCTTCCTCTAATCTGGGCCTTTTGTCAGAGGGGGGTTGAGAACCCCTGATAAGAGTAATCAAATCCTCAGCCATTTTAAGCATCTGCTTTTTAGGCATGGTGCCTTGAGAGGGGGTCTGAGGAACCTGTTTTTTGGTTTTCATGGCTCCTTTAGATTTAGTGAAGGCTTTAATAGAGAAGGAGGAAGGCCTGAAGACCCCTTGAGAAATGGCAGGCCTGTCTAAATTCTGAGTTTCCCCACCAGGAGTGGTGTCGGTATCTGTAGTAGGAATGGGGGCCGAGGATCCTGCGACCTCGGGTACTGAAGACACCGGTAATGTAGTCTCATCGGTACTCAGGGGCTGCGTAGGCGCCTCGCTGAGAACCGGAGAACCGGTAGTCGGCCTTAGCGTGGTTTCAGTAGATGTTTCGGACCTCGTATGTCGGTCCTTATCTTTGCGTTTTATGCTCAAAACTGGAGTCGGAGTATCCGACAACATAATATAATTAAATTTTTTCCCAAAAAAGTGAAGGGCTAACTCCGCCCAACGCTTAATAGTGTGCTTGTTGAATCTAGCACAAAAACGGCAGGCCAAGACATCGTGGTCTGGGCCTAAGCAAGGTATACAGAAAGAGTGGAAATCCTTATGCGGTATTTGCTTCCCACATGAAATGCAATTATTAACTTTTTCTGACATCGGTCTGAGGCAAGAAAAGTTTCCCCAACGGGGTACTTAGCTTTCAAGAAGACTTCGGCTGAAATACTTTCATAAATCTCAGGAGCTGGCCGACCGGCACATGCGAACTGCTTCTGCTTCGGGCACCGCGTGGTAAAAAAGACTGATGAAAATGGCGTCGGCTGCCTCTTTTATACCCCTGCCACATTGACGTCAGGGAAGAAGCGACAACAACCGACGCCGGACCTAGACTTTGGAATTCGGCCGACCGAGGACCCGCCTGACGGCAGGATATCCCATCTGAAATTACTGCAGCTGTATGCACGATGAACATCTTACATAACTACTAGAAAAGTATTGAAATGTTTACTTTAAAGGTTCAACAAAGTCACCATGGAACGTCTTCACTTTTAAAGGTATTCTTATCTGCTCCAGAAATGAATCCACTGCAGATTTTCTGTTCTGGCAGGTGGAAATGTCTGCTTGTGATCAAGTCAACAAGTTGCATGCTGTAACCCAGTGTGCACTATTTTCTAAATTACCTGTGAAAGTAACCACAAAAAGTAAAACACAACCTCCACAGCACCCAGAGTTTTTGCATAAACCGTCATTTACATCACGCACTCCACAAAAACCCTTATAGAGGCTTAATTTGCATAACCCCCGGCAAGGAGGAAAACATTTTCCTAAATATGCTAATTCTCTACACTACCTCTTGGATGGAGATTATGCAAAGCACATTCCCAGCAAGGATTTTTTTTAAACCACTGCGGGAAACGCGATGGCCTCAATGTTAATTTTTTTTTCTCAGGGACAAGACTGGGATACTCTTCTATATTCTTGCTCCAGGTAAGATCAACTAGAAGGTGTTGATATAAAATAAAGCATACACACCCACAAGTACTGACCAGCTAAACAGCGGCAAGTGAAAAACTACAGAAAGTACACCTACAGGATCCAGCCAAGTGTGGACTTTGGTATGCAATCTACTTTAGAAAACCAACAGTTCCACACCTAGGAATACCAGAATATTAAAAATGTACCGTAATGCCATCACATGACCTGGTTGGTAACTGCCTAGGAAACTTAATTCCAGTTAATAGTTGAACTCAGAAACACGTACACTGACAATGTCCGCTTCCGGGAAGATTAAAAGCATCTCGGCTATTACTGCTTTCAGCCAAATTCAACCATCTCGGTCTCACCACAAGTAAATGTGTCTTCCGTGATCTGGAAGGGAGCAAAGATTACATACAAATACAAATGGCAGAAACGGCCACATGGCAAAACTGTTTTGTCACTTACAAGCAGCTCACCTCATTGATCATTTAGATTTAATCAAGAAAAGGAATGGAACAGGAGCTCGAAAATCCTGCACTTTTTACACTTTTCAATGCACGTTTCCCAGGATGACTTCACCTAGAAACAAAACTTAAAAAAAAATCACAAAATCACCGACCCTACCAATCAAGTTACCAACCCACGTGGACTAGCACCTCAGCAATAAGCTTTTCCATGTAAACACAGCAAGTTAGAATGACCCAAATTCTGAAGAAAGTAATTCTTAGCATTTGACAACAGTGCACAGTACACCTAAGGCAGGTGCACCAACGATGCAGTCAATGTATAACCAGTCATGCATAAAACTTACAAAAATGCTTTAATACTAATACTACTAGTACTACCAAAATTTGCTTTATGGAATCAGCAAAGACTAGTTACCACAGAATGTTCTCCCACTTAAATGGCAATTGACTGCTCCGGAATTTATATCTTCCAAGACATTAAGGAATTGACTGCATTTTATTGACTTCAACTTGAGGAAATCTGCTTCTGAGTATACAACCAACCTACGAGTATTAAGTTTTTTTGTATGTAATCTGTGAAAGCAACCACAAAGATAAAACACTCCCAAACATTTGGAAGTCAAACTCAAGACATATTCTACTTTACAAACAAAACAGACTTTTAGCTACGTGTCAATATCTCAATTGTATTTCTCTCACACCTGTTCCATGAAACACAGCAAACAAACACAAGCTATCCTTACTCTGAACAACACCTTTTGGTACGCAACCTACACAATCCACATTGCCATCAAGGATTTCTTCAGCCCGCACAGAGATGCATGACCTCACAGCCACTTTTCTCGGCAACACTACTACGATACGCTTGTGGAGTCTTCCTCCAATAACTACAGTGAGATAAGCTGAAAAATAGAGAACTAAAACAGATACTGACATGCAAGAATGCAGCAGGAACTAAACCATCACAAGAAAAAGTATGAGTTTTAGTATTAAGTTGTCACTAAAATGCTAGCATACCCTCCTCAGGAAGCAAGAGAATTGCTAACCTACAGTTTACATTTCACAAACTTTTTTTCATCAGCTGCCATTTTTCCTCAAAGTGATGTACTGGTAAAAGAGCTAAAAACAATTTATGCTGACATCCTACCCCTTTCAAGGAAAAATCTTAATGTTTTCGGCCATTTTCACATTACGAGCCCTCATTAAAAGTCAAATATGCCTTGCATGACGTTAAAAGGATGAGGAGTTTCCTAGCAATATAAATGCTATCAAGCAACAATTCCGTGCAATCTGTTACGACAGCTTACCCGAGACTCTATCCAGTTCGTTTTAAGCAGGATCCTGGGAATATGCGGAATACCATTCTTCACAGATGCCTAATCCATCCTCCACATCATGCCCATGGTGCAACGATAGCCCGAAAATTTTCAGAACAGTGGCAGCATGCGTAGCAGAGTCATCTTTGATCTCGTAGCTGTATAGCAGGTCATGTCCTCTTCAAGTGCAGTTCATGTTCACTAGGATGACCTCACCTACAAGCTAACTTTAGAAAACTAACAATTCAATCCTCACCTTTTCTATCCAACAGCTGCCACTTGCATTTATGTGGCATCTCGGCAACAATACTGTGCACTATTAACATTCAATACAGCAAATTCAGTGTCAGAAAATCAGCTTACTACTAGAACCGTGTTTAGAGTTCAAGTCGTCTACAAAACTGGGCATGGGCGGCAATGTCAGTAATGCACTTTGGCACTCATGCACAAAAATTAGACAATGTGAAAACTTACGTAACTACTAGAAAAGTATTGAAATGTTTACTTAAAAGGTTCAACAAAGTTACCATGGAACGTCTTCACTTTTAAAGGTATTCTTATCTGCTCCAGAAATGAATCCACTGCAGATTTTCTGTTCTGACAGGTGGAAATGTCTGCTTGTGATAAAGTCAACAAGTTGCGTGCTGTAACAAAGTGTGCACTATTTTCTAGATTACCTGTGAAAGTAACCACAAAGAGAAAAACACAACCTCCACAGCACCCAGAGTTTTTGCATAAACCGTCATTTACATCACGCACTCCACAAAAACCCTTATAGAGGCTTAATTTGCATAACCCCCGGCAAGGAGGAAAACATTTTCCTAAATATGCTAATTCTCTACACTACCTCTTGGATGGAAATTATGCAAAGCACGTTCCCAGCAAGGATATTTTTTAAACCACTGCGGGAAACCCAATGGCCTCAATGTTAATTTTTTTTCTCAGGGACAAGACTGGGATACTCTTCTATATTCTTGCTCCAGGTAAGATCAACTAGAAGGTGTTGATATAAAATAAAGCATACACACCCACAAGTACTGACCAGCTAAACAGCGGCAAGTGAAAAACTACAGAAAGTACCCCTACAGGATCCAGCCAAGTGTGGACTTTGGTATGCAATCTACTTTAGAAAACCAACAGTTCCACACCTAGGAATACCAGAATATTAAAAATGTACCGTAATGCCATCACAAGACCTGGTTGGTAACTGCTAGGAAACTTAATTCCAGTTAATAGTTGAACTCAGAAACACGTACACTGACAATGTCCGCTTCCAGGAAGATTAAAAGCATCTGGGCTATTACTGCTTTAATTCGACCATCTCGGTCTCACCACAAGTCAGTGTATCTTCCGTGATCTGGAAGGGAGCAAAGATTACATACAAATACAAATGCCAGAAACGGCCACATGGCAAAACTGTTTTGTCACTTACAAGCTGCTCACCTGATTATTCAGATTTACTCAAGAAAAGGAATGGAAGAGGAGCTCGAAAACCCTGCACTTTTTACACTTTTCAATGCACGTTTCCCGGGATGACTTCACCTAGAAACAAAACTTAAAAATCACAAAATCACCGACCCTACCAATCAAGTTACCAACCCACGTGGACTAGCACCACAGCAATAAGCTTTTCCATATAAACACAGCAAGTTAGAATGACCCAAGTTCTGAAGAAAGTAAGTCTTAGCATTTGACAACAGTGCGCTGTACACATAAGGCAGGTGCACTAACGATACAGTCAATGTATAGCCAGTCATGCATAAAACTTACAAAAACGCTTTAATACTAATACTACTAGTACTACCAAAATTTGCTTTATGGAATCAGCAAAGACTAGTTACCACAGAATGTTCTCCCACTTAAATGGCAATTGACTGCTCCGGAAATCAAATCTTCCAAGACATTAAGGAATTGACTGCATTTTTTCTACTTCAACTTGAGGAAATCTGCTTCTGAGTATACGACCAACCTACGAGTATTAAGATTTTTTTGTATGTTATCTGTGAAAGCAACCACAGAGATAAAACACCCCCAAACATTTGGGAGTCAGACTAAAGACGTATTCTACTTTACTAACAAAAAAACAGACTTTTAGCTAACTTGTCAATATCTCAATTGTATTTCTCTCACACCTGTTCCATGAAACACAGCAAACAAACACAAGCTATCCTTACCCTGAACAACACCTTTTGGCACGCAAACTACAAATCCACATCGCCATCAAGGATTTCTTCAGCTCGCACACAGATGCCTGACCTCACAGCCACTTTTCTCGGCAACACTACTACGATACACTTGTTGAGTCTTTCTCCAATAACTACAGTGAGATATAAGCTGAAAAACAGAGAACTACAACAGATATTGACCTGCAAGAATGCAGCAGGAACTAAACCATCACAAGAAAAAGTATGAGTTTTAGTATTAAGTTGTCACTAAAATGCTAGCATACCCTCCTCAGGAAGCAAGAGAATTGCTAACCTACAGTTTAAATTTCACAAACTTTTTTTCATTAGCTGCCATTTTTCCTCAAAGTGATTTACTGGTAAAAGTGCTAAAACAATTTATGCTGACATCCTACCCCTTTCAATGAAAAATCTTAATGTTTTCGGCCATTTTCACGTTAGGAGCCCTTATTAAAAGTCAAATATGCCTTGCATGACGTTAAAAGGATGAAGAGTTTCCTAGCAATATAAATGCTATCAAGCAACAATTCTGTTCAATCTGTTACGACAGCTAACCCGAGACGCTATCCAGTTTGTTTTAAGCAGGATCTTGGGAATACGCGGAATATCATTCTTCACAGATGCCTAATCCATCCTGCACATCATGCCCATGGTGCAACGATAGCCCGAAACTTTCAGCACAGTGGCAGCATGCGTAGCAGAGTTATCTTTGATCTCGTAGCTCTATAGCAGGTCATATCCTCTTCAAGTGCAGTTCATGTTCACTAGGATGACCTCACCTACAAGCTAAACTTTAGAAAACTTACAATTCTATCCTCACCTTTTCTATCCACCAGCTGCCACTTGCATTTATGTGGCATCTCAGCAACAATACTGTGCACTATTAACATTCTATACAGCAAATTCAGTGTCAGAAAATCAGCTTACTACTAGAACTGCGTTTAGAGTTCAAGTTGTCTACAAAACTGGGCATGGGCGGCAATGTCAGTAATGTACTTTGGCACTCATGCACAAAAATGAGACAATGTGAAAACTTAACTACTAGAAAAGTATTGAAATGTTTACTTCAAAGGTTCAACAAAGTCACCATGGAACGTCTTCACTTTAAAGGTATTCTTATCTGCTCCAGAAATGAATCCACTGCAGATTTTCTGTTCTGACAGGTGGAAATGTCTGCTTGTGGTCAAGTCAACAAGTTGCATGGTGTAACCCAGTGTGCACTATTTTCTAGATTACCTGTGAAAGTAACCACAAAGAGAAAAACACAACCACCTCAGCACCCAGAGCTTTTGCATAAACCGTCATTTACATCACGCACTCCACAAAAACCCTTATAGAGGCTTAATTTGCATAACCCCCCGCAAGGAGGAAAACATTTTCCTAAATATGCTAATTCTCTACACTACCTCTTGGATGGAGATTATGCAAAGCACGTTCCCAGCAAGGATTTCTTTTAAACCACTGCGGGAAACCCGATGGCCTCAACGTTAATTTTTTTTTTCTCAGGGACAACACTGGGATACTCTTCAATATTCTTGCTCCAGGTAAGATCAACTACAAGGTGTTGATATAAAATAAAGCACACGCTCCCACAAGTACTGACCAGCTAAACTGCGGCAAGTGAAAAACTACAGAAAATACCCCTACAGGATCCAGCTAAGTGTGGACTTTGGTATGCAATCTACTTTAGAAAACCAACAGTTCCACACCTAGGAATACCAGAATATTAAAAATGTACCGTAATGCCATCACATGATCTGGTTGGAAACTGCCTCGGAAATTTAATTCCAGTTAATAGATGAACTCAGAAACACGTACACTGACAATGTCCGCTTCCAGGAAGATTAAAAGCATCTGGGCTATTACTGCTTTTAGCCAAATTCAACCATCTCGGTCTCACCACAAGTCAGTGTGTCTTCCGTGATCTGGAAGGGAGCAAAGATTACATACAAATACAAATGCCAGAAATGGCCACATGGCAAAACTGTTTTGTCACTTACAAGCAGCTCACCTCATTGATTATTCAGATTTACTCAAGAAAAGGAATGGAACAGGAGCTCGAAAATCCTGCACTTTTTACACTTTTCAATGCACGTTTCCCAGGATGACTTCACCTAGAAACAAAACTTAAAAATCACAAAATCACCGACCCTACCAATCAAGTTACCAACCCACATGGACTAGCACCTCAGCAATAAGCTTTTCCATATAAACACAGCAAGTTAGAATGACCCAAATTCTGAAGAAAGTAATTCTTAGCATTTGACAACAGTGCACTGTACACATAAGGCAGGTGCACTAACGATACAATCAATGTATAGCCAGTCATGCATAAAACTTACAAAAACGCTTTAAAACTAATACTACTAGTACTACCAAAATTTGCTTTATGGAATCAGCAAAGACTAGTTACCACAGAATTTTCTCCCACTTAAATGGCAATTGACTGCTCCTGAAATCAAATCATCCAAGACATTAAGGAATTGACTGCATTTTTTCTACTTCAACTTGAGGAAATCTGCTTCTGAGTATACGACCAACCCACGAGTATTAAGATTTTTTTGTATGTAATCTGTGAAAGCAACCACAGAGATAAAACACCTCCAAACATTTGGGAGTCAGACTTAAGACATATTCTACTTTACTAACAAAAAAACAGACTTTTAGCTAAGTTGTCAATATCTCAATTGTATTTCTCTCACACCTGTTCCATGAAACACAGCAAACAAACACGAGCTATCCTTACTCTGAACAACACCTTTTGGCACGCAAACTACACAATCCACATCGCCATCAAGGATTTCTTCAGCCCGCAAAGAGATGCCTGACCTCACTGCCACTTTTCTCGGCAACACTACTACGATACACTTGTGGAGTCTTCCTCCAATAACTACAGTGAGATAAGCTGAAAAACAGAGAACAACAACAGATATTGACCTGCAAGAATGCAGCAGGAACTAAACCATCACAAGAAAAAGTATGAGTTTTAGTTTTAAGTTGTCACTAAAATGCTTGCATACCCTCCTCAGGAAGCAAGAGAATTGCTAACCTACAGTTTAAATTTCACAAACTTTTTTTCATTAGCTGCCATTTTTCCTCAAAGTGATTTACTGGTAAAAGTGCTAAAACAATTTATGCTGACATCCTACCCCTTTCAATGAAAAATCTTAATGTTTCCGGCCATTTATACGTTAGGAGCCCTTATTAAAAGTCAAATATGCCTTGCATGACCTTAAAAGGATGAAGAGTTTCCTAGCAATATAAATGCTATCAAGCAACAATTCTGTTCAATCTGTTATGACAGCTTACCCGAGACTCTATCCAGTTCGTTTTAACTCATTAACCCAGAGTACCTTCTCATGGCACATCTGTGCTTAACACAGAGCGCGCCATGAGAAGATAGTAATTGCAAGCTGTTACCCCTGAGTGCCTTCCACAAGCGTGAGTAACTCTATTGCAGATTTCTAGCTGACCTTAATGTAAAACACGCTGAAATCATAACTGAACTTGTAATTTATCTTATGCAGTTATGATTCAGCATGATTTTACATTAAGGTCACATTAAACTTTTAATCGAAAATTGCCTTCGAAAGTAGTTGATAAAGCAAGTGGTGGCAGCCAATCAGATTGTTGCAATCCAAGCCACCACTTGCAACGCACCTCCATCCCGAACATTATTTTCTTTTAGTTTTTTATGAATAACTAGAGGGTCCAGCAGCAGGTATTTCTTTTCCTTCTGCAAATATTTGGCGATTTTACCTGCTACTGGATCCCTGTTTTATGTGGGGACTCATGTGTTCCACAGATGACAGAGCTACAAAGAGTTTCCCGGTTCAGCTTACAATGTGTTTCCCGGCTCAGCGTACAAGGAGTACATTTGCAATTACTGCATGGTAATGACTGCTTGAAGATAAATAATTAGTGTGAGGTAGTGGCTCTCTTCTATTTTTCTGATAATAGCAGTACTTCATAACACTGTCTAAATGTTCATATGGTGTAGCTCTCGTCTGTTAACCCTAGGATGAGTAGGCTTGTCCACTTTGTGTTCTGCATGAATGGTTCTGCAATAACCACATTACGATATTTTCCACCTGTTTTGTTGCACTGAAACAGATAAATCAAAAACATTTAGCTGTAGAATATTTACTCATCGGTCTGGTAACTTGACACGGTAAAAATAACTGTCAAGTCATTAGCGGACCCGCGATCTGATGTGCTGTCCCCTAACCGAGTCTGTTTTATATAGTTTGTTGAGCAGGAACCACAGGATGTTATAGTAATTGTTAAAATGTTTTAATATAACATTCTAGATATGTTTTGAGGTTAGAGTGCTGAGTTATCACTGTATAAAATGTTTCACTTAAAATTTTGTGTACACAGAAACTTTGTCTTTAACAAATCATGTCGCAACCAGTCTCCTAACATTAACCGGAAGGCAGTGCCATGTGTCCATATTACATTGCAGTCATTTGCCACTTGTTATCATGTTACCCTCACATGCCAACCCAGCAGCCGAAATAGCTTCCCTATTAACCCCCTTTTCAACGTGCCTCACCTGGTTGTGGGTGCCATATATAACATTGTAGTTAGTACATTGTGTGATATAATGGAAAGCGAAATATTAGACTCATTGGAAGATTTGGGGTATGTATTTTCTATTGCGAAACTGATCTTTGGAATATTTTAAGTTTATTGTGCCCTGTCAGGCGTTGAACGACTTGTAAGGTCTTGTTCCTCGCCCCTGCTGTATATATTCTCCCCATTGTTGCAGTCACAATTTTTTTGCGCTGATAACAATAAAATATGTGTGAGGCTGTATGTCGTCAGCAGTATTCTGGTGGTTCGGTGTTTATCTGTGTTCGTATGACGTTTGCTTCTTGTGGCTATTTTAACAGTAGATTAGCTTGATCGTTTTGGTTTCCATTCCTTGTGGTGTTAACGCCAGGGGTGTTTTCTTGTTAATATGAAATATTGTACAGTGTTGCAAATTGTAATTTGAACTGTATTGCTATTGATTGTGGTGCAAATCTGAGTGTCTACTTGATGTATTTTTTTATGTATGTTATACTATTAATAGTAAACTCTGGGAACGATAATGTTGCTATGTTTGTGATTTTCATGTGTGCTTGGTCATACATCACAGAGGAAAGGATGTGGGTGGGGCAGACGAGTTGAATCTAAAACCTGCAAATGTCGTATAATGTTGATCGCTAAAAATGTTTTAGTATGTGTAATACGCTTTTTTTTACTTTGAGCGTTGATACATAATGCTTTCATGATGTAGTAATCACAAATGAGGTATTCTAAAACTGTGATTGTATCAATGTCATGGCACATGTTATGAGGAATTGCAACACCATACATTTTTTTTTTTTTGGAAAAAAAAGTGTTCTACAGAGGTATGATCACCCAAGGGTTGAGGGTTGGCATAATGGTTGGCATAATGGTTAAAGTTTTAACTCACATTCTTATCAAGGATAAAGTGACTAGGCTTAAAATGGTCCACAAAAGTAGCTAGCCGCGTATTTGCCAATAAAGTTGTAGTGCCAGTGTAGTCAGCCTTTATCAGACCCACTTTTGAGTACAGTGCCCCATTTGATATTAACTTTATCAAGGATGAAACAGTTGGAATGCCCTCAAAGGTTTTTCACTAGGAGAATCCAGGGTATGAATTCCTTGCCCTATACAGAGCACATTAAGATCTTATCTCTGTACTCAGTCTCCTACTGGTTACTGAGAGGCAGCCTGTGCTTAGCATACAAGGCATCCTCATATCTAGGTGTGATGGATCTCATGCACATCTGCAAAACAAATGGCACTAGAAACATTAGCTCCAAGTACCTGAACTTTACCTACAACATAAATATAACTTTACGGATAAACCTGTATAGGTCTCAAAGGATTCCTGTGCTATGGGATAAGTTTCTGTCTATGTGAAGCTGAGTACATCTGTGACCCTATTCAAAAGAAACCTTGGTCATTGGCTGGGAAATAAAATTTGCACCCAGTCTAGCCCACATGTGTCTAATGAACAGATATCGACAGTAAGTAATCTCCTAACATAAGTTTTGGCTACCTCTTTACTAAAATACCCAACCATGTAGACTTTCAAGGAGTTTGGAAGACAAAACTGGTTTGTGTTGCAGGGCTAGGCTTGTAAAGACCCTGGTGGTAGTTGGCGTAGTATAAACTTATGATAGTTTTGTACATCTCTCTTTGACATTTTGAAATGCACATTATTAGTGATGGGATTTTGGCAGTTATAAACAATTGCACTTTATTCTGCTTTATTTTGTGCTTCTAGTTTGTGGCAGTTGACATGACACCCTGGCCCCATGTAGAAAATGGGGGAAAAGAGGGTTGATGATGATTTTGTGCTTTTAGTCTCAGTTGTGAGCACTTATCACTCCTTTGCCCACTTTGGAGGTACGATTATGACAGGGCTGTGACTCTAACATAGTTTCATTTTCATACAAAATAAAAAAGGTATAAAAGTGCATAAGTACATACATTCAACAAAGTTCTGTATAAAGTGGGGATTAGTGGCATGGTGTGTCACTTAGGGACTGCATGAACATAGATTCCTTCCATAGTGGTGGAAATTGTCAGTAGGGCTTTGATGGAGGGAATTTTTTTAACAGTGTGGTTTATTGTTGTGAAGGGGCAGCCTGGCTTTAACAAATTTTGTTTATATCACCAGTGCTAGATACATCAGGATTGTTTACCTAAGTATACATTTTGTTGAATTGATAGAGTAAACAAATGTACATAAGCAGTTAATGTAGATCAACATTGTTCAAGAGAAATCTTGACCTGTGGATGGGAGATCGTAGGTTTACCCCGGGAATCATCTCTGTGTCACTGCTGGACAGAGGCACAACAAACTAATGGGCACAGTATTTTTTTATATAAGGGGTGGCGTAAGCCACAAAACTTTGGGCTAGGCTTATAAATGCCTTAGGGCAGATAGCCTAGTATAAACCTATGAACCTATGAACATTCTCATGTTCTTATATACTTCATCCCTAGTTACATCTGCTACCTATATGCCTCCTTGAAAATTAACAAACATTTTTTTCTGCATTCATGTGCATATCAATGCAACTTTATTTTAGAAGAAGCACATAACAGATGACACGAAGGCTGCCAGAAAAGAACCAGCACAGGAATTAGAAATTAGTCCTTTAAAAGTGCTGACCAGAGACCTGTACACAAAATGAATTTAACCAAGAAGACGGCACAGGAGCGGCGGATGAATAAAACAAGCTGTTTTTAAAGTGCAAGAAAATGGCACCGGAATGGCAGACAAATAAAACAAGCTGTTTGCAAAGTGCATTCACTTGTTTTATTCGCCTGCCACTCCAGTGCCATTTTCTTGGTTGAAGAAGTTTGTTTTTCTTGTGTGTCCAAAATGAATTTACCCAGACAGTTATCTTGGTTCGAGGCAATTCTTAGCCACTGACAGCTTCTTAGAAATGCATTGCGATGAACTCAGCACACTCAGCGCTAGCAGGTTCTTCTGTGCGGTAACATCTGCATGTTCGAAGGGTGAAAATACCCTGCAGTAGTAAGACTTCTAATGGCTAGGTTATCTCAGGATGAAGTAACTGGGGGTTTCCTTTACCTTATCCATGAGCTGCAACCATTTAGCAATGATGTTATTTGTCTTAGGCTGATGAGCTAAAATAAAAAATATCTAATCATCATTTTCATCAATATTGCCAGGTTTTGCTTTATTTCCTTGGGACAACTCCAAAATCTGTACAGCAGAAAAATATTTTCTTTATTTTTCTCCATCTCTATGTCTCCATCTTATACACTCTCAGTCTATGTTTTCCCAGTTTGTTGTAGGATAATGGAGAACTCTGATTTTTCTATTGACATTGAAATAAAACAACATGCAGCATTTTTTTCTCAGGGCACTTTAGTTCTGTCATTTTTTTTTTCTGGCAGTGTGAGATGTGTTACATCTTTTAAAACTATTACTGGGTTTCCTATACAGCTCCATGGTGACTGCAGTGTGTGTGGTAAGACAGTGGTGGCTTAGTTATAAAAGTGATATTTATAATTAAAATGTTCTTATGTATGAACCGTATTATAACAAGGTTATTTTTCTTTCAGTTTTAGAGCATAACCAGCGTGTGCCGTGCATTACAATAGTTTTCTGCTAACAGAATTACCAATATCCATTTGCCTTAGTTGTTTCATTTAAATAATTTTAAATGTAGTAAATTCAGTGCCAAGATTAAAGTATAATTTAGCAGTAATATAGCAATAACCCTATGTGTTGTCTACCTTTAAAGCACTGTAGGCTTGAAAGTGACAAGGCAGCTCAGACACCTAGCACTGGAAGCATGGAGCAGAAAACAAACTGCTCCATACAATTAGCTTTATACATTTAGGCTGATGGTAGTAAACAGAAATGAGACTTGAGATTGTTGGCGGTGAAATTTAATGACCTGAGACTCAAGATTGTTGAAGATGCCATTTAACAGGAATTTTAACCATTCAGTTAAATGTACATTGTTGAATATCTTCAAGTATAAAGATGAAGCACTACAAAAATTATGGTGATGTAATGTATAGTTAGAAATCACCAATGGGAAAAATGACGATGTTTGATCCATAACGTTGTCAAGGGTCGTTCAGGAAAAAAAGGTTACTGTCAGGATTAGCAATCACCATGCAGTGGCACTCACTGGGGTGGGGGGGGGGAGTTACATTATCAATTACTAGCTACGTTTTCCTTTGTTTCATTTTATTTATTTACTTAGCTTACAGTAATTTGTACCATGGTGCCATGACCTGTTGCCTGAGCTGATCTATTTGTTAGAGTCATTGTGGTACAAATATGGTATAAAAAGCTCAGGCTTCAGAGATGATTATGATATATTTTTTTTTTTTATGTGTCCAACTTTCAAGTGTGTACTTGAATTAACTGGGAACAAATGACAGACTGTAAGCGCATCTCTTGTGCACAGACCTCTTCAAGTCACCACACAGATTCTCTATTGGCGTTAGGTCTGGGCTGTGGCTGGGCCATTTGAAAACTATTTTCTTCGAGTGAAGCCATGATTTTGTGATTTGGATGTATGCTTGGGGTCACTGTCATGGTGAAAGCTGAAATACCTCTTTATCTTGAGCTTTCTAGCAGACGCCTGAAGGTTTTGGGACAAAAGTGACTGGTATTTGGAACTGTTCATAATTCCCTCCACCTTGAGTAAATCCCCATTTCGAGCTGAAGAAAAGCAACCCCAAAGCATGATACTGCCACCACTTCACCATGGGGATGGTGTTCTTTTGGTGATGCAAACTGTTATTTTTGTGACAAATGTCCATTTCGGAATTGTGGCCAAAAAGTTCAACCTTGGTCTCATCAGACCAAAACACATTTTCCCACATGCTTCAGACAAAGGATTGTGCATACCTCAATATTTTACTGAAGGGGTTGCTTGGGTGAATGTCTCAGGGTGGTGCATTTGTATACCTGGACATACTAATGAAGATGTTCCTTGAGGAAATACTTCTCAGGTTAACAATACTAACACTATAAACGTGTCCCTGGTTATGTAGAAATGTTGGAATGATGGATAACAGGGACAGTGCTGATCAATATATCCTAACAGGGACAGTGCTGATCAATATATCCAAACATTCTGAACATATATTCTGATTTAGTCTTTCTACTGAATAATGTCTGGGTGGTATGAGAGGCTTAATATTTTATTGCTGAGGCTTCAGTGGTGCGGTGGGCAGAATGAAGCACTTTCAGTGGTCCGGGTGCATATATCAACATTTTATTCAAGGGATCGCTTGGGTGACTGCTTAATTTTTTTGGTTGCACATACTAGGAAATGCAATTGATGTGTTTTGTGGCAAAACGTTTCATTTTGGTGATTGTGCATATTTCAACATTCTCTCAGCTGATCTTTTTGCTAGAATATTGCAGTACAGATGTGTTGTAACAAGCATAGGTTTTAGTCATTGTTATTATCATTTTTTGTTTATGTATCCAGCTTTCAGGAATTATTTATTACCTGTTAACAATATGCACATACTTTATTGAGGAAAACTGATGCTAGTTCTGTCTGAAGAAATGTTGGAATGATGCATAACAAAGAGTGCTGATGAATATATCTAACTGTTCTGCACGTACATTCTGATTCAGTCTTTCTTTCTGTTGAATAATGTTGGGGTGGTATGAGAGGCTTAGTTAAATATATTTTACTGCTGATTTTAGAATTGCTCAACCAGTATTTTGGATAATATTTCTACCCTTTTCCTCAACATTCTACTGAAGGGGTTGCTTGGGTGAAGTGTTCATGCTGGTGGTAGTACATACTAGGAAATGTTACTGAAGGCTTGTTTGGTAAAACATTTTATTTAGATGCATGTATACCTGGACATACTAATGAGGATGTTGCTTGGGGAAATAATTAAT
Source organism: Protopterus annectens (assembly GCF_019279795.1). Lineage (NCBI taxonomy): Eukaryota > Metazoa > Chordata > Ceratodontiformes > Protopteridae > Protopterus > Protopterus annectens. The sequence goes on along the minus strand of NC_056732.1, from coordinate 1,597,224,556 downwards.
TGTGTATCAGGGAAGTACATGGTCTGACTGCTGATGTGACCACTGAGCAAAATAGTTGATTGTGCCATTTTGGTGCTAGTGCATACACAATGCAAACAACTGGAGGGGTTAGTGGGGAAACATAGAAATTAAGTCTGAAAATTAAATATGGTTACATTACTTAGAATACAGCACAGAAATGTAATTATAGTGTAATATGCCAGCATATAAGACATCACACACACCACTGACTAATTAAATAATGTAAAATAAGCAGACAAGAAATCACTTCTGCTTGCATTATTCTATTTGTGATTAGTAGTTGCATGAGTGAGATAAAAGTTATCACTTGTTGACAACTGCCAGCATGGAGCTACCATATTTTTTGTGCATTTTTCCTGGCTTTGTCAGTCGTGTGGAATTTACTTTACTGAATTACTCAGGTGTTCTCCTTACTGATAATGAGTCTGTGTTACACAACAGCCGCACAAGGTAATATATTGAATGCCTAGTCAACAGGTTATGTGCAGCAATTATCACCTTTGTCTGAGCATGTATAACTTTTCAGTACTGAAAGGAAGGTCATTATCACATTAGCAATAAGTGCAGTTACAATACAGCAGTGATTTATCACTTTTAGTAGAAGTCGTTATCACTTTGATGAATGCACAAGCCAGATTGTGTTTTTTCTCTATTTGTAGTCATTGCAAGCCACCCCCTCCATTCTTAATCAACTAGCTATCCTCCAAAACATGTACTTGCACATATACACATACACATGAATATCAGTATGGTCAGGAAGGTTCCTCTTCAGAGATTTATGCCAACTTCTCTTGTGTTGGTGGGTGCATCACGGGGGGGGCATACCCAGCCATCCATGGATCTTGTGATCGACCTGGATTGCAATTGGGAACTTGGAGACTCTTCAGTTCAGCCCCATTGTGCTGCTGTCCTATGTAGAAATGGCCTCAGGGCTGCCACTGTGATGCAGTGTTTCCCCCTGGAAAAGGACACATGCAAAAAGACAAAGCCTGGGGCAGAATTAGTCTTTTCACATGTTGTCTTGGTTGAGCTCTCCACTTAGTTTCCCTCCCTTCAGGTGTAGTAAATGTATGTAGGTCAGGGTAAGACCCTTTACATTAGCTCCCCCCTTTGAGTCCTTATGACCACTGCCGAAAGGACACATGTACATGGAAAAGGTAGAGGTAAGGCAGAGTGCTGGCACTGCATGCAATCAGGAGTCATTGCTGCTACCAGCAGTCTGAGTGGGTAGCCAGCACAGGTATGGGACACTTCAGACACCCACGGCCTGAAGTCCCGTGCCTGTCCTAGGCATTAGTGGAGTTGCAGTCCTTACTCTGTTTTTTATCTTTACATGTGCCATTTCTGTGCCCCCTTGTCAGTCGTTGTGTGTAATTTTGTGTTTTCACGGGTGGTAGGTATGTACCTCCGCAGCGTCATCACCACTTATAAGAATAATGCCCCTGTGGATAGGAGTGAAGATTTGGATGGTCTAACCAGGTAATGCATTATGATATACATATATATGTACTTTTCCAATAGATCTGTCAAACATCAGTAGTAAACTGTTTGCATTTTCTTTGCTGTACAGGTTTGTCCACATTCTGACACTGACATGGCTTCACGAGCAGGAGAACGACAAGTGAGAGTGTGGGTATGTGGCCATTCCTACATTCACTGGGCTGCCAGCCATGCCTCCATAACTGAAAACCAGTACAACATGAGTTTCTCCACATCCAGTCTGAAGGTATACTGGACTGCAAGAAGAGGTATGCATTGGAGCAGAGTACTGCAGTTGTTGGAAGAGAAGTGTTCCATCTACCCTGAGCCCAACATCCTTGTTGCTGCACATTGGAAGGAATGATGTCATCAGTCAACCACTGGGAAGGCTGCGGTTTCAAATCAGAGCAATTTTTGAACACCTGCAGTCGTGGTGGCCACGTTGTCATTTTGTGTGGTCGGTGGATCTACAATCTGTCCTGACAGCATCACCACAAAAGATGTTCACCTGTTCAGAAGGGATGGCATTCACCTAACTGAGGAAGGCATTGCCTTGTTATTGACTGACATCCACAATGGTGTGAGGAGAGCTATGCAGGATTGGAAATATGCAGCTTGTGAGAAGAATGGAAAACACCCATGACCAAGTAGGGACCAGTATGGTAAGTACAACTCTATTATGAAATGTGTTGTGTAAAATATATTTTTATGAGTTTGGCAAATAACTGTGGTAAGAAGCTGGTGAAGATGCTGAGAAAGAACGGTTTCAGGAGAGTGCTAGCATGTACAATCGAATATGTATTGTATGTGTATATGTATAATATTGATAGTTCCAACATATAAAAGAATTGGGCCTGTATTTTGTACACATGTGCAGATATCTATGTTTGTTTCGGACTTAGGTTATGGAAATTATGATTTTTTTTCATATTTTGGTAAATAACTTTGCAAGGGAGCATCTGAATGTGCTAAGTAATACCTCATTTTGAAGACAGTACTGATAGTTCTAACATGGTAAAAGAATGGTGCCTTTATGTTGTACTCCTGTGCAGATATCAAAGTTTGTTTCGGACTTAGGTTATGGAAATGATTTTTTTTTTCATATTTTTGGTAAATAACTTTGCAAGGGAGCATCTGAATGTGTTAAGTAATACCTCATTTTGAAAACAGTATTGATAGTTCTAACATGGGAAAAGAATGGTGCCTGTATGTTGTACTCATATGCAGATATCAAAGTTTGTTTTGGACATGGGTTATGAAAATTATGATTTTTTTTTTCATATTTTGGTAAATTAACTTTACAAGGGAGCATCTAAATGTGCTAAGTAATGCCTCATTTTGAAGACAGTATAGATGGTTCTAACATGGGAAAAGAATAGTGCCTGTCTGTTGTACTCATGTGCAGATATCAAAGTTTGTTTCAGACTTAGGTTATGGAAATTATGATTTTTTTTTCATACTTTGGTAGATAACTTTGCAAGGGAGCATCTGAATGTGCCAAGTAATACCTCATTTTGAAGACAGTATTGCTGGTTCCAACATGGTAAAAGAATTGTGCCTGTATGTTGGACACATGTGCAGATATCAAAGTTTGTTTGAGACTTATGGTTATGGAAATTATGACTTTTTCATATTTTGGTAAATAACTTTGCAAGGGAGCATCTGAATGTGCTAATACCTCATTTTGAAAAGATTATTTATAGTTCTAACATGGTAAAAGAATGGTACCTGTATGTTGTACTCATAGGCAGATATCAAAGTTTGTCTGAGACTTATGGTTATGGAAATTATTATTTTTTTCATATTTTGGTAAATAACTTTGGAAGGGAGCATCTGAATGTGCCAGGTAATATCTCATTTTGAAGACAGTATTGCTGGTTCTAACACGGTAAAATAATTGTGCCTGTATGTTTGACACATGTGCAGATATCAAAGTTTGTTTTGGACTTAGGTTATGAAAATTATGATTTTTTTTCATATTTTGGTAAATAACTTGACAAGGGAGCATCTGAATGTGCTAAGTAATACCTCATTTTGAAAAGATTATTTATAGTTCTAACATGGTAAAAGAATGGTACCTGTATGTTGTACTCATAGGCAGATATCAAAGTTTGTTTCCGACTTAGGTTTTGGAAATTATGATTTTTTCATATTTTGGTAAATAACTTTGCAAGGGAGCACCACATTGTGTGAAATAATGCATCATTTTGAAGACAGTGTTACTCCTTACATCATGGTAAAAGAACTGTGTCTAGGCACTGTACACACGTACAGATATCACAGTTTGTTTAGTCTTGTACAAATATGTAAAAAAGACAGTACAACCATCGACCACTGGAAAGCAGGAACCAGCAATAAGGCACAGACCAGGAACTTGAGGCAGTAAAAAAGTATTTAATCCAATAACAAAGCACACCGGCTGAGCGCTTTCACCGGTGCAACCGGCTTCTTCAGAGTCGCTGGTTCCTGCTTTCCAGTAGTCGATGGTTGTACTGTCTTTTTTACTTGTTGGGTTCCTGTGTTGGAGCGTAATTGTGGTTCGTTTTTGTTCTTGTACAAATATGAAAATTATACATTTACAATACTTCTCATTATTATGCCCATATCTATGCGAGGGAGCATTGTAATCACACAAATGATGCGTCATTTTGAAGCTGACATTCAGATGCACAACTTCTACACTGATATGTAGGCTCTGTCTGTTACAGGTGATGAGATATTATGCTTTGTTTATTTATCAATTATGAGAAATAATATACTAATCATATTTCTGTGAATATCTCATGAAAGGAGTGTCACACAGTTATGGTTAAAGTATCATTTTAAAGCTGACATTCATACCAACAAATTAAATTCAAATTGTATGGGTCTGCATGGTACATAGACCAAGATATTGTGCTTTGCTTTTCCAAAAAAATAAAAAAATTGCACAATATCAGCATTCCTTGCCAAATATTTCATTATGACTTTGATATGCACTATCAACATTTACACTGTTGGAAAGGTCAGTGTCTGCTGAACAACTTTCACGTTTACATTTTTAGTGTAGCTCTTATAGTTAAAGAGTTATGAGCATTTGTTTTCTGTATAGTATTACAAATGGATTTTCTGAAAATGAGCTCAGGCTGCTCTGTTGTTCCTATGGTGGAATTCAGCAGGCAGCTTTTCCTGAGCTGCTCTGGAGTGAATGAGTTAAGCAGGATCTTGGGAATACGCGGAATATCATTCTTCACAGATGCCTAATCCATCCTCCACATCATGCCCATGGTGCAACGATAGCCCGAAACTTTCAGCACAGTGGCAGCATGCGTAGCAGAGTCATCTTTGATCTCGTAGCTCTATAGCAGGTCATATCCTCTTCAAGTGCAGTTCATGTTCACTAGGATGACCTCACCTACAAGCTAAACTTTAGAAAACTTACAATTCTATCCTCACCTTTTCTATCCACCAGCTGCCACTTGCATTTATGTGGCATCTCAGCAACAATACTGTGCACTATTAACATTCTATACAGCAAATTCAGTGTCAGAAAATCAGCTTACTACTAGAACCGCGTTTAGAGTTCAAGTCGTCTACAAAACTGGGCATGGGCGGCAATGTCAGTAATGTACTTTGGCACTCATGCACAAAAATTAGACAATGTGAAAACTTACATAACTACTAGAAAAGTATTGAAATGTTTACTTTAAAGGTTCAACAAAGTCACCATGGAACGTCTTCACTTTAAAGGCATTCTTATCTGCTCCAGAAATGAATCCACTGCAGATTTTCTGTTCTGACAGGTGGAAATGTCTGCTTGTGGTCAAGTCAACAAGTTGCATGCTGTAACCCAGTGTGCACTATTTTCTAGATTACCTGTGAAAGTAACCACAAAGAGAAAAACACAACCTCCTCAGCACCCAGAGCTTTTGCATAAACCGTCATTTACATCACGCACTCCACAAAAACCCTTATAGAGGCTTAATTTGCATAACCCCCGGCAAGGAGGAAAACATTTTCCTAAATATGCTAATTCTCTACACTACCTCTTGGATGGAGATTATGCAAAGCACGTTCCCAGCAAGGATTTCTTTTAAACCACTGCGGGAAACCCGATGGCCTCAACGTTAATTTTTTTTTCTCAGGGACAAGACTGGGATACTCTTCTATATTCTTGCTCCAGGTAAGATCAACTAGAAGGTGTTGATATAAAATAAAGCACACACTCCCACAAGTACTGACCAGCTAAACTGCGGCAAGTGAAAACTACAGAAACTACCCCTACAGGATCCAGCTAAGTGTGGACTTTGGTATGCAATCTACTTTAGAAAACCAACAGTTCCACACCTAGGAATACCAGAATATTAAAAATGTACCGTAATGCCATCACATGATCTGGTTGGTAACTGCCTCGGAAACTTAATTCCAGTTAATAGATGAACTCAGAAACACGTACACTGACAATGTCCGCTTCCAGGAAGATTAAAAGCATCTGGGCTATTACTGCTTTTAGCCAAATTCAACCATCTCGGTCTCACCACAAGTCAGTGTGTCTTCCGTGATCTGGAAGGGAGCAAAGAATACATACAAATACAAATGCCAGAAATGGCCACATGGCAAAACTGTTTTGTCACTTACAAGCAGCTCACCTCATTGATTATTCAGATTTACTCAAGAAAAGGAATGGAACAGCAGCTCGAAAATCCTGCACTTTTTTACACTTTTCAATGCACGTTTCCCAGGATGACTTCACCTAGAAACAAAACTTAAAAATCACAAAATCACCGACCCTACCAATCAAGTTACCAACCCACGTGGACTAGCACCTCAGCAATAAGCTTTTCCATATAAACACAGCAAGTTAGAATGACCCAAATTCTGAAGAAAGTAATTCTTAGCATTTGACAACAGTGCGCTGTACACATAAGGCAGGTGCCCTAACGATACAGTCAATGTATAGCCAGTCATGCATAAAACTTACAAAAACGCTTTAATACTAATACTACTAGTACTACCAAAATTTGCTTTATGGAATCAGCAAAGACTAGTTACCACAGAATGTTCTCCCACTTAAATGGCAATTGACTGCTCCGGAAATCAAATCTTCCAAGACATTAAGGAATTGACTGCATTTTTCTACTTCAACTTGAGGAAATCTGCTTCTGAGTATACGACCAACCTACGAGTATTAAGATTTTTTTGTATGTAATCTGTGAAAGCAACCACAGAGATAAAACACCCCCAAACATTTGGGAGTCAGACTTAAGACATATTCTACTTTACTAACAAAAAAACAGACTTTTAGCTAACTTGTCAATATCTCAATTGTATTTCTCTCACACCTGTTCCATGAAACACAGCAAACAAACACAAGCTATCCTTACTCTGAAGAACACCTTTTGGCACGCAAACTACACAATCCACATCGCCATCAAGGATTTCTTCAGCCCGCACAGAGATGCCTGACCTCACAGCCACTTTTCTCGGCAACACTACTACGATACACTTGTGGAGTCTTCCTCCAATAACTACAGTGAGATAAGCTGAAAAACAGAGAACTACAACAGATATTGACCTGCAAGAATGCAGCAGGAACTAAACCATCACAAGAAAAAGTATGAGTTTTAGTATTAAGTTGTCACTAAAATGCTAGCATACCCTCCTCAGGAAGCAAGAGAATTGCTAACCTACAGTTTAAATTTCACAAACTTTTTTTCATTAGCTGCCATTTTTCCTCAAAGTGATTTACTGGTCAAAGTGCTAAAACAATTTATGCTGACATCCTACCCCTTTCAATGAAAAATCTTAATGTTTTCAGCCATTTTCACGTTAGGAGCCCTTATTAAAAGTCAAATATGCCTTGCATGACGTTAAAAGGATGAAGAGTTTCCTAGCAATATAAATGCTATCAAGCAACAATTCTGTTCAATCTGTTACGACAGCTTACCCGAGACTCTATCCAGTTCGTTTTAAGCAGGATCTTGGGAATACGCGGAATATCATTCTTCACAGATGCCTAATCCATCCTCCACATCATGCCCATGGTGCAACGATAGCCCGAAACTTTCAGCACAGTGGCAGCATGCGTAGCAGAGTCATCTTTGATCTCGTAGCTCTATAGCAGGTCATATCCTCTTCAAGTGCAGTTCATGTTCACTAGGATGACCTCACCTACAAGCTAAACTTTAGAAAACTTACAATTCTATCCTCACCTTTTCTATCCACCAGCTGCCACTTGCATTTATGTGGCATCTCAGCAACAATACTGTGCACTATTAACATTCTATACAGCAAATTCAGTGTCAGAAAATCAGCTTACTACTAGAACCGCGTTTAGAGTTCAAGTCGTCTACAAAACTGGGCATGGGCGGCAATGTCAGTAATGTACTTTGGCACTCATGCACAAAAATTAGACAATGTGAAAACTTACATAACTACTAGAAAAGTATTGAAATGTTTACTTTAAAGGTTCAACAAAGTCACCATGGAACGTCTTCACTTTAAAGGCATTCTTATCTGCTCCAGAAATGAATCCACTGCAGATTTTCTGTTCTGACAGGTGGAAATGTCTGCTTGTGGTCAAGTCAACAAGTTGCATGCTGTAACCCAGTGTGCACTATTTTCTAGATTACCTGTGAAAGTAACCACAAAGAGAAAAACACAACCTCCTCAGCACCCAGAGCTTTTGCATAAACCGTCATTTACATCACGCACTCCACAAAAACCCTTATAGAGGCTTAATTTGCATAACCCCCGGCAAGGAGGAAAACATTTTCCTAAATATGCTAATTCTCTACACTACCTCTTGGATGGAGATTATGCAAAGCACGTTCCCAGCAAGGATTTCTTTTAAACCACTGCGGGAAACCCGATGGCCTCAACGTTAATTTTTTTTCTCAGGGACAAGACTGGGATACTCTTCTATATTCTTGCTCCAGGTAAGATCAACTAGAAGGTGTTGATATAAAATAAAGCACACACTCCCACAAGTACTGACCAGCTAAACTGCGGCAAGTGAAAACTACAGAAACTACCCCTACAGGATCCAGCTAAGTGTGGACTTTGGTATGCAATCTACTTTAGAAAACCAACAGTTCCACACCTAGGAATACCAGAATATTAAAAATGTACCGTAATGCCATCACATGATCTGGTTGGTAACTGCCTCGGAAACTTAATTCCAGTTAATAGATGAACTCAGAAACACGTACACTGACAATGTCCGCTTCCAGGAAGATTAAAAGCATCTGGGCTATTACTGCTTTTAGCCAAATTCAACCATCTCGGTCTCACCACAAGTCAGTGTGTCTTCCGTGATCTGGAAGGGAGCAAAGAATACATACAAATACAAATGCCAGAAATGGCCACATGGCAAAACTGTTTTGTCACTTACAAGCAGCTCACCTCATTGATTATTCAGATTTACTCAAGAAAAGGAATGGAACAGGAGCTCGAAAATCCTGCACCTTTTACACTTTTCAATGCACGTTTCCCAGGATGACTTCACCTAGAAACAAAACTTAAAAATCACAAAATCACCGACCCTACCAATCAAGTTACCAACCCACGTGGACTAGCACCTCAGCAATAAGCTTTTCCATATAAACACAGCAAGTTAGAATGACCCAAATTCTGAAGAAAGTAATTCTTAGCATTTGACAACAGTGCGCTGTACACATAAGGCAGGTGCCCTAACGATACAGTCAATGTATAGCCAGTCATGCATAAAACTTACAAAAACGCTTTTAATACTAATACTACTAGTACTACCAAAATTTGCTTTATGGAATCAGCAAAGACTAGTTACCACAGAATGTTCTCCCACTTAAATGGCAATTGACTGCTCCGGAAATCAAATCTTCCAAGACATTAAGGAATTGACTGCATTTTTCTACTTCAACTTGAGGAAATCTGCTTCTGAGTATACGACCAACCTACGAGTATTAAGATTTTTTTGTATGTAATCTGTGAAAGCAACCACAGAGATAAAACACCCCCAAACATTTGGGAGTCAGACTTAAGACATATTCTACTTTAGCTAACTTGTCAATATCTCAATTGTATTTCTCTCACACCTGTTCCATGAAACACAGCAAACAAACACAAGCTATCCTTACTCTGAAGAACACCTTTTGGCACGCAAACTACACAATCCACATCGCCATCAAGGATTTCTTCAGCCCGCACAGAGATGCCTGACCTCACAGCCACTTTTCTCGGCAACACTACTACGATACACTTGTGGAGTCTTCCTCCAATAACTACAGTGAGATAAGCTGAAAAACAGAGAACTACAACAGATATTGACCTGCAAGAATGCAGCAGGAACTAAACCATCACAAGAAAAAGTATGAGTTTTAGTATTAAGTTGTCACTAAAATGCTAGCATACCTTCCTCAGGAAGCAAGAGAATTGCTAACCTACAGTTTAAATTTCACAAACTTTTTTTCATTAGCTGCCATTTTTCCTCAAAGTGATTTACTGGTCAAAGTGCTAAAACAATTTATGCTGACATCCTACCCCTTTCAATGAAAAATCTTAATGTTTTCAGCCATTTTCACGTTAGGAGCCCTTATTAAAAGTCAAATATGCCTTGCATGACGTTAAAAGGATGAAGAGTTTCCTAGCAATATAAATGCTATCAAGCAACAATTCTGTTCAATCTGTTACGACAGCTTACCCGAGACTCTATCCAGTTCGTTTTAAGCAGGATCTTGGGAATACGCGGAATATCATTCTTCACAGATGCCTAATCCATCCTCCACATCATGCCCATGGTGCAACGATAGCCCGAAACTTTCAGCACAGTGGCAGCATGCGTAGCAGAGTCATCTTTGATCTCGTAGCTCTATAGCAGGTCATATCCTCTTCAAGTGCAGTTCATGTTCACTAGGATGACCTCACCTACAAGCTAAACTTTAGAAAACTTACAATTCTATCCTCACCTTTTCTATCCACCAGCTGCCACTTGCATTTATGTGGCATCTCAGCAACAATACTGTGCACTATTAACATTCTATACAGCAAATTCAGTGTCAGAAAATCAGCTTACTACTAGAACCACGTTTAGAGTTCAAGTCGTCTACAAAACTGGGCATGGGCGGCAATGTCAGTAATGTACTTTGGCACTCATGCACAAAAATTAGACAATGTGAAAACTTACATAACTACTAGAAAAGTATTGAAATGTTTACTTTAAAGGTTCAACAAAGTCACCATGGAACGTCTTCACTTTAAAGGCATTCTTATCTGCTCCAGAAATGAATCCACTGCAGATTTTCTGTTCTGACAGGTGGAAATGTCTGCTTGTGGTCAAGTCAACAAGTTGCATGCTGTAACCCAGTGTGCACTATTTTCTAGATTACCTGTGAAAGTAACCACAAAGAGAAAAACACAACCTCCTCAGCACCCAGAGCTTTTGCATAAACCGTCATTTACATCACGCACTCCACAAAAACCCTTATAGAGGCTTAATTTGCATAACCCCCGGCAAGGAGGAAAACATTTTCCTAAATATGCTAATTCTCTACACTACCTCTTGGATGGAGATTATGCAAAGCACGTTCCCAGCAAGGATTTCTTTTAAACCACTGCGGGAAACCCGATGGCCTCAACGTTAATTTTTTTCTCAGGGACAAGACTGGGATACTCTTCTATATTCTTGCTCCAGGTAAGATCAACTAGAAGGTGTTGATATAAAATAAAGCACACACTCCCACAAGTACTGACCAGCTAAACTGCGGCAAGTGAAAAACTACAGAAACTACCCCTACAGGATCCAGCTAAGTGTGGACTTTGGTATGCAATCTACTTTAGAAAACCAACAGTTCCACACCTAGGAATACCAGAATATTAAAAATGTACCGTAATGCCATCACATGATCTGGTTGGTAACTGCCTCGGAAACTTAATTCCAGTTAATAGATGAACTCAGAAACACGTACACTGACAATGTCCGCTTCCAGGAAGATTAAAAGCATCTGGGCTATTACTGCTTTTAGCCAAATTCAACCATCTCGGTCTCACCACAAGTCAGTGTGTCTTCCGTGATCTGGAAGGGAGCAAAGAATACATACAAATACAAATGCCAGAAATGGCCACATGGCAAAACTGTTTTGTCACTTACAAGCAGCTCACCTCATTGATTATTCAGATTTACTCAAGAAAAGGAATGGAACAGGAGCTCGAAAATCCTGCACTTTTTACACTTTTCAATGCACGTTTCCCAGGATGACTTCACCTAGAAACAAAACTTAAAAATCACAAAATCACCGACCCTACCAATCAAGTTACCAACCCACGTGGACTAGCACCTCAGCAATAAGCTTTTCCATATAAACACAGCAAGTTAGAATGACCCAAATTCTGAAGAAAGTAATTCTTAGCATTTGACAACAGTGCGCTGTACACATAAGGCAGGTGCCCTAACGATACAGTCAATGTATAGCCAGTCATGCATAAAACTTACAAAAACGCTTTAATACTAATACTACTAGTACTACCAAAATTTGCTTTATGGAATCAGCAAAGACTAGTTACCACAGAATGTTCTCCCACTTAAATGGCAATTGACTGCTCCGGAAATCAAATCTTCCAAGACATTAAGGAATTGACTGCATTTTTTCTACTTCAACTTGAGGAAATCTGCTTCTGAGTATACGACCAACCTACGAGTATTAAGATTTTTTTGTATGTAATCTGTGAAAGCAACCACAGAGATAAAACACCCCCAAACATTTGGGAGTCAGACTTAAGACATATTCTACTTTACTAACAAAAAAACAGACTTTTAGCTAACTTGTCAATATCTCAATTGTATTTCTCTCACACCTGTTCCATGAAACACAGCAAACAAACACAAGCTATCCTTACTCTGAAGAACACCTTTTGGCACGCAAACTACACAATCCACATCGCCATCAAGGATTTCTTCAGCCCGCACAGAGATGCCTGACCTCACAGCCACTTTTCTCGGCAACACTACTACGATACACTTGTGGAGTCTTCCTCCAATAACTACAGTGAGATAAGCTGAAAAACAGAGAACTACAACAGATATTGACCTGCAAGAATGCAGCAGGAACTAAACCATCACAAGAAAAAGTATGAGTTTTAGTATTAAGTTGTCACTAAAATGCTAGCATACCCTCCTCAGGAAGCAAGAGAATTGCTAACCTACAGTTTAAATTTCACAAACTTTAATTCATTAGCTGCCATTTTTCCTCAAAGTGATTTACTGGTCAAAGTGCTAAAACAATTTATGCTGACATCCTACCCCTTTCAATGAAAAATCTTAATGTTTTCAGCCATTTTCACGTTAGGAGCCCTTATTAAAAGTCAAATATGCCTTGCATGACGTTAAAAGGATGAAGAGTTTCCTAGCAATATAAATGCTATCAAGCAACAATTCTGTTCAATCTGTTACGACAGCTTACCCGAGACTCTATCCAGTTCGTTTTAAGCAGGATCTTGGGAATACGCGGAATATCATTCTTCACAGATGCCTAATCCATCCTCCACATCATGCCCATGGTGCAACGATAGCCCGAAACTTTCAGCACAGTGGCAGCATGCGTAGCAGAGTCATCTTTGATCTCGTAGCTCTATAGCAGGTCATATCCTCTTCAAGTGCAGTTCATGTTCACTAGGATGACCTCACCTACAAGCTAAACTTTAGAAAACTTACAATTCTATCCTCACCTTTTCTATCCACCAGCTGCCACTTGCATTTATGTGGCATCTCAGCAACAATACTGTGCGCTATAAACATTCTATACAGCAAATTCAGTGTCAGAAAATCAGCTTACTACTAGAACCACGTTTACAGTTCAAGTCGTCTACAAAACTGGGCATGGGCAGCAATGTCAGTAATGTACTTTGGCACTCATGCACAAAAATTAGACAATGTGAAAACTTACATAACTACTAGAAAAGTATTGAAATGTTTACTTTAAAGGTTCAACAAAGTCACCATGGAACGTCTTCACTTTAAAGGCATTCTTATCTGCTCCAGAAATGAATCCACTGCAGATTTTCTGTTCTGACAGGTGGAAATGTCTGCTTGTGGTCAAGTCAACAAGTTGCATGCTGTAACCCAGTGTGCACTATTTTCTAGATTACCTGTGAAAGTAACCACAAAGAGAAAAACACAACCTCCTCAGCACCCAGAGCTTTTGCATAAACCGTCATTTACATCACGCACTCCACAAAAACCCTTATAGAGGCTTAATTTGCATAACCCCCGGCAAGGAGGAAAACATTTTCCTAAATATGCTAATTCTCTACACTACCTCTTGGATGGAGATTATGCAAAGCACGTTCCCAGCAAGGATTTCTTTTAAACCACTGCGGGAAACCCGATGGCCTCAACGTTAACTTTTTTCTCAGGGACAAGACTGGGATACTCTTCTATATTCTTGCTCCAGGTAAGATCAACTAGAAGGTGTTGATATAAAATAAAGCACACACTCCCACAAGTACTGACCAGCTAAACTGCGGCAAGTGAAAACTACAGAAACTACCCCTACAGGATCCAGCTAAGTGTGGACTTTGGTATGCAATCTACTTTAGAAAACCAACAGTTCCACACCTAGGAATACCAGAATATTAAAATGTACCGTAATGCCATCACATGATCTGGTTGGTAACTGCCTCGGAAACTTAATTCCAGTTAATAGATGAACTCAGAAACACGTACACTGACAATGTCCGCTTCCAGGAAGATTAAAAGCATCTGGGCTATTACTGCTTTTAGCCAAATTCAACCATCTCGGTCTCACCACAAGTCAGTGTGTCTTCCGTGATCTGGAAGGGAGCAAAGAATACATACAAATACAAATGCCAGAAATGGCCACATGGCAAAACTGTTTTGTCACAAGCAGCTCACCTCATTGATTATTCAGATTTACTCAAGAAAAGGAATGGAACAGGAGCTCGAAAATCCTGCACTTTTTACACTTTTCAATGCACGTTTCCCAGGATGACTTCACCTAGAAACAAAACTTTAAAATAACAAAATCACCGACCCTACCAATCAAGTTACCAACCCACGTGGACTAGCACCTCAGCAATAAGCTTTTCCATATAAACACAGCAAGTTAGAATGACCCAAATTCTGAAGAAAGTAATTCTTAGCATTTGACAACAGTGCGCTGTACACATAAGGCAGGTGCCCTAACGATACAGTCAATATATAGCCAGTCATGCATAAAACTTACAAAAACGCTTTAATACTAATACTACTAGTACTACCAAAATTTGCTTTATGGAATCAGCAAAGACTAGTTACCACAGAATGTTCTCCCACTTAAATGGCAATTGACTGCTCCGGAAATCAAATCTTCCAAGACATTAAGGAATTGACTGCATTTTTCTACTTCAACTTGAGGAAATCTGCTTCTGAGTATCGACCAACCTACGAGTATTAAGATTTTTTTGTATGTAATCTGTGAAAGCAACCACAGAGATAAAACACCCCCAAACATTTGGGAGTCAGACTTAAGACATATTCTACTTTACTAACAAAAAAACAGACTTTTAGATAACTTGTCAATATCTCAATTGTATTTCTCTCACACCTGTTCCATGAAACACAGCAAACAAACACAAGCTATCCTTACTCTGAAGAACACCTTTTGGCACGCAAACTACACAATCCACATCGCCATCAAGGATTTCTTCAGCCCGCACAGAGATGCCTGACCTCACAGCCACTTTTCTCGGCAACACTACTACGATACACTTGTGGAGTCTTCCTCCAATAACTACAGTGAGATAAGCTGAAAAACAGAGAACTACAACAGATATTGACCTGCAAGAATGCAGCAGGAACTAAACCATCACAAGAAAAAGTATGAGTTTTAGTATTAAGTTGTCACTAAAATGCTAGCATACCCTCCTCAGGAAGCAAGAGAATTGCTAACCTACAGTTTAAATTTCACAAACTTTTTTTCATTAGCTGCCATTTTTCCTCAAAGTGATTTACTGGTCAAAGTGCTAAAACAATTTATGCTGACATCCTACCCCTTTCAATGAAAAATCTTAATGTTTTCAGCCATTTTCACGTTAGGAGCCCTTATTAAAAGTCAAATATGCCTTGCATGACGTTAAAAGGATGAAGAGTTTCCTAGCAATATAAATGCTATCAAGCAACAATTCTGTTCAATCTGTTACGACAGCTTACCCGAGACTCTATCCAGTTCGCTTTAAGCAGGTTCTTGGGAATACGCAGAATATCATTCTTCACAGATGCCTAATCCATCCTCCACATCATGCCCATGGTGCAACGATAGCCCGAAACTTTCAGCACAGTGGCAGCATGCGTAGCAGAGTCATCTTTGATCTCGTAGCTCTATAGCAGGTCATATCCTCTTCAAGTGCAGTTCATGTTCACTAGGATGACCTCACCTATAAGCTAAACTTTAGAAAACTTACAATTCTATCCTCACCTTGTCTATCCACCAGCTGCCACTTGCATTTATGTGGCATCTCAGCAACAATACTGTGCGCTATAAACATTCTATACAGCAAATTCAGTGTCAGAAAATCAGCTTACTACTAGAACCACGTTTACAGTTCAAGTCGTCTACAAAACTGGGCATGGGCAGCAATGTCAGTAATGTACTTTGGCACTCATGCACAAAAATTAGACAATGTGAAAACTTACATAACTACTAGAAAAGTATTGAAATGTTTACTTTAAAGGTTCAACAAAGTCACCATGGAACGTCTTCACTTTAAAGGCATTCTTATCTGCTCCAGAAATGAATCCACTGCAGATTTTCTGTTCTGACAGGTGGAAATGTCTGCTTGTGGTCAAGTCAACAAGTTGCATGCTGTAACCCAGTGTGCACTATTTTCTAGATTACCTGTGAAAGTAACCACAAAGAGAAAAACACAACCTCCTCAGCACCCAGAGCTTTTGCATAAACCGTCATTTACATCACGCACTCCACAAAAACCCTTATAGAGGCTTAATTTGCATAACCCCCGGCAAGGAGGAAAACATTTTCCTAAATATGCTAATTCTCTACACTACCTCTTGGATGGAGATTATGCAAAGCACGTTCCCAGCAAGGATTTCTTTTAAACCACTGCGGGAAACCCGATGGCCTCAACGTTAATTTTTTTTCTCAGGGACAAGACTGGGATACTCTTCTATATTCTTGCTCCAGGTAAGATCAACTAGAAGGTGTTGATATAAAATAAAGCACACACTCCCACAAGTACTGACCAGCTAAACTGCGGCAAGTGAAAATCTACAGAAACTACCCCTACAGGATCCAGCTAAGTGTGGACTTTGGTATGCAATCTACTTTAGAAAACCAACAGTTCCACACCTAGGAATACCAGAATATTAAAAATGTACCGTAATGCCATCACATGATCTGGTTGGTAACTGCCTCGGAAACTTAATTCCAGTTAATAGATGAACTCAGAAACACGTACACTGACAATGTCCGCTTCCAGGAAGATTAAAAGCATCTGGGCTATTACTGCTTTTAGCCAAATTCAACCATCTCGGTCTCACCACAAGTCAGTGTGTCTTCCGTGATCTGGAAGGGAGCAAAGAATACATACAAATACAAATGCCAGAAATGGCCACATGGCAAAACTGTTTTGTCACTTACAAGCAGCTCACCTCATTGATTATTCAGATTTACTCAAGAAAAGGAATGGAACAGGAGCTCGAAAATCCTGCACTTTTTACACTTTTCAATGCACGTTTCCCAGGATGACTTCACCTAGAAACAAAACTTAAAAATCACAAAATCACCGACCCTACCAATCAAGTTACCAACCCACGTGGACTAGCACCTCAGCAATAAGCTTTTCCATATAAACACAGCAAGTTAGAATGACCCAAATTCTGAAGAAAGTAATTCTTAGCATTTGACAACAGTGCGCTGTACACATAAGGCAGGTGCCCTAACGATACAGTCAATGTATAGCCAGTCATGCATAAAACTTACAAAAACGCTTTAATACTAATACTACTAGTACTACCAAAATTGGCTTTATGGAATCAGCAAAGACTAGTTACCATAGAATGTTCTCCCACTTAAATGGCAATTGACTGCTCCGGAAATCAAATCTTCCAAGACATTAAGGAATTGACTGCATTTTTTCTACTTCAACTTGAGGAAATCTGCTTCTGAGTATCGACCAACCTACGAGTATTAAGATTTTTTGTATGTAATCTGTGATAGCAACCACAGAGATAAAACACCGCCAAACATTTGGGAGTCAGACTTAAGACATATTCTATTTTACTAACAAAAAAACAGACTTTTAGCTAACTTGTCAATATCTCAATTGTATTTCTCTCACACCTGTTCCATGAAACACAGCAAACAAACACAAGCTATCCTTACTCTGAAGAACACCTTTTGGCACGCAAACTACACAATCCACATCGCCATCAAGGATTTCTTCAGCCCGCACAGAGATGCCTGACCTCACAGCCACTTTTCTCGGCAACACTACTACGATACACTTGTGGAGTCTTCCTCCAATAACTACAGTGAGATAAGCTGAAAACAGAGAACTACAACAGATATTGACCTGCAAGAATGCAGCAGGAACTAAACCATCACAAGAAAAAGTATGAGTTTTAGTATTAAGTTGTCACTAAAATTCTAGCATACCTTCCTCAGGAAGCAAGAGAATTGCTAACCTACAGTTTAAATTTCACAAACTTTTTTTCATTAGCTGCCATTTTTCCTCAAAGTGATTTACTGGTCAAAGTGCTAAAACAATTTATGCTGACATCCTACCCCTTTCAATGAAAAATCTTAATGTTTTCAGCCATTTTCACGTTAGGAGCCCTTATTAAAAGTCAAATATGCCTTGCATGACGTTAAAAGGATGAAGAGTTTCCTAGCAATATAAATGCTATCAAGCAACAATTCTGTTCAATCTGTTACGACAGCTTACCCGAGACTCTATCCAGTTCGCTTTTAAGCAGGATCTTGGGAATACGCGGAATATCATTCTTCACAGATGCCTAATCCATCCTCCACATCATGCCCATGGTGCAACGATAGCCCGAAACTTTCAGCACAGTGGCAGCATGCGTAGCAGAGTCATCTTTGATCTCGTAGCTCTATAGCAGGTCATATCCTCTTCAAGTGCAGTTCATGTTCACTAGGATGACCTCACCTACAAGCTAAACTTTAGAAAACTTACAATTCTATCCTCACCTTTTCTATCCACCAGCTGCCACTTGCATTTATGTGGCATCTCAGCAACAATACTGTGCACTATTAACATTCTATACAGCAAATTCAGTGTCAGAAAATCAGCTTACTACTAGAACCACGTTTAGAGTTCAAGTCGTCTACAAAACTGGGCATGGGCAGCAATGTCAGTAATGTACTTTGGCACTCATGCACAAAAATTAGACAATGTGAAAACTTACATAACTACTAGAAAAGTATTGAAATGTTTACTTTAAAGGTTCAACAAAGTCACCATGGAACGTCTTCACTTTAAAGGCATTCTTATCTGCTCCAGAAATGAATCCACTGCAGATTTTCTGTTCTGACAGGTGGAAATGTCTGCTTGTGGTCAAGTCAACAAGTTGCATGCTGTAACCCAGTGTGCACTATTTTCTAGATTACCTGTGAAAGTAACCACAAAGAGAAAAACACAACCTCCTCAGCACCCAGAGCTTTTGCATAAACCGTCATTTACATCACGCACTCCACAAAAACCCTTATAGAGGCTTAATTTGCATAACCCCCGGCAAGGAGGAAAACATTTTCCTAAATATGCTAATTCTCTACACTACCTCTTGGATGGAGATTATGCAAAGCACGTTCCCAGCAAGGATTTCTTTTAAACCACTGCGGGAAACCCGATGGCCTCAACGTTAACTTTTTTCTCAGGGACAAGACTGGGATACTCTTCTATATTCTTGCTCCAGGTAAGATCAACTAGAAGGTGTTGATATAAAATAAAGCACACACTCCCACAAGTACTGACCAGCTAAACTGCGGCAAGTGAAAAACTACAGAAACTACCCCTACAGGATCCAGCTAAGTGTGGACTTTGGTATGCAATCTACTTTAGAAAACCAACAGTTCCACACCTAGGAATACCAGAATATTAAAATGTACCGTAATGCCATCACATGATCTGGTTGGTAACTGCCTCGGAAACTTAATTCCAGTTAATAGATGAACTCAGAAACACGTACACTGACAATGTCCGCTTCCAGGAAGATTAAAAGCATCTGGGCTATTACTGCTTTTAGCCAAATTCAACCATCTCGGTCTCACCACAAGTCAGTGTGTCTTCCGTGATCTGGAAGGGAGCAAAGAATACATACAAATACAAATGCCAGAAATGGCCACATGGCAAAACTGTTTTGTCACAAGCAGCTCACCTCATTGATTATTCAGATTTACTCAAGAAAAGGAATGGAACAGGAGCTCGAAAATCCTGCACTTTTTACACTTTTCAATGCACGTTTCCCAGGATGACTTCACCTAGAAACAAAACTTTAAAATAACAAAATCACCGACCCTACCAATCAAGTTACCAACCCACGTGGACTAGCACCTCAGCAATAAGCTTTTCCATATAAACACAGCAAGTTAGAATGACCCAAATTCTGAAGAAAGTAATTCTTAGCATTTGACAACAGTGCGCTGTACACATAAGGCAGGTGCCCTAACGATACAGTCAATATATAGCCAGTCATGCATAAAACTTACAAAAACGCTTTAATACTAATACTACTAGTACTACCAAAATTTGCTTTATGGAATCAGCAAAGACTAGTTACCACAGAATGTTCTCCCACTTAAATGGCAATTGACTGCTCCGGAAATCAAATCTTCCAAGACATTAAGGAATTGACTGCATTTTTTCTACTTCAACTTGAGGAAATCTGCTTCTGAGTATACGACCAACCTACGAGTATTAAGATTTTTTTGTATGTAATCTGTGAAAGCAACCACAGAGATAAAACACCCCCAAACATTTGGGAGTCAAACTCAAGACATATTCTACTTTACTAATAAAACAGACTTTTAGCTAACTGTCAATATCTCAATTGTATTTCTCTCACACCTGTTCCATGAAACACAGCAAACAAACACAAGCTATCCTTACTCTGAAGAACACCTTTTGGCACGCAAACTACACAATCCACATCGCCATCAAGGATTTCTTCAGCCCGCACAGAGATGCCTGACCTCACAGCCACTTTTCTCGGCAACACTACTACGATACACTTGTGGAGTCTTCCTCCAATAACTACAGTGAGATAAGCTGAAAACAGAGAACTACAACAGATATTGACCTGCAAGAATGCAGCAGGAACTAAACCATCACAAGAAAAAGTATGAGTTTTAGTATTAAGTTGTCACTAAAATGCTAGCATACCTTCCTCAGGAAGCAAGAGAATTGCTAACCTACAGTTTAAATTTCACAAACTTTTTTTCATTAGCTGCCATTTTTCCTCAAAGTGATTTACTGGTCAAAGTGCTAAAACAATTTATGCTGACATCCTACCCCTTTCAATGAAAAATCTTAATGTTTTCGGCCATTTTCACGTTAGGAGCCCTTATTAAAAGTCAAATATGCCTTGCATGACGTTAAAAGGATGAAGAGTTTCCTAGCAATATAAATGCTATCAAGCAACAATTCTGTTCAATCTGTTACGACAGCTTACCCGAGACTCTATCCAGTTCGTTTTAAGCAGGATCTTGGGAATACGCGGAATATCATTCTTCACAGATGCCTAATCCATCCTCCACATCATGCCCATGGTGCAACGATAGCCCGAAACTTTCAGCACAGTGGCAGCATGCGTAGCAGAGTCATCTTTGATCTCGTAGCTCTATAGCAGGTCATATCCTCTTCAAGTGCAGTTCATGTTCACTAGGATGACCTCACCTATAAGCTAAACTTTAGAAAACTTACAATTCTATCCTCACCTTGTCTATCCACCAGCTGCCACTTGCATTTATGTGGCATCTCAGCAACAATACTGTGCACTATAAACATTCTATACAGCAAATTCAGTGTCAGAAAATCAGCTTACTACTAGAACCACGTTTACAGTTCAAGTCGTCTACAAAACTGGGCATGGGCAGCAATGTCAGTAATGTACTTTGGCACTCATGCACAAAAATTAGACAATGTGAAAACTTACATAACTACTAGAAAAGTATTGAAATGTTTACTTTAAAGGTTCAACAAAGTCACCATGGAACGTCTTCACTTTAAAGGCATTCTTATCTGCTCCAGAAATGAATCCACTGCAGATTTTCTGTTCTGACAGGTGGAAATGTCTGCTTGTGGTCAAGTCAACAAGTTGCATGCTGTAACCCAGTGTGCACTATTTTCTAGATTACCTGTGAAAGTAACCACAAAGAGAAAAACACAACCTCCTCAGCACCCAGAGCTTTTGCATAAACCGTCATTTACATCACGCACTCCACAAAAACCCTTATAGAGGCTTAATTTGCATAACCCCCGGCAAGGAGGAAAACATTTTCCTAAATATGCTAATTCTCTACACTACCTCTTGGATGGAGATTATGCAAAGCACGTTCCCAGCAAGGATTTCTTTTAAACCACTGCGGGAAACCCGATGGCCTCAACGTTAAATTTTTTCTCAGGGACAAGACTGGGATACTCTTCTATATTCTTGCTCCAGGTAAGATCAACTAGAAGGTGTTGATATAAAATAAAGCACACACTCCCACAAGTACTGACCAGCTAAACTGCGGCAAGTGAAAAACTACAGAAACTACCCCTACAGGATCCAGCTAAGTGTGGACTTTGGTATGCAATCTACTTTAGAAAACCAACAGTTCCACACCTAGGAATACCAGAATATTAAAAATGTACCGTAATGCCATCACATGATCTGGTTGGTAACTGCCTCGGAAACTTAATTCCAGTTAATAGATGAACTCAGAAACACGTACACTGACAATGTCCGCTTCCAGGAAGATTAAAAGCATCTGGGCTATTACTGCTTTTAGCCAAATTCAACCATCTCGGTCTCACCACAAGTCAGTGTGTCTTCCGTGATCTGGAAGGGAGCAAAGAATACATACAAATACAAATGCCAGAAATGGCCACATGGCAAAACTGTTTTGTCACAAGCAGCTCACCTCATTGATTATTCAGATTTACTCAAGAAAAGGAATGGAACAGGAGCTCGAAAATCCTGCACTTTTTACACTTTTCAATGCACGTTTCCCAGGATGACTTCACCTAGAAACAAAACTTAAAAATCACAAAATCACCGACCCTACCAATCAAGTTACCAACCCACGTGGACTAGCACCTCAGCAATAAGCTTTTCCATATAAACACAGCAAGTTAGAATGACCCAAATTCTGAAGAAAGTAATTCTTAGCATTTGACAACAGTGCGCTGTACACATAAGGCAGGTGCCCTAACGATACAGTCAATGTATAGCCAGTCATGCATAAAACTTCCAAAACCCCTTTATACTAATACTACTAGTACTACCAAAATTTGCTTTATGGAATCAGCAAAGACTAGTTACCACAGAATGTTCTCCCACTTAAATGGCAATTGACTGCTCCGGAAATCAAATCTTCCAAGACATTAAGGAATTGACTGCATTTTTTCTACTTCAACTTGAGGAAATCTGCTTCTGAGTATACGACCAACCTACGAGTATTAAGATTTTTTTGTATGTAATCTGTGAAAGCAACCACAGAGATAAAACACCCCCAAACATTTGGGAGTCAGACTTAAGACATATTCTACTTTACTAACAAAAAAACAGACTTTTAGATAACTTGTCAATATCTCAATTGTATTTCTCTCACACCTGTTCCATGAAACACAGCAAACAAACACAAGCTATCCTTACTCTGAAGAACACCTTTTGGCACGCAAACTACACAATCCACATCACCATCAAGGATTTCTTCAGCCTGCATAGAGATGCCTGACCTCACAGCCACTTTTCTCGGCAACACTACTACGATACACTTGTGGAGTCTTCCTCCAATAACTACAGTGAGATAAGCTGAAAACAGAGAACTACAACAGATATTGACCTGCAAGAATGCAGCAGGAACTAAACCATCACAAGAAAAAGTATGAGTTTTAGTATTAAGTTGTCACTAAAATGCTAGCATACCTTCCTCAGGAAGCAAGAGAATTGCTAACCTACAGTTTAAATTTCACAAACTTTTTTTCATTAGCTGCCATTTTTCCTCAAAGTGATTTACTGGTCAAAGTGCTAAAACAATTTATGCTGACATCCTACCCCTTTCAATGAAAAATCTTAATGTTTTCAGCCATTTTCACGTTAGGAGCCCTTATTAAAAGTCAAATATGCCTTGCATGACGTTAAAAGGATGAAGAGTTTCCTAGCAATATAAATGCTATCAAGCAACAATTCTGTTCAATCTGTTACGACAGCTTACCCGAGACTCTATCCAGTTCGTTTTAAGCAGGATCTTGGGAATACGCGGAATATCATTCTTCACAGATGCCTAATCCATCCTCCACATCATGCCCATGGTGCAACGATAGCCCGAAACTTTCAGCACAGTGGCAGCATGCGTAGCAGAGTCATCTTTGATCTCGTAGCTCTATAGCAGGTCATATCCTCTTCAAGTGCAGTTCATGTTCACTAGGATGACCTCACCTATAAGCTAAACTTTAGAAAACTTACAATTCTATCCTCACCTTGTCTATCCACCAGCTGCCACTTGCATTTATGTGGCATCTCAGCAACAATACTGTGCACTATAAACATTCTATACAGCAAATTCAGTGTCAGAAAATCAGCTTACTACTAGAACCACGTTTAGAGTTCAAGTCGTCTACAAAACTGGGCATGGGCAGCAATGTCAGTAATGTACTTTGGCACTCATGCACAAAAATTAGACAATAATGTGAAAACTTACATAACTACTAGAAAAGTATTGAAATGTTTACTTTAAAGGTTCAACAAATTCACCATGGAACGTCTTCACTTTAAAGGCATTCTTATCTGCTCCAGAAATGAATCCACTGCAGATTTTCTGTTCTGACAGGTGGAAATGTCTGCTTGTGGTCAAGTCAACAAGTTGCATGCTGTAACCCAGTGTGCACTATTTTCTAGATTACCTGTGAAAGTAACCACAAAGAGAAAAACACAACCTCCTCAGCACCCAGAGCTTTTGCATAAACCGTCATTTACATCACGCACTCCACAAAAACCCTTATAGAGGCTTAATTTGCATAACCCCCGGCAAGGAGGAAAACATTTTCCTAAATATGCTAATTCTCTACACTACCTCTTGGATGGAGATTATGCAAAGCACGTTCCCAGCAAGGATTTCTTTTAAACCACTGCGGGAAACCCGATGGCCTCAACGTTAATTTTTTTTTCTCAGGGACAAGACTGGGATACTCTTCTATATTCTTGCTCCAGGTAAGATCAACTAGAAGGTGTTGATATAAAATAAAGCACACACTCCCGCAAGTACTGACCAGCTAAACTGCGGCAAGTGAAAAACTACAGAAACTACCCCTACAGGATCCAGCTAAGTGTGGACTTTGGTATGCAATCTACTTTAGAAAACCAACAGTTCCACACCTAGGAATACCAGAATATTAAAAATGTACCGTAATGCCATCACATGATCTGGTTGGTAACTGCCTCGGAAACTTAATTCCAGTTAATAGATGAACTCAGAAACACGTACACTGACAATGTCCGCTTCCAGGAAGATTAAAAGCATCTGGGCTATTACTGCTTTTAGCCAAATTCAACCATCTCGGTCTCACCACAAGTCAGTGTGTCTTCCGTGATCTGGAAGGGAGCAAAGAATACATACAAATACAAATGCCAGAAATGGCCACATGGCAAAACTGTTTTGTCACAAGCAGCTCACCTCATTGATTATTCAGATTTACTCAAGAAAAGGAATGGAACAGGAGCTCGAAAATCCTGCACTTTTTACACTTTTCAATGCACGTTTCCCAGGATGACTTCACCTAGAAACAAAACTTTAAAATAACAAAATCACCGACCCTACCAATCAAGTTACCAACCCACGTGGACTAGCACCTCAGCAATAAGCTTTTCCATATAAACACAGCAAGTTAGAATGACCCAAATTCTGAAGAAAGTAATTCTTAGCATTTGACAACAGTGCGCTGTACACATAAGGCAGGTGCCCTAACGATACAGTCAATATATAGCCAGTCATGCATAAAACTTACAAAAGCCCTTTAATACTAATACTACTAGTACTACCAAAATTTGCTTTATGGAATCAGCAAAGACTAGTTACCACAGAATGTTCTCCCACTTAAATGGCAATTGACTGCTCCGGAAATCAAATCTTCCAAGACATTAAGGAATTGACTGCATTTTTTCTACTTCAACTTGAGGAAATCTGCTTCTGAGTATACGACCAACCTACGAGTATTAAGATTTTTTTGTATGTAATCTGTGAAAGCAACCACAGAGATAAAACACCCCCAAACATTTGGGAGTCAGACTTAAGACATATTCTACTTTACTAACAAAAAAACAGACTTTTAGATAACTTGTCAATATCTCAATTGTATTTCTCTCACACCTGTTCCATGAAACACAGCAAACAAACACAAGCTATCCTTACTCTGAAGAACACCTTTTGGCACGCAAACTACACAATCCACATCGCCATCAAGGATTTCTTCAGCCCGCACAGAGATGCCTGACCTCACAGCCACTTTTCTCGGCAACACTACTACGATACACTTGTGGAGTCTTCCTCCAATAACTACAGTGAGATAAGCTGAAAACAGAGAACTACAACAGATATTGACCTGCAAGAATGCAGCAGGAACTAAACCATCACAAGAAAAAGTATGAGTTTTAGTATTAAGTTGTCACTAAAATTCTAGCATACCTTCCTCAGGAAGCAAGAGAATTGCTAACCTACAGTTTAAATTTCACAAACTTTTTTTCATTAGCTGCCATTTTTCCTCAAAGTGATTTACTGGTCAAAGTGCTAAAACAATTTATGCTGACATCCTACCCCTTTCAATGAAAAATCTTAATGTTTTCAGCCATTTTCACGTTAGGAGCCCTTATTAAAAGTCAAATATGCCTTGCATGACGTTAAAAGGATGAAGAGTTTCCTAGCAATATAAATGCTATCAAGCAACAATTCTGTTCAATCTGTTACGACAGCTTACCCGAGACTCTATCCAGTTCGTTTTAAGCAGGATCTTGGGAATACGCGGAATATCATTCTTCACAGATGCCTAATCCATCCTCCACATCATGCCCATGGTGCAACGATAGCCCGAAACTTTCAGCACAGTGGCAGCATGCGTAGCAGAGTCATCTTTGATCTCGTAGCTCTATAGCAGGTCATATCCTCTTCAAGTGCAGTTCATGTTCACTAGGATGACCTCACCTATAAGCTAAACTTTAGAAAACTTACAATTCTATCCTCACCTTGTCTATCCACCAGCTGCCACTTGCATTTATGTGGCATCTCAGCAACAATACTGTGCGCTATAAACATTCTATACAGCAAATTCAGTGTCAGAAAATCAGCTTACTACTAGAACCACGTTTAGAGTTCAAGTCGTCTACAAAACTGGGCATGGGCAGCAATGTCAGTAATGTACTTTGGCACTCATGCACAAAAATTAGACAATAATGTGAAAACTTACATAACAACTAGAAAAGTATTGAAATGTTTACTTTAAAGGTTCAACAAATTCATCATGGAACGTCTTCACTTTAAAGGCATTCTTATCTGCTCCAGAAATGAATCCACTGCAGATTTTCTGTTCTGACAGGTGGAAATGTCTGCTTGTGGTCAAGTCAACAAGTTGCATGCTGTAACCCAGTGTGCACTATTTTCTAGATTACCTGTGAAAGTAACCACAAAGAGAAAAACACAACCTCCTCAGCACCCAGAGCTTTTGCATAAACCGTCATTTACATCACGCACTCCACAAAAACCCTTATAGAGGCTTAATTTGCATAACCCCCGGCAAGGAGGAAAACATTTTCCTAAATATGCTAATTCTCTACACTACCTCTTGGATGGAGATTATGCAAAGCACGTTCCCAGCAAGGATTTCTTTTAAACCACTGCGGGAAACCCGATGGCCTCAACGTTAAATTTTTTCTCAGGGACAAGACTGGGATACTCTTCTATATTCTTGCTCCAGGTAAGATCAACTAGAAGGTGTTGATATAAAATAAAGCACACACTCCCGCAAGTACTGACCAGCTAAACTGCGGCAAGTGAAAAACTACAGAAACTACCCCTACAGGATCCAGCTAAGTGTGGACTTTGGTATGCAATCTACTTTAGAAAACCAACAGTTCCACACCTAGGAATACCAGAATATTAAAAATGTACCGTAATGCCATCACATGATCTGGCTGGTAACTGCCTCGGAAACTTAATTCCAGTTAATAGATGAACTCAGAAACACGTACACTGACAATGTCCGCTTCCAGGAAGATTAAAAGCATCTGGGCTATTACTGCTTTTAGCCAAATTCAACCATCTCGGTCTCACCACAAGTCAGTGTGTCTTCCGTGATCTGGAAGGGAGCAAAGAATACATACAAATACAAATGCCAGAAATGACCACATGGCAAAACTGTTTTGTCACAAGCAGCTCACCTCATTGATTATTCAGATTTACTCAAGAAAAGGAATGGAACAGGAGCTCGAAAATCCTGCACTTTTTACACTTTTCAATGCACGTTTCCCAGGATGACTTCACCTAGAAACAAAACTTAAAAATCACAAAATCACCGACCCTACCAATCAAGTTACCAACCCACGTGGACTAGCACCTCAGCAATAAGCTTTTCCATATAAACACAGCAAGTTAGAATGACCCAAATTCTGAAGAAAGTAATTCTTAGCATTTGACATCAGTGCGCTGTACACATAAGGCAGGTGCCCTAACGATACAGTCAATGTATAGCCAGTCATGCATAAAACTTACAGAAACGCTTTAATACTAATACTACTAGTACTACCAAAATTGGCTTTATGGAATCAGCAAAGACTAGTTACCATAGAATGTTCTCCCACTTAAATGGCAATTGACTGCTCCGGAAATCAAATCTTCCAAGACATTAAGGAATTGACTGCATTTTTTCTACTTCAACTTGAGGAAATCTGCTTCTGAGTATACGACCAACCTACGAGTATTAAGATTTTTTTTGTATGTAATCTGTGACAGCAACCACAGAGATAAAACACCCCCAAACATTTGGGAGTCAGACTTAAGACATATTCTATTTTACTAACAAAAAAACAGACTTTTAGCTAACTTGTCAATATCTCAATTGTATTTCTCTCACACCTGTTCCATGAAACACAGCAAACAAACAAGCTATCCTTACTCTGAAGAACACCTTTTGGCACGCAAACTACACAATCCACATCGCCATCAAGGATTTCTTCAGCCCGCACAGAGATGCCTGACCTCACAGCCACTTTTCTCGGCAACACTACTACGATACACTTGTGGAGTCTTCCTCCAATAACTACAGTGAGATAAGCTGAAAAACAGAGAACTACAACAGATATTGACCTGCAAGAATGCAGCAGGAACTAAACCATCACAAGAAAAAGTATGAGTTTTAGTATTAAGTTGTCACTAAAATTCTAGCATACCTTCCTCAGGAAGCAAGAGAATTGCTAACCTACAGTTTAAATTTCACAAACTTTTTTTCATTAGCTGCCATTTTTCCTCAAAGTGATTTACTGGTCAAAGTGCTAAAACAATTTATGCTGACATCCTACCCCTTTCAATGAAAAATCTTAATGTTTTCAGCCATTTTCACGTTAGGAGCCCTTATTAAAAGTCAAATATGCCTTGCATGACGTTAAAAGGATGAAGAGTTTCCTAGCAATATAAATGCTATCAAGCAACAATTCTGTTCAATCTGTTACGACAGCTTACCCGAGACTCTATCCAGTTCGTTTTAAGCAGGATCTTGGGAATACGCAGAATATCATTCTTCACAGATGCCTAATCCATCCTCCACATCATGCCCATGGTGCAACGATAGCCCGAAACTTTCAGCACAGTGGCAGCATGCGTAGCAGAGTCATCTTTGATCTCGTAGCTCTATAGCAGGTCATATCCTCTTCAAGTGCAGTTCATGTTCACTAGGATGACCTCACCTACAAGCTAAACTTTAGAAAACTTACAATTCTATCCTCACCTTGTCTATCCACCAGCTGCCACTTGCATTTATGTGGCTTCTCAGCAACAATACTGTGCACTATAAACATTCTATACGGCAAATTCAGTGTCAGAAAATCAGCTTACTACTAGAACCACGTTTAGAGTTCAAGTCGTCTACAAAACTGGGCATGGGCGGCAATGTCAGTAATGTACTTTGGCACTCATGCAAAAAAATTAGACAATGTGAAAACTTACATAACTACTAGAAAACTATTGAAATGTTTACTTGAAAGGTTCAACAAAGTCACCATGGAACGTCTTCACTTTAAAGGCATTCTTATCTGCTCCAGAAATGAATCCACTGCAGATTTTCTGTTCTGACAGGTGGAAATGTCTGCTTGTGGTCAAGTCAACAAGTTGCATGCTGTAACCCAGTGTGCACTATTTTCTAGATTACCTGTGAAAGTAACCACAAAGAGAAAAACACAACCTCCTCAGCACCCAGAGCTTTTGCATAAACCGTCATTTACATCACGCACTCCACAAAAACCCTTATAGAGGCTTAATTTGCATAACCCCCGGCAAGGAGGAAAACATTTTCCTAAATATGCTAATTCTCTACACTACCTCTTGGATGGAGATTATGCAAAGCACGTTCCCAGCAAGGATTTCTTTTAAACCACTGCGGGAAACCCGATGGCCTCAACGTTAATTTTTTTTTCTCAGGGACAAGACTGGGATACTCTTCTATATTCTTGCTCCAGGTAAGATCAACTAGAAGGTGTTGATATAAAATAAAGCACACACTCCCGCAAGTACTGACCAGCTAAACTGCGGCAAGTGAAAAACTACAGAAACTACCCCTACAGGATCCAGCTAAGTGTGGACTTTGGTATGCAATCTACTTTAGAAAACCAACAGTTCCACACCTAGGAATACCAGAATATTAAAAATGTACCATAATGCCATCACATGATCTGGTTGGTAACTGCCTCGGAAACTTAATTCCAGTTAATAGATGAACTCAGAAACACGTACACTGACAATGTCCGCTTCCAGGAAGATTAAAAGCATCTGGGCTATTACTGCTTTTAGCCAAATTCAACCATCTAGGTCTCACCACAAGTCAGTGTGTCTTCCGTGATCTGGAAGGGAGCAAAGAATACATACAAATACAAATGCCAGAAATGGCCACATGGCAAAACTGTTTTGTCACAAGCAGCTCACCTCATTAATTATTCAGATTTACTCAAGAAAAGGAATGGAACAGGAGCTCGAAAATCCTGCACTTTTTACACTTTTCAATGCACGTTTCCCAGGATGACTTCACCTAGAAACAAAACTTTAAAATAACAAAATCACCGACCCTACCAATCAAGTTACCAACCCACGTGGACTAGCACCTCAGCAATAAGCTTTTCCATATAAACACAGCAAGTTAAAATGACCCAAATTCTGAAGAAAGTAATTCTTAGCATTTGACAACAGTGCGCTGTACACATAAGGCAGGTGCACTAACGATACAGTCAATGTATAGCCAGTCATGCATAAAACTTACAAAAACGCTTTAATACTAATACTACTAGTACTACCAAAATTTGCTTTATGGAATCAGCAAAGACTAGTTACCACAGAATGTTCTCCCACTTAAATGGCAATTGACTGCTCCGGAAATCAAATCTTCCAAGACATTAAGGAATTGACTGCATTTTTTCTACTTCAACTTGAGGAAATCTGCTTCTGAGTATACGACCAACCTACGAGTATAAAGATTTTGTTGTATGTAATCTGTGAAAGCAACCACAGAGATAAAACACCCCCAAACATTTGGGAGTCAGACTTAAGACATATTCTACTTTACTAACAAAAAAACAGACTTTTAGATAACTTGTCAATATCTCAATTGTATTTCTCTCAAACCTGTTCCATGAAACACAGCAAACAAACACAAGCTATCCTTACTCTGAACAACACCTTTTGGCACGCAAACTACACAATCCACATCACCATCAAGGATTTCTTCAGCCTGCATAGAGATGCCTGACCTCACAGCCACTTTTCTCGGCAACACTACTACGATACACTTGTGGAGTCTTCCTCCAATAACTACAGTGAGATAAGCTGAAAAATAGAGAACTACAACAGATATTGACCTGCAAGAATGCAGCAGGAACTAAACCATCACAAGAAAAAGTATGAGTTTTAGTATTAAGTTGTCACTAAAATGCTAGCATACCTTCCTCAGGAAGCAAGAGAATTGCTAACCTACAGTTTAAATTTCACAAACTTTTTTTCATTAGCTGCCATTTTTCCTCAAAGTGATTTACTGGTCAAAGTGCTAAAACAATTTATGCTGACATCCTACCCCTTTCAATGAAAAATCTTAATGTTTTCGGCCATTTTCACGTTAGGAGCCCTTATTAAAAGTCAAATATGCCTTGCATGACGTTAAAAGGATGAAGAGTTTCCTAGCAATATAAATGCTATCAAGCAACAATTCTGTTCAATCTGTTACGACAGCTTACCCGAGACTCTATCCAGTTCGTTTTAAGCAGGATCTTGGGAATACGCGGAATATCATTCTTCACAGATGCCTAATCCATCCTCCACATCATGCCCATGGTGCAACGATAGCCCGAAACTTTCAGCACAGTGGCAGCATGCGTAGCAGAGTCATGTTTGATCTCGTAGCTCTATAGCAGGTCATATCCTCTTCAAGTGCAGTTCATGTTCACTAGGATGACCTCACCTATAAGCTAAACTTTAGAAAACTTACAATTCTATCCTCACCTTGTCTATCCACCAGCTGCCACTTGCATTTATGTGGCATCTCAGCAACAATACTGTGCACTATAAACATTCTATACAGCAAATTCAGTGTCAGAAAATCAGCTTACTACTAGAACCACGTTTAGAGTTCAAGTCGTCTACAAAACTGGGCATGGGCAGCAATGTCAGTAATGTACTTTGGCACTCATGCACAAAAATTAGACAATAATGTGAAAACTTACATAACAACTAGAAAAGTATTGAAATGTTTACTTTAAAGGTTCAACAAATTCATCATGGAACGTCTTCACTTTAAAGGCATTCTTATCTGCTCCAGAAATGAATCCACTGCAGATTTTCTGTTCTGACAGGTGGAAATGTCTGCTTGTGGTCAAGTCAACAAGTTGCATGCTGTAACCCAGTGTGCACTATTTTCTAGATTACCTGTGAAAGTAACCACAAAGAGAAAACACAACCTCCTCAGCACCCAGAGCTTTTGCATAAACCGTCATTTACATCACGCACTCCACAAAAACCCTTATAGAGGCTTAATTTGCATAACCCCCGGCAAGGAGGAAAACATTTTCCTAAATATGCTAATTCTCTACACTACCTCTTGGATGGAGATTATGCAAAGCACGTTCCCAGCAAGGATTTCTTTTAAACCACTGCGGGAAACCCGATGGCCTCAACGTTAATTTTTTTTCTCAGGGACAAGACTGGGATACTCTTCTATATTCTTGCTCCAGGTAAGATCAACTAGAAGGTGTTGATATAAAATAAAGCACACACTCCCACAAGTACTGACCAGCTAAACTGCGGCAAGTGAAAAACTACAGAAACTACCCCTACAGGATCCAGCTAAGTGTGGACTTTGGTATGCAATCTACTTTAGAAAACCAACAGTTCCACACCTAGGAATACCAGAATATTAAAAATGTACCGTAATGCCATCACATGATCTGGTTGGTAACTGCCTCGGAAACTTAATTCCAGTTAATAGATGAACTCAGAAACACGTACACTGACAATGTCCGCTTCCAGGAAGATTAAAAGCATCTGGGCTATTACTGCTTTTAGCCAAATTCAACCATCTCGGTCTCACCACAAGTCAGTGTGTCTTCCGTGATCTGGAAGGGAGCAAAGAATACATACAAATACAAATGCCAGAAATGGCCACATGGCAAAACTGTTTTGTCACAAGCAGCTCACCTCATTGATTATTCAGATTTACTCAAGAAAAGGAATGGAACAGGAGCTCGAAAATCCTGCACTTTTTACACTTTTCAATGCACGTTTCCCAGGATGACTTCACCTAGAAACAAAACTTAAAAATCACAAAATCACCGACCCTACCAATCAAGTTACCAACCCACGTGGACTAGCACCTCAGCAATAAGCTTTTCCATATAAACACAGCAAGTTAGAATGACCCAAATTCTGAAGAAAGTAATTCTTAGCATTTGACAACAGTGCGCTGTACACATAAGGCAGGTGCCCTAACGATACAGTCAATGTATAGCCAGTCATGCATAAAACTTACAAAAACGCTTTAATACTAATACTACTAGTACTACCAAAATTGGCTTTATGGAATCAGCAAAGACTAGTTACCATAGAATGTTCTCCCACTTAAATGGCAATTGACTGCTCCGGAAATCAAATCTTCCAAGACATTAAGGAATTGACTGCATTTTTTCTACTTCAACTTGAGGAAATCTGCTTCTGAGTATACGACCAACCTACGAGTATTAAGATTTTTTTTGTATGTAATCTGTGAAAGCAACCACAGAGATAAAACACCCCCAAACATTTGGGAGTCAGACTTAAGACATATTCTATTTTACTAACAAAAAAACAGACTTTTAGCTAACTTGTCAATATCTCAATTGTATTTCTCTCACACCTGTTCCATGAAACACAGCAAACAAACACAAGCTATCCTTACTCTGAAGAACACCTTTTGGCACGCAAACTACACAATCCACATCGCCATCAAGGATTTCTTCAGCCTGCATAGAGATGCCTGACCTCACAGCCACTTTTCTCGGCAACACTACTACGATACACTTGTGGAGTCTTCCTCCAATAACTACAGTGAGATAAGCTGAAAAATAGAGAACTACAACAGATATTGACCTGCAAGAATGCAGCAGGAACTAAACCATCACAAGAAAAAGTATGAGTTTTAGTATTAAGTTGTCACTAAAATGCTAGCATACCTTCCTCAGGAAGCAAGAGAATTGCTAACCTACAGTTTAAATTTCACAAACTTTACTTCATTAGCTGCCATTTTTCCTCAAAGTGATTTACTGGACAAAGTGCTAAATCAATTTATGCTGACATCCTACCCCTTTCAATGAAAAATCTTAATGTTTTCAGCCATTTTCACGTTAGGAGCCCTTATTAAAAGTCAAATATGCCTTGCATGACGTTAAAAGGATGAAGAGTTTCCTAGCAATATAAATGCTATCAAGCAACAATTCTGTTCAATCTGTTACGACAGCTTACCCGAGACTCTATCCAGTTCGTTTTAAGCAGGATCTTGGGAATACGCGGAATATCATTCTTCACAGATGCCTAATCCATCCTCCACATCATGCCCATGGTGCAACGATAGCCCGAAACTTTCAGCACAGTGGCAGCATGCGTAGCAGAGTCATCTTTGATCTCGTAGCTCTATAGCAGGTCATATCCTCTTCAAGTGCAGTTCATGTTCACTAGGATGACCTCACCTATAAGCTAAACTTTAGAAAACTTACAATTCTATCCTCACCTTGTCTATCCACCAGCTGCCACTTGCATTTATGTGGCATCTCAGCAACAATACTGTGCGCTATAAACATTCTATACAGCAAATTCAGTGTCAGAAAATCAGCTTACTACTAGAACCACGTTTAGAGTTCAAGTCGTCTACAAAACTGGGCATGGGCAGCAATGTCAGTAATGTACTTTGGCACTCATGCACAAAAATTAGACAATGTGAAAACTTACATAACTACTAGAAAAGTATTGAAATGTTTACTTTAAAGGTTCAACAAATTCACCATGGAACGTCTTCACTTTAAAGGCATTCTTATCTGCTCCAGAAATGAATCCACTGCAGATTTTCTGTTCTGACAGGTGGAAATGTCTGCTTGTGGTCAAGTCAACAAGTTGCATGCTGTAACCCAGTGTGCACTATTTTCTAGATTACCTGTGAAAGTAACCACAAAGAGAAAAACACAACCTCCTCAGCACCCAGAGCTTTTGCATAAACCGTCATTTACATCACGCACTCCACAAAAACCCTTATAGAGGCTTAATTTGCATAACCCCCGGCAAGGAGGAAAACATTTTCCTAAATATGCTAATTCTCTACACTACCTCTTGGATGGAGATTATGCAAAGCACGTTCCCAGCAAGGATTTCTTTTAAACCACTGCGGGAAACCCGATGGCCTCAACGTTAAATTTTTTCTCAGGGACAAGACTGGGATACTCTTCTATATTCTTGCTCCAGGTAAGATCAACTAGAAGGTGTTGATATAAAATAAAGCACACACTCCCGCAAGTACTGACCAGCTAAACTGCGGCAAGTGAAAAACTACAGAAACTACCCCTACAGGATCCAGCTAAGTGTGGACTTTGGTATGCAATCTACTTTAGAAAACCAACAGTTCCACACCTAGGAATACCAGAATATTAAAATGTACCGTAATGCCATCACATGATCTGGTTGGTAACTGCCTCGAAACTTAATTCCAGTTAATAGATGAACTCAGAAACACGTACACTGACAATGTCCGCTTCCAGGAAGATTAAAAGCATCTGGGCTATTACTGCTTTTAGCCAAATTCAACCATCTCGGTCTCACCACAAGTCAGTGTGTCTTCCGTGATCTGGAAGGGAGCAAAGAATACATACAAATACAAATGCCAGAAATGGCCACATGGCAAAACTGTTTTGTCACAAGCAGCTCACCTCATTGATTATTCAGATTTACTCAAGAAAAGGAATGGAACAGGAGCTCGAAAATCCTGCACTTTTTACACTTTTCAATGCACGTTTCCCAGGATGACTTCACCTAGAAACAAAACTTAAAAATCACAAAATCACCGACCCTACCAATCAAGTTACCAACCCACGTGGACTAGCACCTCAGCAATAAGCTTTTCCATATAAACACAGCAAGTTAGAATGACCCAAATTCTGAAGAAAGTAATTCTTAGCATTTGACAACAGTGCGCTGTACACATAAGGCAGGTGCCCTAACGATACAGTCACTGTATAGCCAGTCATGCATAAAACTTACAAAAACGCTTTTA
This sequence comes from Protopterus annectens, assembly GCF_019279795.1. Taxonomy (NCBI): domain Eukaryota; kingdom Metazoa; phylum Chordata; order Ceratodontiformes; family Protopteridae; genus Protopterus; species Protopterus annectens. The sequence goes on along the minus strand of NC_056732.1, from coordinate 1,597,187,836 downwards.
ATACTAATACTACTAGTACTACCAAAATTGGCTTTATGGAATCAGCAAAGACTAGTTACCATAGAATGTTCTCCCACTTAAATGGCAATTGACTGCTCCGGAAATCAAATCTTCCAAGACATTAAGGAATTGACTGCATTTTTTCTACTTCAACTTGAGGAAATCTGCTTCTGAGTATACGACCAACCTACGAGTATTAAGATTTTTTTTGTATGTAATCTGTGAAAGCAACCACAGAGATAAAACACCCCCAAACATTTGGGAGTCAGACTTAAGACATATTCTATTTTACTAACAAAAAAACAGACTTTTAGCTAACTTGTCAATATCTCAATTGTATTTCTCTCACACCTGTTCCATGAAACACAGCAAACAAACAAGCTATCCTTACTCTGAACAACACCTTTTGGCACGCAAACTACACAATCCACATCACCATCAAGGATTTCTTCAGCCTGCATAGAGATGCCTGACCTCACAGCCACATTTTTCGGCAACACTACTACGATACACTTGTGGAGTCTTCCTCCAATAACTACAGTGAGATAAGCTGAAAAATAGAGAACTACAACAGATATTGACCTGCAAGAATGCAGCAGGAACTAAACCATCACAAGAAAAAGTATGAGTTTTAGTATTAAGTTGTCACTAAAATGCTAGCATACCCTCCTCAGGAAGCAAGAGAATTGCTAACCTACAGTTTAAATTTCACAAACTTTTTTTCATTAGCTGCCATTTTTCCTCAAAGTGATTTACTGGTCAAAGTGCTAAAACAATTTATGCTGACATCCTACCCCTTTCAATGAAAAATCTTAATGTTTTCGGCCATTTTCACGTTAGGAGCCCTTATTAAAAGTCAAATATGCCTTGCATGACGTTAAAAGGATGAAGAGTTTCCTAGCAATATAAATGCTATCAAGCAACAATTCTGTTCAATCTGTTACGACAGCTTACCCGAGACTCTATCCAGTTCGTTTTAAGCAGGATCTTGGGAATACGTGGAATATCATTCTTCACAGATGCCTAATCCATCCTCCACATCATGCCCATGGTGCAACGATAGCCCGAAACTTTCAGCACAGTGGCAGCATGCGTAGCAGAGTCATCTTTGATCTCGTAGCTCTATAGCAGGTCATATCCTCTTCAAGTGCAGTTCATGTTCACTAGGATGACCTCACCTACAAGCTAAACTTTAGAAAACTTACAATTCTATCCTCACCTTTTCTATCCACCAGCTGCCACTTGCATTTATGTGGCATCTCAGCAACAATACTGTGCACTATTAACATTCTATACAGCAAATTCAGTGTCAGAAAATCAGCTTACTACTAGAACCGCGTTTAGAGTTCAAGTCGTCTACAAAACTGGGCATGGGCGGCAATGTCAGTAATGTACTTTGGCACTCATGCACAAAAATTAGACAATGTGAAAACTTACATAACTACTAGAAAAGTATTGAAATGTTTACTTTAAAGGTTCAACAAAGTCACCATGGAACGTCTTCACTTTAAAGGCATTCTTATCTGCTCCAGAAATGAATCCACTGCAGATTTTCTGTTCTGACAGGTGGAAATGTCTGCTTGTGGTCAAGTCAACAAGTTGCATGCTGTAACCCAGTGTGCACTATTTTCTAGATTACCTGTGAAAGTAACCACAAAGAGAAAAACACAACCTCCTCAGCACCCAGAGCTTTTGCATAAACCGTCATTTACATCACGCACTCCACAAAAACCCTTATAGAGGCTTAATTTGCATAACCCCCGGCAAGGAGGAAAACATTTTCCTAAATATGCTAATTCTCTACACTACCTCTTGGATGGAGATTATGCAAAGCACGTTCCCAGCAAGGATTTCTTTTAAACCACTGCGGGAAACCCGATGGCCTCAACGTTAATTTTTTTTTTCTCAGGGACAAGACTGGGATACTCTTCTATATTCTTGCTCCAGGTAAGATCAACTAGAAGGTGTTGATATAAAATAAAGCACACACTCCCACAAGTACTGACCAGCTAAACTGCGGCAAGTGAAAAACTACAGAAACTACCCCTACAGGATCCAGCTAAGTGTGGACTTTGGTATGCAATCTACTTTAGAAAACCAACAGTTCCACACCTAGGAATACCAGAATATTAAAAATGTACCGTAATGCCATCACATGATCTGGTTGGTAACTGCCTTGGAAACTTAATTCCAGTTAATAGATGAACTCAGAAACACGTACACTGACAATGTCCGCTTCCAGGAAGATTAAAAGCATCTGGGCTATTACTGCTTTTAGCCAAATTCAACCATCTCGGTCTCACCACAAGTCAGTGTGTCTTCCGTGATCTGGAAGGGAGCAAAGAATACATACAAATACAAATTCCAGAAATGGCCACATGGCAAAACTGTTTTGTCACAAGCAGCTCACCTCATTGATTATTCAGATTTACTCAAGAAAAGGAATGGAACAGCAGCTCGAAAAATCCTGCACTTTTTACACTTTTCAATTCACGTTTCCCAGGATGACTTCACCAAGAAACAAAACTTAAAAATCACAAAATCACCGACCCTACCAATCAAGTTACCAACCCACGTGGACTAGCACCTCAGCAATAAGCTTTTCCATATAAACACAGCAAGTTAGAATGACCCAAATTCTGAAGAAAGTAATTCTTAGCATTTGACAACAGTGCGCTGTACACATAAGGCAGGTGCCCTAACGATACAGTCACTGTATATGTATAGCCAGTCATGCATAAAACTTACAAAAACGCTTTAATACTAATACTACTAGTACTACCAAAATTGGCTTTATGGAATCAGCAAAGACTAGTTACCATAGAATGTTCTCCCACTTAAATGGCAATTGACTGCTCCGGAAATCAAATCTTCCAAGACATTAAGGAATTGACTGCATTTTTTCTACTTCAACTTGAGGAAATCTGCTTCTGAGTATACGACCAACCTACGAGTATTAAGATTTTTTTTGTATGTAATCTGTGAAAGCAACCATAGAGATAAAAAGTACAGTTTTGTACCTACCATAAATGTAGATGTTCGAAGATCCACATTGCTGCAGTCCTAACACTTGGGTAGTCCGCTGTCCCAGTCGGCCCGAATACCAAAGTATATGGCTGACGTCGGTCATGGCGCATTAATCTGACGTCAGGACGTCAGGGTACAAATGCGCATGACCGACGTCATATCCTCAGTCTTTTCTTGCCCCAGATGTCAGAAGACCCTAAAAAGATAAGGCTAAAACCAAAAACACCACACACTCCTGCACCAAATATATATACAAAATATACAAATTTACAAGAGTATAACCCCATCCACACAATCACCCCTAAACATAGAGGGGAAGGAGGGAGGGTAAATTGGACTGCAGCAATGTGGATCTTCGAACATCTACATTTATGGTAGGTACAAAACTTTTAGTTATGTACTCACCATAACTTCAGATGTTTGGGATCCATCTCGCCTACATTCTGAATGATGGGTTCGGAGCCGATCCCTCGGCTCCGACTCGGCACGCTTATGCCAAAGAGCTTAGTCTCTTACTGGCTGAGCTTACCATATCCCAGGATGCACCACTACCAGTCCCCCAGATCTAGTTTGTCCGCATACATGCACACATGCACACCCTGCTTATATAACATCGTCAGATGAAACAAGATAAAACAGTAGAACTCAAAACCGTTCAATCTCTTCTGATCTCCAAGGCAGGGGGAAGGAGGGTAGATAGGAATGTAGATGGATCCCAAACATCTGAAGTTATGGTGAGTACATAACTAAAAGATGTTATGTGATCCTATCTCGCCTACATTCTGAATGATGGGACAGCCCCTAGCACCTGAATCCTGGGTGGCTCACTGGAAAACACTCCTGAGTACCGTGGAACCAAATGAAGCTCGTCCTCTAGATGCCACATCCAATTTGTAGTGTGAAATGAAAGTGTGCGGATTGGACCAAGTAGCAGCACAGATTTCCGATATAGCGAGCTTGGAATGAAAAGCTATAGAAGTAGCCATAGCTCTGGTAGAATGAGCCTTGATAGATGTTGTAAGTTGCTTATTCAAGAAGAATAAGTCTGAGTTATGCAATCTCTGATCCATTTTGAGATAGTAGCTTTTGTGATGGTTTGGCCCAGTTTATTATCTGAGAAGGACACAAACAACTGGTCTGACTTACGGTTGCTGAGTCCTGTCTAAATAGAAGCGTAACTGCCTGTGAACATCCAATTTATGAAGAGTGTATTCTGCTTCATTGGAGAATTTTGGGAAGAAAACCGTAGCTCTAGAGATTGTTGGAGGCAGAAACTAGAACAGACCTTTGGGACAAAGGATGGATTAGGCCTAAGTGATACTCTATCCTTGTGGAAAATCAAGTACGGTGGCTTAATAGACAGGGCTTGAAGCTCAAACTCTTCTTGTCAAGTAATTGCAACTAAGAAGGCAGTTTTCCAAGACAGGTATTTTAACTCGCATGTAGCAGCCGGTTCAAAAGGGGGAGATGTTAATGCGCGAAGCACCAAATCAAGATCCCACGGAGGTGCAGGATGAAAAATTGGTGGTCTTAATAGGCTCGCACCTTTAATGAAAGTTTTGCATAGTCTGCTGCTCATCAAAGGAGGATCCATGGATTCGTGGAATTTAGAGATAGCCGCTAGTTGGACTTTAATAGTTGAGACAGAAGATCCCTGATTAAACAAGGATGTTAAAAATTTTAAGACCTCTGGGACAGGAGCAGTGATAGGGTCTAAGCCCTTGAGTTGAGCCCAGATAGCAAACCTCTTCCACTTACTAAGGTACAATTTGTTAGTGGTGGGTTTGTGGGCAAGATAAAATGTGAACAACTTCCGGTCTAGAGTGTGCCTTCTAACTAAAGTCGGAAGTGGAGGAGCCAAGCTGTCAATTTCAAAGATTGAAGGGACTGATGTCGAAGTCCCGACTGATGGATTAGCAAGTCCGGAATCAGGTCTAAAGTCCACGGATCGTCCACTGCATGCTTCTTCAGGTAGGGAAACCATACCTGACGAGGCCAGTACGGGGCAATCAGAATCATTGAAGTCCCCAGTTGAGAGGCTTTTTGAATAACTCTGGGAAGAAGCGGAATTGGAGGAAAAGCATAAAGTAGCCCTGTTGGCCAAGGTTGTGCTAGAGCATCCATGGCTGGTACTCCCTGATGTGGGATCAAGGAGAAGAACCTTTGGCACTTGGTGTTTAATGGAGTTGCAAATAGGTCGCAGCACGGCGTCCCCCATCTCCTGAAAACCTGAGCTGCTACTGTGTGGTTTAGAGACCACTCGTGAGGAGAGAGAATTGTCCTGCTCAATTTGTCTGCCAATATATTTGACTTTCCGGGATGTGGGTCGCTACCAAGAAGCGGTTGGTAGCTACAGCCCATTCCCACACTCTCATGGCCTCTCTGCAAAGGGGGTATGATCTGGTCCCTCCTTGTTTGTTCAGATACCAAACCACCGACATGTTGTCTGTGTGGATGGCGATGATGCCCTGAGGAAGAAACTTGTGTAAGGCTTGTAGGGATAGAAGTACAGCCCTCATCTCCAACACACTGATGTGGAGAAGAGCTTCGATTGGAAGCCAGGAGCCCTGAACTAGCCTGCCCAGACAATGCCCCCCCCACCCTATCTGGGAGGCATCTGTCGTCAGGGTAACCACTGGAGAGGGAAGAACAAAGGGGTTTCCTTGATCCAAATTGGATGTTTGAAGCCACCAGCGAAGGTCCCTTTTGCATATATCCGTAATCATGATGTGATGATTGAGGGGAAGATCCTGAAAGGACCATTATGCTGACAATAGCCACTGAAGAATCCTCATGTGCAATCTTGCCAGAGGGACTAAAAGAACCGTGGCAGACATTGAGCCTAGAACTTGTAGAACCATCCTGGCTGAGGCTTTGGATCTCGAGATCAGAGCTTGAACTTGGCCCTGTAAAGTTTGGATCCTTTCGGCAGGAAGAAAGACGCGCATCAATCTTGAGTCTATCTCTGCTCCTATGAACTTTATGCTGAGAGGGCAGCAAGACAGACTTTGACCAATTGAATGTAATCCCCAGGGTAACACCCAGGAGATGGTGGCTTTGAGGTTGTCCATTAGTAGATGCCTGGTGGTGGCAGTCAGGAGCCAGTCGTCCAGATAGGGAAACACTTGGAATCCAAGACTTCTCAGGTGAGCCGTCACTACTGCCAAACACTTGGTGAACACCCTGGGGCTGTGGTGAGACCAAAGGGCAGAGCGCAAAATTGGTAATGACTGACTCCCAGGCTGAAGCGCAGATACCTCCTGGACGCCTGATGTATCGGTATGTGATAATAGGCGTCCTTGAGGTCTATGGAGCACATCCAAACATCCTTCTCCAACAATGGGAGAATGGATTGTAACGTGACCATTCGAATTTGGATTTCGTGACGGATTGGTTCAGTCTGCTGAGATCCAATATTGGTCTCAGGTCCCCTGTCTTTTGGCACTAAAAAGAACCTGGAGTAATTTCCTAATCCGATCTGGTCTGTGGGGACCGTTGGATGACTCCTTTTCTAGCAGCTTTAAAGCTTCTGCGGCTGCCATTTCCTTTGACTGGGTGGTGGGTCCGGGATTCTTTTGGACGGTGGGGGCGAGAATGTGAATGGGATGGTGTAACCTCCGGCAATGATCCAAGCACCCATCTGTCCTGAGTGATTGACTCCCAGGCTTTTAGGTGCTTGGCGAACGACACCCGACTGGCTCCGGAGCAGCACAGTCGGGCAATCCTCATGACGTGTGGGAGGCTGAAGAGCCACAAAGGACTCATGGTCTCCAGAATTGCGGGCCCTCTGCCGCCTCTGGGACGGCGTCTCCCTGAAAAATTTCCCGCCCTCTGCCTCTGGAAGGATTCTTCCTGCTGTTGGGAGAAAAACTTACGGGATTTGCGGAACCACATTTTCCCCTCCTTTAGCCTTGGGGTAAGGCCGAAAGGGAGTGGAATAACGGGCACCTACGGCAGATAAAGTTTTTCCCTCTTGCTCACAGCGGGTAAGGGTGTCTTTAACCTTGGGTCCAAACAAGGAGGACCCATCAAAGGGAGCGTCGGCGAAGGAAGACTTGAAGGCCTCCGAACTGACAAAGCGGAGCCAGGCTTGTCTCCGTAGAGCCACGCCTGTGCCTGCCGCTCTACCCGCCCCTTCGGCCGCATAGGAAATGAGCCTCATGGACGAGTTAGAAATTGACGTAAGGATAGCCAACTGAGAGCTAACCGACTGGGCTAGCTGCTCAGGTAGGTTACCCGAGAGGGAATCTGACAACTCCTTGACCAGATCCCTCTGAAGCCTGGTAAAATGTGCCAAATAATTCAGAGACCTTAAAGTAAAGGCCGCTGAAGTCAGGGTGCGCTTCCTGCCTGTCCATACTCCTAGACTCCTTATTAGGAGGATGGATGGACGTTGAAGCCTCTGCCACGTCCTGTTGTGTAGCAGATGCCACCACCATGGCATCTACAGCCACGCCTTTAGTGAGGAACTTCTCGGGGGGAGCAGACAAAAATTTATTTGGACGAGAAGGGACTGGTTCCACGGTATCTGGATGTTCCCACGCCCTTCGACAAACTAAATCCAGAAGCTCGTCGAAGGGCGGAGACACCCAGGAGGCGGAGGGCTGAGCCCCAAAGGCCTTGAGGAGCACTGACTCGTCAGTAGAGGGGGGGGATATCCAGCCGCCTCATTGTTTGAGGATCTCTAAGATGTCTGCAAAGGAGACATCATCCGAGGACGACTTCGGGGACCCCTCTGCATCATCCAGATCAGTGTCCGAAGTAATAGACTCGGGGAGTCCACGTGCTTCCTCTTGCACGATCTCTTCCTTGGGGTTCCTCCAAGACAGCTCAGAAGAACCCTCAGGAGGAGGGGAACCCCACTGGGGTAACCTCAGGCCCCGGGCTCCGCTGACTACGGACAGGGAACTGCCAAAGACCCAGTCTCCACGCCTAGGGAAGGTGCCGGTAAAGCCGGGAGATGGTCAAGAGGACTTGGCCAAGGCACTCCTCATGGCTCTGAAAGCCGGACCCCAGAATCCTGGGAGTGTCCGGTCCCGAGCCGTGATAGTCGACGGAAGACCCGCAGCAAGCACCGAGGGGAGGCTCGAACCGAAAGCATAGGTCCCAAACATCCCCGGTCCAGCCGAAGACGTCCACGTACCAAACTCGGACCAAGGCTGGTTGGAGTAAGGGTCGGAGCCGACCCTGAGATCTCCATCGGCTCCAACAGCACCTGCTCTGACGGAGCCGAAGCAGTCGGAGGAGGAATGGCAATGGGGTGGGCCAAGGTCATCGGCTCTGAAGCCAACTGGGTCGGAACCGAAACAAATTTTTGGAAGACTGGGGACTGGAACAGTCTTTGGAGCACCCTGTCTATATCAGAATCTGACATCCTCGAAGACCGAGAGGAAATAGAACGGGTCCGAGACGGCCTATCCAACGGCCCCAAAGGGCTAGGGGACCGGCTCCGAGGCGACTCGATCAGTATCGGCGCCGAGGGAATACACACACCAGTTTCCATCGGTGCCGAGGTGGACTTCGGCGCCGAGGAGGAAGTGTCTGAGCGGGCAACCTTTGTCGGCTCCGACAGCAGTGGAGCCGACGAAGATGACCCGCCTCTCGATGCCCCAGCTATCGGCTCCGAAGCCAGAGGAGTCGATACTGGTGGCATCGAGGCAGACCGTTCGACCTCGGCCAAGTCCTTGGAGCCAAGGAGAGGCCTGCCTTTGTTTCTTAGCGATCGGATCCGACGGACTGGTCGGAGCCGACGCCCTTTTCTTTTTGGCCGGAGAAGGAGAGGATGCCAAAGCTTCTTCGAAAGAAGGTTTAATTAATCCCTTAAGAATTAATTTATTTTTCCTCTCCTGGAGGACCCTTGAGGAAAAAGCGTGACATACACTACATGATTCCTGTAAATGCTTTGCCCCTAAGCAATACACACATAGCGAGTGATCGTCCGTGATGGACATTTTGAAGCTACATTTTACACATTTCTTGAAGCCCGAAGGCCTGGGATTCTGAGACATTATAGAAATTTTCAAAAGTAACTGTAAAGAACACTGGTGACACACCTAGAATAGGCTTACAGTTATCACTCGCAATACTCTGAGTTAGTCAAACACAGCACAAACTCTGTAAATGTAATAATTTCTCTCAGTTCTTATTAAAGAAGAGAAATGTAAATGATTTAAAACAGAACCGAAGTCACCTACAAACAAAAAGACCGGGAAAGGCCTTTCCAGACAAGAGGTACTCCTAGTCCACACTCACAACACAAGAATTCACCAAGTGAATTTTGTCAAACACACTCAAAACACAAGAATAGCTGTTAAAACAGCTTTTTGTAGAAAAAGAAGAAAAACCTGACAGAAAAACTAGTGAAATAATCACTACTTAACTCAGCCAGCTCGAGACCACGTCTTCACTTGTTAGCGGCAAACGAGATCTGGGGGACTGGTAGTGGTGCATCCTGGGATATGGTAAGCTCAGCCAGTAAGAGACTTCGCTCTTTGGCATAAGCGTGCCGAGTCGGAGCCGAGGGATCGGCTCCGAACCCATCATTCAGAATGTAGGCGAGATAGGATCACATAACATCTGTACTATGTTCTTCATACCACATTGCTGCAGTCCTAACACTTGGGTAGAATCCCAAAGCAGAGGTAAGGGAGGCTGGCAAATCATAAGGAAGCAGGAGCTGACAACATGCCCTGCAAAATAGCAGTGGCAAAACCAGCCCTAGATTTAGAGTAAAGAGGAAGGTGGTAATGCTTAGAGAAAGTATGCACTGAACTCCAAGTAGCTGCCTCCAAAATATCCTTAGTTGCCACCCCCCTTAGAAATGCTGTTGAAGTGGCAGTAGCCCTAGTGGAATGAGGCCTAATCCCAGCTGGAATCTCCTTGCCATGATGGGAATAACAAAATGCAATGCAAAACCCAATCCACTTAGAAATAGTTTGTTTTGACACAGGCTTACCCTGAGAACTCAAAGCAAAAGAAACAAACAACTGCTGAGACTGCCTAAAATCCTTAGTCCTGCTTAAATAATAATGCAACTGCCTGTGTACATCTAAAGTGTGCAAAATCTTTTCCCCCTTATTTTGGGGATCTGCATAAAAAGTAGGCAAATGAATAGTTTGGTTTAAAGCCACACTAGAAACCACTTTAGGCATAAAGGAAGGATTAGTACGTAAAGATACCCTATCCTTATGAAAAATCAGGAAAGGCTCAACCGCCATAAGGGCCTGCAATTCAGACACCCTTCTTGCAGAGGTAATGGCTAACAAAAAAGCAGTCTTCCATGACAAATATTTCAATTCAGCAGTAGCTGCAGGCTCAAAAGGTTGTAGAGTGAGTTTCTCCAACACAAAATTGAGGTCCCAAGCAGGAGTAGGAGCTCTACGTGGGGGTCTTATATTCTTTGCCCCTCTAAGAAATTGCTTGAACAAAGGATGAGAAAACAATGGTGGGTACAATCATAGTGAGCTGAAATTGCTGCAGCATGAATCTTAATGGAAGAGAAAGACAAACCTTTGTCCAATAACTCAGTAAGATATTGAAGAGCCACACTCAAATTTGGCTCAGAAACATCCAAATCCTTTGCTGTACACCAAAATAAAAATCTCTTCCATTTTCCTGCGTACACTTTCCTTGTACTAGGTCTTCTAGCTTCCATAATCACATTCAAAACTTGTTGAGGAAGCTGAGACCTGCTATGGTTCAAAACAGAATATGCCAGGCTGTTAGATGAAGAGAGTGAAGCTTGACATTGAGTAGATGCCCGTCCTTCTGAGACAATAGGTGTGGAATCAAAGGTAAGGGCCAAGGAGGCTTCCTTACTAGACTCCTCAGCAATGGGTACCAGTGCTGCCGAGGCCAATCTGGAGCTATCAAAATCATCCTTGGCTTGTCCTGTCTGACCTTTAGGAGTACCTTTGGGAGGAGAGGCAGAGGTGGAAAGGCATACACATAAAGATTTTTCCAACTGAAAGAAAGAGCATCCACTTTCCAGGCTGTGTGATGAAACCTTTCGTGCAAAACTTTGGCAGCTGGTGGTTTAGTGGAGAAGTTTAACAGATCTATGTCTGGAGTTCCCCATGACACTGTCAATTTTTGAAATACATGAAGATCCAGTTTCCACTGTGGGGATCCATGATTTGCCTGCTTAACACATCTGCTAAGGAGTTCTGTGCTCCTGGCAGAAACCTTGCTTGAAGAGTAAGCTGCAAGCTGAGCGCAGTCTCCCACAAAATCATTGCTTGCCTGCATAGAGGATAAGAATGTGTCCCCTTGCTTGTTGATGTACCACATGACAGTTGTGTTGTCTGTTAGAATCAACACCTGCCCTGGAAGAAGTAACTCCTTGAAAGCCTTCAATGCAAACTGGACTGCTAACATCTCCTTCATGTTGATATGTAGATGCTGTAGTCTGGCAGGCCACTTGTCTTGTATCCACTTTCCATTCAGATGAGCTCCCCAAGCTATGTCTGAGGCATCTGTCGTTAGAATCTGACTCGCCTCTGGCCGGGTCACAGAGAGTCCCTTGTTTAGGTGACATTCCTGAGCCCACCACAAAAATTCCTTTTGAATGCAAGGTATTATTTGAATGACAGTGTCCAGATCTTGGCAGTGCTGTGTCCATACATCTTTGAGATACCATTGTAGCTTCCTCATATGCAGTTTGGCATTGGGAAGCACCAGAATACAAGATGCCATGAACCCTAATGCTTGAAGGACTGTCCTTGCAGTCAGCACGGACTGATGAGATAGTTGATGGAAGTAAAGGGATAGACTCTTTTGTTTGTCCGGGGTTAAAAAGGCCATCTGGGCTGCTGTATTCAGTCTCACACCCAGAAAGCACATGTCTTGAGAGGGTACTAGACTGGACTTTATTTCGTTCACAGAATACCCTAGGCATCTTAGCACTGCTATCACATATTCCAAATGCTGAAGAAGCACGTCCCTTCCTTGAGCCAGAATCAGGCAATCGTCCAAATAAGGATAGATTTGTATTCCTTTTAGCCTGAAGAACGCTATCACTGGAGCCAGAACCTTTGTGAATACTCTGGGCGCAGTAGATAAGCCAAAGGGCAATGCAGAGAACTGATAATGAGAATTCCCAGCTCGAAAACGCAGATACTTCCTGCAAATTAGTCTGATAGGAACATGAAGGTAAGCTTCCTTGAGATCCAAAGTTACCATCCAATGATCTTTGCCCAGCAGAGGTAAAAGCTGTTGTAACGTCAACATTTTGAACTTGGGAATGTCCAGATAAGTGTTGAGGATAGACAGATCCAAAATTGGTCTCCACGTGTTCCCCTTTTTTGGTACTAGGAACAGGCGAGAATAAAATCCTAGGCCCCTTTCTGGCACAGGAACCGGCTGAATGGCCCCTATTTGGAGCAACAGAGAAATTTGCTTGTGAGCCTCTTTCCTTTGTTGATGAGGAATGTCTGGCATGCCTTTGAAAGGAGGCAAGGTATGGAAATAAAACCTGTAACCGTGGTGAATGATATCCAATACCCATCTGTCTTGGGTAATTAAACTCCAGTTTTCTCTGAAAAGTGCCAACCTTCCTCCCAAAGGTGCTGCCAGACGAGAGGATTCTGGCAGCTGAAAAGGCAGGTCATTGGGTCTGTTTACGAAAGGACTGACCCCTGCCCTCACCAGAAGACTGAGCAGGTGAACTTCCTGTTCTAGGCCTAAAAGAACCTTGAGCTCTGCCTCTACCACGCCTAGACCTACCCCTAGACTGGGAATCATAAGCAGGATATGTCCACCCCTTGGTAGGCCAATTTCTACTAAACTGGAGGCTGAACCTGCAAAAAATCTTTAACAGTCTGCATAGACTTAGCCTTGTCCTCCATTTTCTTTAGAACTGCTTCCACAGGCGAACCAAACAACACATCAGATTGTAAAGGAGCATCTAAAATCCTTGTTTTCACATGCTCAGCTAAATTCTGATCCCTCAACCAGGCGTGCCTCATGAAGAACCGAACCAGTGGCAGCCACCCTCGAAGAGGCCTGCACAGCATCAAAACCACATTGCAAAGAATGCTTGCCTACCTGTTCAGAAACATGAACTAAATCCTGCAACTCTTTACACTCAATACCTTCCGCCAAAGCATCTACCTTAGATTTTAATTGTGAAATGAGATAATTTTGGTATTTCAACATGTGAAACTGGCAATTCAAAGCTCTCATGGCCAAAGTGGAAGAAGTATACACTTTCTTTCCCCATCTATCCAAAGCCCTTGCCTCTTTATCTGGAGGAACAGGATTTTTAACAACAGAGGCCTTAACACCTTTAGGCCCCTGTGAAACAGTTTCTGGGTCTGCCCTAGGACTCTTAAAAAGATACTTATGAGCTACAGGCACCCTATAATATCTATCCGGTTTAACTGGAGCAGGAGGCAAAGAGTCAGGGTTCATAGAAGCCTCTGCAAAAACATCCTCCACCACGTCTAGAACAGGAGGTATAGCTAAAGGCCTATGCTGGGGTAGAAACAAAATTCCTAAGCCTTTTCCTGAATCAGAGAAATCCTGACCTTCCCATTTGAAATGCTCCCTCATAGAATGAAGAGTCTCTGAAAATGAAAAATCCTCAGGAGGAGAAGCAGAAGGAGTAGAATCATCTACATCAGAATCAGAGTAAGGGGAATACTCCTGCAAGTCTTCAGTCAAGACTCAGAAGCATCCGAACACTGCTCAAAACTCCCAAGCTCAGGTTCCACCCTAGGCCTCTTATCAGGAGGGGCATAGAACCCTAATCATAGTAATCAAATCTTCTGCCATCTTAAGCATATGCTTCTTAGGTACAGACCCTGAGGAGGTAGGGGTAACACCTGAAACAAAACCTGGCCTACCCCTGGGAGAAGCCTTGGAAACAGCAGGGGAGGGCCTAACCACCTTAGGAAGGGAGGGAAGAACAGCTACCTGAGAAGCCCCTTCCGCCTGGCCTACCTCCTGAGAGGTCACATCTTGCAGTAATAAAGTCTCTCCCTGGGATTCCAAAGAAATTTCTGGCTGAACCCCTGGCTCCACTGAGCTCTCTAAAGAACCGGCGTCTGGTACGGGCGGTTCTTCCAGCCTAGGCTTCACTGCTTTGTCCTTGCGCTTTTTTGATGAAGCAGACGTCGGAGTATCCGACGGCATTTTATAATTACACCGCTTCCCAAAAACTAACCTGGCACAATCTAATCTTCTCTTTATAGTGCGTTTGTTAAATCTAGCACAAGAGCGACAGCCAACCACGTCGTGCTCAGGCCCTAAGCAAGGTATACACAAGGTATGATAATCCCTATGAGGTATCTGTTTCCCACAAGAAATACAGTTATTCACTTTTTCTGACATCCGCAAAATACTGAGGCAAGAAAACCAAAATATTCCCCAACGGGGTACTTAGCCAACTTGGATTCGGTCTGAAACTCCGACTTCGGAAAATCTCAGAACGCCAACCTGCACTTGCAAAACTGCTTCTGCATCGGACCATGCGGCAAAAAAGACTGAGGATATGACGTCGGTCATGCGCATTTGTACCCTGACGTCCTGACGTCAGATTAATGCGCCATGACCGACGTCAGCCATATACTTTGGTATTCGGGCCGACTGGGACAGCGGACTACCCAAGTGTTAGGACTGCAGCAATGTGGTATGAAGAACATCACCCCCAAACATTTGGGAGTCAGACTTAAGACATATTCTATTTTACTAACAAAAAAACAGACTTTTAGCTAACTTGTCAATATCTCAATTGTATTTCTCTCACACCTGTTCCATGAAACACAGCAAACAAACAAGCTATCCTTACTCTGAAGAACACCTTTTGGCACGCAAACTACACAATCCACATCGCCATCAAGGATTTCTTCAGCCCGCACAGAGATGCCTGACCTCACAGCCACTTTTCTCGGCAACACTACTACGATACACTTGTGGAGTCTTCCTCCAATAACTACAGTGAGATAAGCTGAAAACAGAGAACTACAACAGATATTGACCTGCAAGAATGCAGCAACATCGAAGATATTTCA